>NW_020653850.1:3850872-3925112 GCF_003589595.1 Hyposmocoma kahamanoa
GCTACATGTAATTCTGTACAGTATTCAACATGGTTACATTCAGGCTTTAAATTAGTGTTTAAAAGCGAACCGAATTAGGGTATGCACAATCACACAGTAAAGTTTAAAGTTTTTTTTACAATGTTAGCGTTTTAATGTGTACTTTTAGGTTGATAATAAAATAATGTAGGACATAGGATATTGCCTTGTTGTACACTTTATTTGAATCATTCTGGGACCGATGTTTACAAGATGTGTCAAGAATTGGGTGAAGTACATCAACGGCGGCGAGCACGTTTCCGGACTCACTTTCTATCCTATCGATTAACTTCTCGTGGTATTTTTGGTCAAATGTCTATTGCGAGGTGGAGAATTAAACATAGTTCTGGTTACATTTGGTTCTAGGGATTAGAGAGAAGAGAAAGAGCCCATAGAATAGGATCAATAAAACCACGACTTTGTTTCACGATTGGTGCCGTGCCAATGACTGTCTTGCACAGTTGCAAAATAAGAATCTAATTCAAACTAAGTACAATAGGCTCATCGGCAGCGCCATTATATATTTAGATCGAACGAAATGTTATTACAACAAAAGAGTTTACTTAGTTTAACCGAATTAGAAATTTTTTTACTAACATAAAATAACGTATTAACTATATATTAACTACCTCCATGGCCGAATAGTTAAAATGCTGGACTGCCACGAAATATTTGTATGGCCTGCATTTATTTCTTTCGTGAGTTTGGGTGTATTTTGTGATTGTTTACGTTGTGTGTCCATGGCACCCGCGATGCAGAGCTTCCCTACCGCGGGGTTTATGAGTATGTGCATTATTATTATTATTATTTTTCTTTAGTTCCCTCTGCCTATTGGCTGGTTTAAACTACAGTTACGGAACGAAATCAAGTAAATTCAGTATGACCTGTATCTATGTATAGGGTGTGTAATAATAGCCTACTTCATCCTCTTCCATGTGCATGAACTTTCTGACAATGCGGCATGTATTTAAAATTACAGGTTTTTGCAAGGTAATGTAGAGGCTTTCTTTACAACCTAATAATTTGAAGCCATGGAGATTATTGGGAATAATGCCTGTTGTGGAATGAACAATTGGGATAACAAATACCTTTTCTTGTAGTCAAATTCTAGACACTTCATCCTTGAGCTCTACGTATTTGCTTATTTTTTCAGTTATAGTCTTCTATATGTCTTATTATTATTACTATCACTATCGCTATCATTATCACTTTCACTTTCACTGTCAATGTCACTGTCACTGGCACTGTCACTGTCACTATCACTATTATTTAAGTCAAATGTAGTGTTGCTAGACAACCGATGGACCAAGGCGGTCAACGAGTGGTTCTCGGTAGGAGAGAGACGTCCTCGAGGCTGACCACCTGCTAGATGGTTCGACAATATCGTGACTGGAAGACTGTAGATGACAGTCGCACGGCACCGATTGAGCTGGTGTGCATAAGAGAAGGCCAATACCCAGCTAGGTGTTAATGGGCTGACATAATGATGATGAAAATGTAATGTGTCGCCGACATTGTTCTTTTCCCTTCTGCCATTATTTTTCCTTTCATTGTGTGTGGACAAGTGGAACCGGGAACTGTATTCCGTACCTGCCGTGTTATGTATTTTCCAAACTATACAACCTGAATATCTTTAAAACCACATCGAATAGTTATCTTCTAAACGAGCACATATCATCATGTACATCTTTACTTACGATCAGGTGTTATTGTGGATAAACGTAAGCTTATCTTACATTTAATGACTGTTAAATACTTTTTTTTTTTTTTTTATTGTGACTCGGCAAAATGACTGCACCGCGCCTGATGGAAAGTGCGAATACAGTCCAGAGATGAGAGTAACGGATGGAAAACATAAATATCTTCACTCCGTCACTATCATTTTGCCGGTCTGGCCAAATACTTCTTCACACTACGTTTGAAGGACCCGATGTTATAGAGGGGAGGGAATACATGCGCCGGGAGTTACTTATACAGGAGATACTTTGTTAAAAACTGTGTTAAAAACTTACCAGCAACTATTTTTGATTATATGACTTCATAATTCATCACATTTTAAGTACCGTCGTACAAAAATAAAAATATTTAACTAGATCGCTCTATTTTTTTTAAATTGTTGACTTGTGAGACTACTTGTCTCTATGCTGCCAGTGTCCGTTTCATGCTAGTCTCATAAACATCATGGAGGGAGTGTAAACAGAAAATTAGTGTGGTGACGCAGAGGGAGTATCAAAGAGATAGATTGCTCTCTGACAATTGTGCAATACGATGAAGGAGTGAGAGTTGGGGTCGTTAAGGAGGTCGCTTCCAAATTTGAATTTACAATCTTACTTTCAAATACAGACCCAGGTGTCAGATAGTACAACAAAAACTTAAATGTTTATTTTTGGCAAATTTATTACGTTGTTGTTTATGATATTAATAAAAATGAACACTCATTCAATAAACAATAAATTTAACACGAATACTTAGCCGATAGATAGGATGTTCATCAATTAATATTTTTAATGTATTTTTTTTTTCAAATACACTATGTGCGATATGTAGCTGTATTCTTTTTGAAGCTTAAATAAAAAGAATTAGGTTTAGAATTGGTTTAATAAAATTTTGGTTTTTGCTGTTTACCCTTGCTGCTTGCCCTTACAGGGGCCATAATGATTTTAATTTTAGTTACCTACCACCTTGTTTATAATATTGTGGTAAGCATAATAGAATGCGACTTTCGAAAATTTTGTTTATCACAACTCTACCTAATATGTGAACATGCTAGTTGACTTTCACATAGAACAACTTGCGTGGAATACTATACGAAATATTAGTACAACATTGTAACAGTACGAGTACAATGGAGAATTGAAGTGCATATTACAGAGAAGAGTCGTCCGGTATTGCCCATAACATTCATATTGGTTTTCCAGTTAAGTTCTATGCGGATATTGTTGGAAAATGGTGTGAGTGGAGAGAATTTATGCTTCACATTGTCAGAACGCTTTTTGAAATGTAGTGTATCTTATTTAGTACCCTCTTTATCATAACTGTCGTAATCGACATTTTTAGCTAAATTGAGTTATTAACATATCTGTAATCAGGGAAGTGAGATCTACAATCCCCTCTAAGCGGTTTTTTTGTATCTTACTTAGTTTCAGTTGTATTGTTAACCAAAATTAGAGTAATTGACAAATAAAAAGCACTAAGTGCCAATATCTTGAAAGTTATCAAAACGCAAATACATTAGCTATGACAAAGTGGGCAGAGTAAATACAAAATAATTATCTGCCTCTGTGGCCGAAAGGTTGCCATGTCGGCCTGTCACGCAGTGATCCCGGATTCGTCTCCCGAGCCGGGAAAACTATTCTTATGGCCTACATTTATTACTCTCGTGAGTTTGGGTGTAATTTGAGGTTGTCTATATGCATGTCCACCCGGGATACAGGGTTTTCCTAGCGCGAGGCTATGAGTGTGTGCCTTATTTTAAGTGTAGTTAGTAAGTAAACTGATATAGGAAAAGAGCTAAACGCCCATGATATTACGCCCAGTGTACATTAAAACGTATTATAGTACGCCTTTAGTTTTTTTCTAAAAAATGTATTTTTGTAGTTACCCTTTGGAATGCGATATTTTCATAATGTACACTGGGCGTTTACGTGATCATAGGTATAATATATATATAATACCAAACATAATTATGTATTCTGGGTCTAAAAAAATCACACATTTTTTACATTGTACATGGCGTCTTAGAAGGTTAAAGTGAGCGATTTGATCTAATTCAATAGGTCAACTGAACTGGTTCAGTCTTTTAGTTCTTCGTTTAGTATGTCTTGTTCTTGTTTGGATATTGAACCAACACTCCAAAGTAGGAGTTTTATTCAAATGAACTACTTTGATTTTCAAGTATTTACTAATGGTACTATTTACTGAAGATTTGAATAAACAATTTAATTAAATTATTAATACAAAGATCGAACATTCAGAAAAAATTCCCTCGATCCGGCCGGATACGAACCGACGTCTTCTACTTTTTGCTTACCGTACCAGACGCTATACCAACTAAGCCACGGAACGAACCAGCGGACCTCACGAATTTTTCTATGCGCTTGCGTCGTATCTTTGTATTCGGTTTTTTCAATGACTTTTTAGTCTAATAATTATAACAAACTAGTGGAATAATTTCACAAAAAATAACTGAATATCAATTCAATAAAAATTTAAAATTTAATTTAAGTAAAATATGTGTTCTATTATAACACTGTTCTATCTTACGTTCACTGCTTTTAGCAAAAAAAAAAACATTAATTTAAAAAAAGGCATTTCATTGGATATACCTTGTAGTCACTTCCTGCAAAGCTATCTCTATTTGATTAAGCAATGAAACTTTAATATGAAATTCTTTAACCAAAAATTTTAATTGTTAATATAACAATTAAAAGTGTGGGAGGTCTTTCTCATGAAATAAACTTTAACTACTGTATTGTTATAATTGTTTTTATGACTCTGGTAAGTGTGCGACTATTAGCTTAGTTAATGTGAGTTAATATCTTTATTAGATGTTATAGCTTTTAATTTTTTTTTCAATCATCATTCTAACAGAAAGATGTTCCCAGGTGGTGAAATAAATAATTTGTTTACTCAACTGTGTGCGGAAGAAAGAAAATCTTTTGGTGACCAGCAATTTTTAAGGTAATTGTACATTGCAATAAAGAATCTCAAGTCACATAGTAACGCCCACAGACCCCTCAAGAGATCTTACTTTCTCCTCCTTAATAACAGCACTCGTATAAGAGATTATTATCATACATCAAAACACACGCGGAGTGACATACAATTCGCACCCTCTATAAAAAATTACGTAATTGTTGGGATACTGACAAAATTGATTAAGAAACAATAACGTACATGTCAGCAACCTTGATGCCATTAGGCTGGTACCAGATACTACAAAATTACAATTTGATATGAAAACCAATCAGTTTGCCAAAATTATTACTTTTCGAATTAGTTAGTTTATTATTGAAGGTGTGAACTGTCATAAAGTATGGGAAGAATATAGTTTATTTCCTTCACGCACAACTCTATAACAATACTATATAACGTTATGTTGTATACTGAAACATTTGTTGTCTGTAAAGGCTGGAGCCTAAACTGACTAAAAAATATAAGCAACAAATTTTAAAAATTATGTAATTTTGCGTTTCCTTGTTTTGAGATTGTATTTTTAAGTCTACAGCCAGCAAACGTATATGTATAGGAAAATTCAAAAGCAAGTTTCTCAATACAGTAAAAATTTAATACAAAAAGCTTACTTATTTTAAATGATACTTATACCCAAATAACTATAACAATAATTTTAAGTCTTTCAAAACAAAAATTTAATTTTTCTGACAAAATAACATCCCAGAACAAGTTTACATATAACGTACCGTTAATTGAGGCTATCAGCGCTATAGTGGCGTAATCCACATTCAATATTTTTGTTTTACAAAATTACTTTAAACTATACTAAAGTACACAATTACCATTGACTTACAAATATATGGACGTCGGGTCCGCGCTAAAAAGTGTCCGAACTTATAGGGCGTTAAAATCGTATACAGAGCGTCATTCACGCTTTAGTCTTCGTTTGTTCGACTGACAGCGAAGCAAGCAAAATTAGACAGTACTGCGATGACATTACAATTTAAATTCAACGTTTTAGCTTTTTCATATTCCTTTACATGTCACTACGCTTAAATAGGTTGACTTGGGACATTTTTGTTGTGGTTTTTGTATTAGACCCGTCGTTCATTTATTTGTAAGCCAATGACAATTACTTTATATTTTTGTTTGCTTTCTTTTATACAAAAATTAATAATAAAATGTACTTTTACATTTTATTTACATTATATATTACATTATTCAGATCCTTTCTACAGTACGTCACTACTACAGAAGAATTGTACGTGAAGCTGTTGAAATTAAAAAAAAAATCCATATCCAGGGATCGGCAAATCGTCGTCTTACTTCCTCAAAACATCTTAAAACAGCTATTTACAGAAATGCTAAAAATGGATTCAATCACATTTTCTTCGTATTCACATGCTGGTGTTTACCTATTCTTAAAATAATGCGTCCAAATTAACCCCCTTGATAAGAAATTTAAAATAAATAGAAAATGTTGACATCTCCTGAATGATCACTCTTTATAAGATACGAGTTTGCGAAAGTAAGGCATCGAAATGTAAACGACATCAAGTAACGCCCGACAAGTCGCCGGATATCGTGAGTGTTGTGTGTCGGTCTAGTGACAACCCTAGTTGCACAATTAAATAATGAAAAACAAGTACAGGTAGTAAAAAACTCCTTTTTACTTCGAGACCATGGATGTTGCAATACGTTCGAAACGTCGAGGTAAATAAAATAAGTTTTCATACGCGATTAAGTTCCCAATTTAAAATCAAATAAGGTACAGTCCCTGGGCGAACTCGTTCACAAGGAGCGCTACCTGCTACTAAATATTGTTCTAATATATAAACGCTATGATATTAAACTCACATTTTATTGTCCTCATGTCATAATACCTTCGAGAAACGCCACTTTTTAAATTAATCTAATTATTTATTTTTAAGAGAAATGCTTTAGAAAATTATCAGTCATTAATTAGTCGAACGGACTAGAAAATGAATATCATAATTCAAAGGGTTTATAATTATCATAAGCGCTTTGATTAATAAGTCGGACATGGGCAGTAATTAAGACGTTGATACGGTATAAAATCGGCGTCCAGTAATCTTAATGTTTGACTTTCTTTTGTGGTAACCAGAAACAATTCCAACTTTGTTGCTTGTGTGGTTGAAATTCCATTGAAAAATAAACCAGTGAAATCAAAAGGACAATCTAAAGTATCTATGTCAATTTAAAGATACTCATGAATATATGTTACAATGTCGTCAACATAGTGAATTAGGGTCCAAAGACCTCTCCCTGACGCACTCTCATACATAATGCTAAGCCATAATCGAAAAATATTATTACTGCATTGATTGATTTACACCGTTATCGTAGATGACCTTAATTAGCCTGAAAAGAATATTTTTCTCATTAGACCTCTTTGAGAATGCGTGTGATTTAAATGCTCACTAACTACTTTCTTTTTAAAACTCCTATATTTCATCATAGGTACAGGAATTTCGTTATTGGTAGATGCGTAGTATCAATGGAAAAAAGTATGTATATTGATGAACTTAAAACAATTTAACATAAGAAAGTATCTTGATGCACACGAGGTGTAATCCGGAGATACATCTCAAGATAAGAAACACGGACGACTTGTGCACAATCGTGAGGAGAGCGCAACTTGCTATGAATGGCGAAACAAAGACATAAAATTAACAAAAGGGCGCAAGGTTTATGAGGTGTTAAAAGGATCTTGTGAAATCCTTGGAGTTCTTATTACTTTATTTTATGATTATTAAAATAATTTGTGGCACTTTTGTTTCGTTTACGTATGCATTTACATGCATTGTTTTTACTTTCGTTACAGTATTCTCCGCAATTTGTCCCGCTGTCGTATGCGAGGGCAATAGAACGGATATGCAAACTAATTGTTTCTAGATTCAATAGTAACTAACCAAACCCGCATCAGATCCACGCCTGTCACTTCCATAAAGTTATTATCCATGTTAGGTACCGCAATTTTGCGTGTCACAGGACAGTGTTTATGCAACACATCCTGAATTTAAGCGCCGCCGGTCTGCCCACACTGCATTTCTCGAGTTTAATCCAAGGATGTTGAGCTTATTTACTGTTTTATATTAGTGTCGCGAGACGTAATAGTGCCATTATGAAGCAGTATTTATACCTATGACTTAAAATACAGTCATAGTTACAAAGAATTCAGTAAAAAAAAAGTTCTCGGTGACAGTACATGTAATGAACGCACGACAGACGTATCAATCCTTTCCAGTACGTCCGACATACCATATCGATAACAATAGGTCGAATGGCAAATCCTATCATCGCGATCAGAGTTTTTGCTGATGCGGGGCGTTTTCACATCAGCGGATGCTGATTTTTACCTTAACATCACCGGATGCTGATTTTAAGTATTTAAAAAAATGTACATCATTACAGACTCTATCTACGAATGAGCTTTTAATTTTTTTTGGTGACATCTGTTAACAAAAGAATCAATCTGCTTGAAAACAATCAATCTGTCTAGTTTAATCGTTCGGAATTTTATCAAAGTTATATTTTATAAACAACAGCTGAGCTGCTTTTTTGGTTTACAGTCTGTTTCTGGAAAGTTTGCAAATTATTCCAGCGTACCTTTTAGGCCTGGAACATCTGCAATGAATGTCAGCGTCGGATATTTTAATTTATGCCGATTATCCGCGAATGCGGATGCTGATATTCGCAACAATCCTGATCACGATGGCAAGAATTATAGTATATGCCATCAATACAATACGAACAATGGTACAATACAATACAAATACATAAGAACCGACGCAAAAACAAACAAAATACAGGAGTACAAATAAAAATACGTAACGATTTCTTAGGGTGTCGCAATTCCATCTCAGTCAGCCGCGACCATGTGAACTGTAAAGGGCCTGAAACGTTGGTTTGTTTGAAAAAATAAATATACGCAACTTAGATTCGAAAAATATAGTTTCATTTCCTACGTGTAACAATCGCGAAAACCTAAGAACTCGACAAAAACTTTCTTTCGAATTGACTGGACTCGAACCACGGTCTTTTGGCATACGAGGGCTACTGCTCTACGACTATGCTTACGAATTTCTCTATGTGTTTGTTTGTTTTAGGTATTATTTTATTTCAATTTAATTTTTCTTTCTCAAATACTTTTTTATGCATTCCAATTCAAGTATATATATATACCTTTTTCGTGAGATAAATTACATTGGCATACACATGTAGACCAATTCTGACTGTAGACCAATAGGCTCAATTAGATGGCTTGGTGACGTGACGATGCCAATGATTGTGGAGTGCCAGTAATGGTCACTGTCCTTAATTGTTGTTAGTGTCAATAACAGGAACTAGGTTTGTGATGATTTTTTTAATCTAATGAGTTGAAGAGAGCTATAAATGGTCACTGCGCCTAGTTTTTGCTCATGTCAATGGTAAATAGACTTCCGTCGTAATTATTGGTTCAATGACATTGACGGCTTCGGTGATCTAGCGGTAAGCACCCGATGTGCTTGATGAGGAGGTACTCTGGTAAAAGAAAACGAGCTCTGGTAACTCGATAGTGGCCTGGATGCACTGAGCAGTGCCTCCAGATTTATCATTGTACTAAGATATTAATTAGTTTGAGACCAGGCTATTGGTGTAATTGTCTGATTTGTTTTAAATTAGTATGTCTTTTTATAAGTCATAATTATATGAAATTGGCGGTAATTGGGCTGCACGAATGGAGTCTCCCTAATTTATTTATTGAACAGGTTGTGGTGGTTATAGCCGGAGAAGGGTGAGAAGACTCGTGTCTGACGAAACAGGTACACGATCTGGTGGCATTAGCGGGAAATTACATGGTGTGAAAAGTCCAAAACTTTAAGAGACCGAATATTTTGAAGAAGATCTACAAGTGACGGATTGACAAAGAAAATACAAGAGAGTAGTTACAATAGACATACATATAATAGATAATAGGAAATTCTCAATTCTACGTCATAACACGCCATGGTTTATAAATATTTAAAGCTAGGCCATCTCAGGATTGACCATTACTGGTGCCTGTTAAGTTTCTTCACTATAAAATGTAACGGTAAGTTTTATTATCTGTATGCATAATGAGTTTAGGTAATTGAATATTTCTAGGAGATTATATTTAAACTACCAGATTGGTTATTTGCTTTAGATCTAACTATAAAAAAGTTACACTGACCTGCCTAGGTATTCTGAACGATAGAACAAATAATTTCTAAAGAGAAGTTAAGGCAAGAGAAGTTAAGATATGAAATAAAGTGAAGTTTCGGCCCAAATTGTGTACCGAGGTGTAACTTGTGTCAAATTAATAAAATTATAATTTCAATAGAATTAGCTGAAAAATATAATTCTACAAATATAAAAATAAACGATTCTGCGTTCGTCGAAGCGTGCATTGTCATGACTTGACAATGCTAATTATCGGGTTCGATCAAGATAATGTTTGCAAATAATAGCCAAAAATCCGTCATAAATGTATCAAAACCACAAATAGTAATACTCCAGAGACGCAAATTAAACCAAACATAGAACAGAAACGTAATAACAAAACCTCTATGGCGTCAAGTCATGAAGTGACATTAAAAATAAGGTTTAACAGTTTGGAACATAGTCTTTAGCCAATTTTATTATACATTGTAATAATAATGTAATAATGGACTCGTATTGAATAAGTTTTAAGTGAATTAGACCTATTTTTAATAATCCGATAGCTGGATACCTACCATTTGAAGCCCTGACATTGCCATAATATAATTATTGTCTTGCCAGTCATTTATTATGTTCGAATGATATTATGCATTCACCGTAATTTTTTATTGAATAATATGTGATAGTATTTGAAGTATATGTTTTGGGCTAAAATTGTATGAAAGAATAAAAGGACTCTTTTACGTGCAGAAGATAAAGCAGCCTGTTGTGGCAACACGCGAGCCTGCGACTATAGTTATGGCATTGGTTTGTGTGCAGTCGTTCAAAGTATCACACATAGCTGTCGCGATGTTATAGTGATGTTGTGAGAAATTCCAAACAAACCAATGCTGTGTTATTATCACTGTAAGCACCACCTAACGTGAGACTTTGCATTTGTTCTATTTTTAAACTATAACCCGGAAGAAGACGAGACAAGACAGAGTTTCAAACTAACTTCTACGAGTTGTACTCGTCCACAACAAATTCTTAGCCCTACAAATCAATACCATTTTTATTGCTTGCTTCATTTTAACACCAACACGGTTTCAAAAATGACTTCTCAACACTAAAGCCTTTAAAAAGGTTTGTATGCACTTCACCCTGTGCAAACAATAAAAAGTTAACAGCTCGGAAGACTATGAGACGTGGCAAAGGTAGAATCTCACTTATCATGAATTAATGCGTGGCATTGTAGGCATGTATGTTTCGAGGTCTTTATAGATTTCAAACAAATTTATTGACATGTCAAGAAATATGTATTTAGATCCTGTGCACACTAATTAACATTTATTTAACGATGCATCTAACAAAAAAAGTGCTTTGTCAATGCAAAACATAAATATCCTTCAACTTTAAATCTTTTTTAGCGACAGTACTTCAAAAACTTATGTAGAAGCATTCTATCTTATATCTTACAAGTGTGTGATCACCCGAAAGCAATCTATTTGGAATCACATGTTAGACACAAAGGTGCATTTACGGAGACCGTTTGAACAGGCTTGTCAGACGTCAAACAAGATGGTGTAACCTTACGAGACCTTACGGGATATGGGAAAGCATTAAGTTCCAGTTAAGAGTGGATAGTAAAGGGTTGGTACTTGTACAAGTTGAGATATGACTTGATAAATGGAAATAGGTAAATTATAAAATCAATAAAACGACTTATAAAGTTAAAAGGCACATCTATGAAGATTGTTTGAACGAATTTGTTAACTGACTTTCAAGATTGTAATTTGTTTAAAGATATGTAATATTTCCTTTCCTTCCACATCGAGAACAGAAAATGTAATCCAATGGATCAAATTCCCTTTGGCTAGCAAAATTACCATTCTAAAAGTATAAATATATAATACAGCTAACAACACAGGAAACATTGCTGCTGCCCACCTCTAGCAATTAAATTCTTTTTAGAGGCACCCCCAATAATAGATTCATGATCTCTCCTTGTAGCCAGTCCTAGGGACGTCCTAAATCTCTCTCTATCTTAACGCTGAGATTCAGAAATGGAATCAACAGACTGAGTTGATAAGCAAAAACTGTAAACGTTTAGCATAGTTTGATATTGCAATAGTTTAACTTCAAAAAAGGTCAACACAGAGTTAACCAGTCCAACATAATGTAGAAAACAGTGGAAGTAGAAAATAGCGGTTCATTCAACTTAAACTCGACCAATACTTTTCTTTTTGCCAGCAAAAAAATACAATACTTAACATTATATTATGCAAAATGATACATACGCTGTCAATAATACTTCGACCGAGAATATTATCTCTGAGGAAACGCATCAATTCGCCATAGCGAACTTTATTAAAACGCTGTCGGACTAATCAGACGATCGATCAATTGATCGATTGCGTGTACGCTTACGCAGATGGTTTTAAACTTTGTTATTTTCGGGTAGAAACATGGACGTTGCTGTTTAATATATAATAATAAATATATATATATATTTTTATTGCATATAAACTGAGACTCAACGGTCCACCTGGGTGATTACTCACCACTACTTACAAGGGTTCCCTTTTTTTGTGATGCCAAAAGATGGCACGAACAAGTAGTGGTAAGCGACACGCTTAACCATGACAGTTGCAGTGTGAATCAGCTTTGCAAAGATCGGAGGGACACTGTCACAATGCCCGTCACCATGTGCTTGTAATTTCATCAGCACCCTTACCCCTTCGAAACCGAAACACAGTCGCAGAAATTTACTGGACGAACTATTTCATAAAAAGCTCTACCGTTTACTACATTTTACACTAAGAAATACTTTCCAAATGTCGTTAGTGCCTTATCGGCTGGAATCTAAATTCACCTGTAATTGTCTTTGTGCTGGTTCCCTTACCCTTGCATTTGAAAAACAGCAATGACACTTAGTAGGAATAGGTGCAAGTGAGCAACCTATTCAAACGGGTCCAAAAGTCAATTCAGAGTTCTCTGTCGTGTACTTTAAAGTCGAAAGTCCTTTTTCTTCCGTTGACCACTGAATTGCTGAAGTAGTTTAAGTAGATTTCTCTTATATTGCTATATATATAAAAAGAGGCAATTTATTAACATCTCACGAAGCTCCTCCTAAGAACCCTTCATATAAAATAATTACACTAATGGAGTTTCGAAACGGCATTAGTGGATAATACCAGTCGTAAATCTGTAACGTAGTATCTGAGTGTACGGTTATCTGTATGAGAAAGCCCGTGTAGCAACTTGGGTGTTGTCATGTATGTAGTACTCAGATTTTCAATTAGGTTTATTTCCTACAACAACAAATGCCTCGGGACGTTGTTATTGTTTTACGTTTGCTAAATTGGCAGAACTGTACACAGTTTATTGTAAAGGATAAATGTGAACACGTATCTATTTATTGTGAACAGTTCATTATTCAGTGATCCTTGTAAAAGAGTTCGTCCAGCGATCCGATTTGAAGTGTAAGGGTGCTGGTGAAGCTACAGTCACATAGGACTTGTTAACTGTACGTCTCTGGGTTACTGGTGCAGTGGCACTACAACTGTTATGAGTAGGCGTGTCGCTCATCTTTGGGCGCACGTGCCGCTACTTGGTATCATAAAAAAGGTAACTTTTGGGGTTTCTTACTCATTCTTCTGTAGGACATCAGTTTTGTGAATGAGTAGTAGGGAATAAAGATAATTTTGAATGTTCAAAGGAAATTTGCCTTTTTTTTATAACACCAAGTGACAGGACGAGCAAGTCGTGCCACTTAGAGCTTTAAATTGCAAAGATCTTATAATAAATAAAAGATCTAATAATGTGCCTATAATTTCACCAGCAAGCGCCCTTCGAAACCGGAAGTTGTTGTGGTTTTAAAGACATTATTCAGACTATGCTAATCTTAATCAATTTAAAAAATATCGTTTCCTTATTTGATTTTATCACGTAGAGCACAAAACTCAGCTACCCCAAAGATATCTCGATATAATTTACGGTACTAATTATTTACATTACTATTGATATTCAAATTTTTGTGAAGTATTTCAACTACATTGTGTTGTCTTATCGTTGTGTTATCTTTGTGTAAATTAATTCTTATTCGTTTATTTATTTGGAACACCTACTGATTATACAAACAAAAAAATAAGATAAAATCTGCCTTACCAAATGATGTCTTTCACTTGGTAAGGCACAGTTTTTATGTGTAATCCAATTACAGGTATCCACATCACTACCACTTAATAGGTACTCTTAAAAAGTGTTTCCCTATAATAAGATAATTATAATCCAAACATTGTAGAAAAGTCTCATACTAAATATGGTCTTATAATCTATAACTTTGCTACCTATATTGTGAAAGACAAAATCAACAAAGTAGCTAGTCACAAAAATAGAACATGATAATAAAGCTCCAATAACTTTAACCATTATTCAATTTATGCTAGTACAGGTTATCAGTATGACTTAGAACATAACTTACTTCGTACTTACTTTACACTTAACGTTTACTGTAAACTCGATGCGCAGTAGATTGATGTGCCTACAGTAAATCAAGTGCGTTGTCATTTGAAGCTACCAGCACCAACTAGCTGATTAAAGTATGCAATTTTCTTGCGTTAACGCAAGTAATATAAGCGTTATGGGCTAATGTAGAAAACATCGATTCAACTCTTCATGCAGCTTTCGTGCGGTATCAAAATATAAACGAAAAACACAAAAAAAAAATGAATTATCGGCCTTGTTGATCTAGAACATTTTGGCATCTTTTGGGTAATTTTTAGAGTTCTCCTTTCATAAAAATGTGAAAAGCTTTACTTATAAAATACATCCTTAAGTATCGTTTGATAGTGTTTTCGTTATAAAAATCGTGCCTGTTCAAAGAATTTTGTAAAAACCGAGATAAGAAAAAATCTGAAGGTCTCTGTCAGGGAATACAGTGGATGATGTAACAAATCCCAACCTAACTGTAATAGTTTTTGACGGCAAAGATGTGCGTTTGGTTTGGCATCAAGATGAAATACGACACCTTTATGATTCACCAGTTCTGGATGTTTTTCTTGAATTACAAACTTACAACATTTCCGTCTAGTTTTAAAATGCGCACTTAAATATTATTTTTAAAAGACCCGTGGGTAATATTACATTTTAAAAGAAAAAAGTGATTTTTTCTTTAAAGTTAACCAGTGGTAAAAACCGTACAGGCTTTTTGACCAACATTTTATAAAACTGCAGTTGCGATCACTCAAAAATATTAAACCATTTGTTAAAAAGATTTTTTTTTGACAAATTTCATGCAAAGGAACATCTTATCCTCATTAAATTAAGGTTGATTTCTATTGATCTATAATCAAATATTCATTAACACTATGAATGCACCGATGATTGTTGATTAATGATTTTGAAACTTCTTTACGGGCGAGTAAAATGCAATTAATTTGAACCAAAAATAGATTTGCGTTGGACCACAATCTCACTTTGATAGAAAGTGAGGATGTGGACGAAGATATCGTCAAAACAGACACTAGAAAGTATTAAAATAACGCCGAAGTAACCAATGGTGGTAGCGATTGTGATATTATTAAAAAAAAAAACAACGTAACAGTGACGTTTACAATAGAAGATACCGTTACTGTTGATATGATATTGCCACGGCATTTGCGTAAAGCACACTAAAAACTTTAAGAAATCTCGCCGAAATTAACATAACGGTAAACATTATTATTTGTTAAATCCAACAAGACTATTTCAATAGAAAACAGCAAATGCTCATGTACTTCATGTACCTCGTTATCATAACTGCTTTCATAAATTTTAGTGTTAATTATGATTTTACGATCATTTAACTTTTAATAGTCATTCTATTTATATTGGAACAAATTTCTTGAACGCATACTAACTGAACATGGCAGTAAAACAATATTTGATGATAACTTTAAATCAACCAGTAACTTGACTGTTTTATGCAAGAAAAGGCACTATAACAATTTATTAATGATCAATTTCGTGTTGCAGAGCAAGAAGACTAGGAGATGAATTTGCGCCTGTTATACTCTTGTTTTTATTAATATGTTATACTGCTACATTAAATTTTAATACAGTGTTGGATGACGTTGTAGTTAAAACATACTATGTGAATTCCGTCACATGATAATAAAAGTCTAAGGATAATAAGTAGATACTGTAATAATTTATACTCTTTGTTTTGCTTTTAAGTACCAGTTACGTCACTGCGATATATGTCATTATACTGTGAACAGATACAAAAAGGCGGCGGGCGCAGGCGCACCCAAAACAAACACTCCCTTTTCGGTCGCCTTTTGTCAGGAAGATAGTTTGGCTTTTCGTACTTTTTTTGTTTAAAATTCGGTTTAAAGTTTCGGTGTTCGCTTCTTTTTTTCTCAATTTACTAATATTTGATAAAGATTGAAGTCTCATGTTTTATGTCTAATGAGACTCGTAGAGTCTGACTGAACCAATGACGCATAATAATAATAGTTAGCCTATTTATAGTGCCACTGTTGGGCACATGCCACCCACAATGAGAGGGCTTGCGGGTTGGGAACTTCACACACATTGCTTTGCAGATGTATTCGGGTTTCATCAGGAGTTTTCTTTCACCAAAATGCTCATGATAAAATTCGCAAAAAGTCAAGAGATGTAAACCCGGATTCGAAGTCAAGACCCTCTGCTTGATGGTAGGTTAATAAGGCTCAATGACCTATAGGGTTCCTAATATGTAAAATTTGAAGAAATAAGTTGAACAGCATATTTGGATGACAACGATCAATTTGAACCTAGCAGAGATAATTGAAAAATACTATACGGTATCCAAAATAACTAACAACCTGTTAGTACGAGTATTGTGGGAAATAATGACGCAGAAGAAACACTAAGGTATTTTGTTAACCTTGGAACTGAATTCTCACATCAAGGAAAGTAGGAAAAGTAATAAAATGCTTAGAAATGGTAACTATTGTTTTTTTTTCGCCAACGCAACGCTTGTTAATGGAACGATTTCCCCATCCCACACTAAGTTTGAGGAGGAGTAAGGAAAATAACCATCACGAAGTAAACAAATTTTACTCGTTTTTTAGCCTACGCAAAGATCGATGTCAATATAAATGATTGTTTTTAAAAACCTCGTTAGTATAAAAACTCGTAAGAAAAGAAACACGAAACCCATTCGGAACGGTTGTGCGTTCAGTGGAGCATTCAATGTTTGCGCGTACGTTGCGTATGTTGTTTACCGCGTGTTGGCTATATAACCAACACAAGACACAATGTACGCGGAAATCTTGAATGCTTTATCGTTGCTAATTTATGGCCTAATAATATTAAAGATCACACGCGACAGTTAAAAAATAAGCGACTAATTATTATTAAACGTTGTTAAGATCAAATTGGACACAACCAGACGGTCCACCTGATGGGAAGTGGTTACCTCCGCGTGTATACATTTGTGATTGGAAGTATCCTTAATATTAGCAAATGCGTTGTCGGTTATGAACCTATGACACATCAAATCATTCGCCGTGTGTGGCTGTTAACTGCGTTTTGAAAAGGTTTATCACTTTTATTTTAGTTACATATTGATTGATTATCAAATATGTTAAAAAAATAATTGCTGACAAATAAATTTTTCAACATATTTGAACAATAAATGATTATTCATTACGTCTTACTTTTACCATCTATCTCAATGAGAAACTCATTACCGTCTCTGGTATCAATACCAATTAACCGTTCGGTTTCGAACATGGCAAGTCCAGTTCACAAGTGTGCTATCAGGATCTTGATTTATCAGTTGCGATTAATTAGCTGTATCATTAATCTGTATCTAGATGGTAATGATAAAAAATCAAGTAAGGCTAAATTATTATTTTTGGTGGGATGTGAGTTTTAAGACGGTTAAAACTTTTGATTATTTATGACATTGATGATAATATTTCATCTTTGCAATTGGGTAAACTTGTACTCACAACAAAGTACAAGTTTACTCAATTGCAACATAAGCAATGATGGAATTGCAAAAGCACTTTTTGGTACATATATTTCTTTTTGCGAAACGGCTTCATTAACAATTCAGTCTTAAATGTTCACATACATGTACCTTAATTATTCAAAAATGACATCCAAAAAATCTTATACGGAACTTTTTTTATAATATCAAGTGACGAGACGAACAAGCCGTGCGCCTGATGGTACGCTACACGCCTGTCCATAACAGTTGCAGTCCCACTGCGCTCGTCACCCTGAGACACAAGTTGACAAGTCCAATGTGCCTTACTCTTCAAAACCGGAACAAAGTAATGCTGCTGGGCGGCAGAAATAGGTAAGGTGGCAGTACTACCCTGGACAAACTCTTACACAAGAAGCTCTACTGCTACTAAACTACTTTAAGTACTTTTAAAGACACAAATCGCTTTTCAAAATGTTGCTTTGGAACATACGCACGTTGTTACAGTAAATATTAGTTGTTACTTTTTCCTCTTATTATCTACTAAACCGGATACAAAATAACGTTACATCTGTCAAGTTTATTACAGTAGTTAATGTTCCAGTCCATAAACAGTAAGTTGTCAAGAGCACTTTACTTAGAACTAACTTGATGTTAGTAGACACTTGTAAACTAGAAGTGCTGGTTCAAAACTGGATATTAAGCGGTGTGACTTTTTTTAAATTAACTTCGCGACGTGCGAAAACAACTTTGCTAGAATAATATAACAATATGTGCTGTATGGTAAAAATGCTATACGTATACATCTACATGCTTTTCTCAAATATTATTTATGCATTACCATTATTCTAGTGATACCAGTATAAAATACCACGAGGTACAGTTCTGAACTTGTTACATATCACTGCAAATTTTAAATTAAAAATCTTAAAATTCCAAACCTAAGAATAGAACGTATCTGAATTCACGGTAGAATCATAAATGTAACAGTTTATTACTCTGCCATTTAAACCTGTGCTTTGCTGTGGGCAATAAGGTGGAACGTAAGGAAACCAATCTAGATAGATCTATAAATCAACAAGTACGAGAGGATTTTCCTTCGAATATAAAATTTATTTATTTTTTATCCGCTCACGCGATACATGCTGCCGTAGACGCATACCACACCTAGAGGTGCCGGTGATGATTTTATAACGATTTATCGGATATCGAAGTTATAACAGGTAAAAGAACTAATATTAATTGCTACTTCGGTAACTACTCTAGCAAACCATAAAGTTTTTAATGCCCGGGTCTGTCATTTAAAAAAAATAAACAACTTCAAAAATACGTCACGACAATCGTGTGTGTTATTATTTGGGCTGGTGATTTCGTTGTTTATTTATTGAAAACATACCGTAAGTAGCGTTTTTTAAGTTTACCCTGAATATAAATGTTTATAAACTATACTTTAAGGAGTAATTTCATGGTAAACGTTAGAACCACTCAAACGGAATTTTATCATATTTATCCAAGTACACCAAAAATTTTATTAGTGCTTTTTAAGTGCAGGATTTGCGGTGTATTACTGAATTTTATTTTAGATGTTTTTGTTGGTAGTACGGAGGGCATTTATTTAGCAATGCAGAATAATAATTTTTATTTATAAAAACTAGTATTTAAACTGAATGCTTTTCTAATTTGCGAAACCAAATAGCCGCCATTTTGCGGTAGCAGGAGCGCATCACGTGAGCGGTTATTTAATGCACACACTCGTAACGTTCTAGGGAAACCTTGTATCGCGGGTGCCATGGACAAACACATACATGACTATAAATTATATCCAAAATTCACGAGATAAATTAATGTAGGCCTTAAAAATGGAACCCGGGACCTCTGCGTGGCAGTCCAGCATGGTAACCGTTCGGCCACTGAGGCAGTTCTATAATTCATCAAATCTATAATTCTACCCCTATAAATATATCTTACGTAACCGACAGCCTCCCAAATTGCATGGTGTAAGTACAAACGAGGCTCATGTCATAACAACTGCATGACCACTTCATAAATCTCTTTCACTTTCGTGACTGGGCACTGTTCTTATTAAGAAGCTTCATTTTAAGTCGTAAAATATGTTTTATGTATCGCGTTGATAGCTTGTAATTGCGTAGCTGAGAAAATTTTGTGCTTACTTAGCTTTTGCAGTCACTAAATAGTGAAAACGTGCAAGTTTTCAACCGACTCCTGTAAGTACGTTTTATTGTTCGATATATGTAGGTGTCCCCCAGGGACCAGTTTTTGGGCCACGCATACTTCATAAGTAAATTTTGTCACGATATTTTCCTTCAAGAATGAAGCAGGCGACAATTATCATTAATCCTAATCTGTACACGAGTTCCAAAGTAAACACATCATCATCATACAATATGATCGCTATCTACATAAAACTGCAGTAGAAGATACACGGCGATAGGTAACGGACAAGTCCGGATCAAAGATAAAAGATCTGCCAATAGAACCATTCATTAAGGAAGATCATGGTTGGGCGATCACAAACTTTTTTAATGTGTATATTTAAGTACCGTACAGGAATGACACGTGGAAACTGACTGTCCTTAGAAGGAAACTAATTTTGCTTTTAAGCTTTCAGCGTTATATTAAACAAAAGAAAAATAAAAAATTACGAAAATTGTGTATAAAGCCAAAGTTGCAATGAAACGAATCTATCACGTACTAATAGACACTAAAACGTATTATAAATATCCATTACCATTTGCACGCTTTCACAAACTTGGACTATAAACAAAATAACAATATGCCAACATGATCCGCATAAATTCACAGTTGTCGAACACAACGAAATGTTCTTTAGTATCTGATCGACGGTTGTCAATGTGAAAATGGCAGGGCAAACAATATCAGCCCGGGGTAAATGTCATCGGACGTACCAAGGGCGTGGTCGCTCTCGGGAGAGAAATCGAAAAACGAACGATTTTGTTGTACAAGACCATTACAATGTATAATTTAGATATCAGTTTAGCGGTCAACTGTGGATTAGTCACGTTTTGCGATCGAAGCGCTTCCGTGACCCTTACTATTTGTTTGTGATCGCCTGGTAATGCGATAGCCACGAATCGAAAGCTATTGTGTCGGTAAGAGAATCTATTATAAACGGAAACAATATACGTATAGTGTCGTTAATTGAATATAAAATTATAAGTTTAGAATAGATACTTCATTGGTCGCTATCATAAAGTTAATTTTATGCTATGAGAAAGGAATTATATAAAGGAACCTCATTACCATATTGGATTTTCTAGTCCACATTTAATAATTTGCTAACGATTAATTTTACTGTCTCGAACGTCGTTATCATTAAGTTTTATTACTTTTAGCATCACGTGTATTGTTAATTTGATGTTATTAATTTATAGTACATAGTTTCACAAAAGAGGGCGAGAGAAAGAAGGCAGAAGTTGGTGAAATTTTAGTTTTAATTGTAGTTTTCACTAGATGCAGTATAAAAAGGTTGAATTGTAATAGTGATTCATTTTGGAAGAGTGAGTACATTTGTTCTTTAATTTTACCTTTTGCTTAAATTAGCGCTTTCATCCCAAGAAACTCTAGACTGATGTTTTCAGTCTCGGAAATATCCAGACTTTTGAGACTTAAGTTGCTTAACAGTATAAAAAAATCAACTAAATCAACACTAAATTTTTATTCTGGTTACATGGCGATACTGTATATAGAAGCATAGTACATCTATGGACATTGAAAAGCACAATATTGATAAAATCAGTTCGTCTCTAAGCCGAAGCTACATTTGTGACTTACGTGCCCACTATAAAAATGAAAAACTTTCTTAAATAAATTTTTATTTCATAATTTGCGTTGAAATACTTGATTATAAAATGTCATGTTTTGGACACCTACTTTGAAATAGTTTCGTAAGGTTTCTTTTTTTCTGGGATTTCTGAGATCCCATAGAGTCTCGATTGCTTGTCTTGCGACGCGGAAGAACAGCGAGATTGAAAATTCTAGTGGGGGCTGAGTTATTTATTTTTATAAGTCTCGCACAACCAGAAACATTACATACATATCTGTACTCGTATAACAAATGAGATAGCAGAGTAAGAACTCTTACCAGACGTGTCATGTCATCGCTTTCAATTTCGACGTTTAATTGATTTATGTATCGATAAGTACACAAGTACACTGTGGAAAGAAAGCGAAGTGTAACTCAATGATTTATTGTTGATGTTGGACTTTCTTTATTCGGGAGACAAATTTGCATTGATATGATTGCTAAGGTGTTAAAAAGAATAATTTGTTTGGAAATGTAACTGGTGGTAGGCTTGACTTTCTGTGTATAATTCCCAATTGGGTGGTTTGGAATGCATCACTGTGGTTCGGGTAGGGAGAACGTAGTCAGAGGCACGGCCAGACACGCATTAATGATATCAGTTGTAGTTCCTTCAGTCAATGCCTTAGTGGTGGCAACCGCTAGTTGTGCAATGCATAACGGGAGGTGAGCGAGCCAACAGCTCCGGTTCCTTTCTGGACAATAGGGAGGGTGATGAACGTGCTTCCGGTAGCGTTCATCCAAGACACTAGCCTTTTGAAAACCGTATAAAGTCTGTGTCGGGGGGCCGAATTTGCTCAATCTAGGTTATTCAAAATATCTTTTATGATGACTTTTATTATGTTTGCCAATATGCAATAATAAATGACTATCACTACTTTTGTGATTGTCACTACATTAGTCATAATTTCATGTTTCTTTTTATTTTCCCGATATTTTGGACTCTCAACCCGTAACCATGGAGCGTGCAACCGTTCCGAAATATCGGGAATATAAAAAGAAGTCATACCGTGGTAAGAAGCCTGAAATTAGTGATAATCATTTAGTAAACAACCACGAAAACCTTAAAATCTATATATGCAAAAAAAATCCATAAATCGCCAATTTTAGCGACAGTTCTTGACATTCATTTGGGAAATGATGGATGGGAAATGATGAATAGAAAACAAAAGATTCTACACTAAATGGATCGTCATCCATTGTTATATTACTACCTATTACACAAGGTAATGAGGTTGTTCATGATCCTGAACAGCCTGCGCTGTCGAACTCATACCCGAATTGCTAGAAGGTTATAAATTTTCCGAATACGAAATCCGATTTCGGTGATTGCGTTTTGAAAGTTGTTTATTGTTATGAATATAATCACACCATGAAATTTCGCCTGCACCCTTTTTCACACGTTACACATACATCTTCAATGGAAAGCTAATATAACAAACCTAGACAGTTATGAAGACATCCACGTTAATAGACTATTCTGGTTAGTGAGAACAGGCGACACTATAAATCTTAAAGGAAAGCAGTTTAGCTGAATTCGTGACCGTAATGGCGAGTTAGGTGGTTATTTATTACTCTTCGCCTGGAGTTGTAATTGGGGGAGGTAATGAGGAGCTCTCTGGGGGGCTAGGAGTGTAATTCCATTCGTCATTGAATTGACAAATTGTGATTAGGATGATGTAGATCTATGATTGATATTTTGGGGAACTTTACGGTGTAAGGGAAAGGTCTTAGTCGTGTGATTTTTGGATGAGTACGAGAATAAAGTATTTTGGAAGGCGATTTAAAGTTATTTCTTATAGACTAACGATCAACACGAACTTTTTGGGTTATTCAGATCCCATAGTCACACCTGATGTTATTAATTAATCTTAGTTTCAGTGTGATTAAATAAACAACGCACACACTCACAGACAGACCCACACTAGGGAAATCCTGTATTGCGGGTGCTATGAATGAATGGGACACACGCATAGATAAATTACACTCAAATACACAAGAGAAATAAATGTAGGCGATTCATAGCTTAAGCTATATTTATAGCAGACTGCTAAAGACTAGAACCAGTTTAGAAAAGTTCAATTCCCTAATCGGTCTTACCGGGAATCGAACCATCCAGCGCCCATATTGCAAACCGTTGGGCCAGCGAGCTCGTCAAAAGTCAACTCAATCGCAGCCATTCTCAAACGAATTCTTAAAACTTAACCATTCTTGAACTGACTCCGTGGCCGACTGGTTATCATGGTAGTATGCCATGCAGAGGTCATGGGTGGGTCTACATTTATAGTTCTCGTGTGTGTGGGTGTAATTTTTGATTGCCTATGTATTTGTCCATGGCATGAGTATGTGCGTTGTTATTATTGGTCTTCATAAACTGTTGCATTATACCTATATAAACTGCATCATTGCTATACCTATCCTTATTTATCTCTATACATTTCTAACATTTGCGTGCAACAAGAAACCAGACCAATGAAGTGATTACATAAAATGGTTCCACTGTACATAATGCCATTTATCCCTAACTTAGTCACACGCTGCGCCCGCGCAGTTTCTCGGAACAATATTGTTTCACACACGACCTTGTTTAACTTGTGTGGAAGCGTGAATTTCAAATTAAGTTATCAAGTTTAACATGCGACACGACTCTCCTAGCATTACAAAACCATAAAAGTAGTAAATGAGTTAATTGGATTCTTTTGTGAAATGTTGTCGTTAATCCATTTATACATTCCACTACTCCGCACGTGTGGAGACCCGCACCCAGCAGGCGAGAGGTGTCTCTAGCGAAGGCTTAGGCCACAGTCCGCCATGCTGGCCCAATGAAGGAATTCACACGTTTTCCGAAGGAACCTTCTTCGACGTGCAGGTTTAATCACGGTGTTTTTTTTGCCTTTTAATCAATCGCTCTCTACCATAAGACTACATAGAAAAAATCGGTCAACGCCTACTTTTACCCCTTTTATGACAGTCAACGGATTTTACGCAATAAATATCAAAACCAGTAAAATGTCAAGACATTTTTGTAAAACAAAACTTAGTTTAAGATAAGAAAGATAACATACAGACAAACCAAGATAAGTTCGACGCTTACTAATTCTTGTACAAATAATAGGTTTTAACACCTTGTTTCTTTGTGTTGCTACGTCTAAAATGCTTCTATAAGTTTTTAAAAGCTTTCGTAGTGGGTACATTATTTAACTTACATGTGTAAAGTTGATAACAACAGCATGAGGTGAAGGTAATGGACTTATTGTTGCTTACCTGAAAAAAAGAGGTAATTACAGTTTGAAAGAATTACCAGTTTCAAAATGGGCCCTAAAACCTGTCCTCGAAGTACACCCAAATTCTTAATAATATTTGCTGCTGCCTATTATGAGGAGTGCTTGTATGAGTTGGTATGTAAATATCAGTAAACATTGTTCAATTCGAAGAAATTGTTCAATGCTAAATTCGTAATGAGCTAGTATAGATAACTATAGCCCCAGATTTTCTGGCTGGAGAACACCTGTAGTAGTGACATAATATTTGTGTCAGATGTATGTATATATGTATTATAGTGTGTAAATATGGCTGATGTGGAAGGGTAAGATAATACCGTGTGGCGAGAGTGTTCTCGCAGTATCCCCTAGTCTACTTTAGTCTATTTTAGTAAACTTTAACAAAAATTGAAATAAAAAACCTAACCACACTTAGAATCGACTTAAAAATAAACGTTAACTCAGAAGAGGGAAACAAAGAAAATCAACAATGCGGGTGTTTACATTTTTCATACTAATGTGCGACGGACCGTGGTTTATACGTACAGCTTTATTACTTCACCTTACTGTAGAGTCTGTGCTATACTATGCCTAATAAAAAACTAAGGCCTCGCCAAAGTCAAAAATGGTCTTGATTCTCTTTGGAATTGGGTAGCAATTATCTTAAACATTCTACTAAAAATTGATTTCAGTTTTTGTATAAAATACTTTTTATGCACATCTCACGTAAATAAACTACTTAATATCAAAAACACTTTTTGTCACTAAAATTTTGAACTTATTTACTTCGTAATTATGTGTGTGTCTTTTCTCAGAGGGCAGTATATTATGAAATGGTTCAAGTCATAACTAATATATAATGGTCATTTGTATGCTGATTAACATAAGTTTAACTTTCCTAATGTCATTATTTTAAAGTTTTCAACACGAGTGTTATTATTCCCGTACAATTATAATTCTAAGCTTTGGAGGAAAGTAACACGCTGTCACAATGATATATTTTATTGTTCATACACCATCTTGATTACTTCCTTGCTGAAGTGTAATTACGTCTAGTTCTGAGGTTGACGATTTATTTCAATATGTCTGTTCTATGGCGTAGTTTTTTATGAATGTCATCGTCATCAAGACGTTTACAATGTTTAAGGTGCAGTTATAGTATTTATAAGAGCAAGTAGAGCAACTTCCGCCTGTTACTCTCCTTTTTTCGGAGTGCACGATTGATCAGAACATTCTTGTTTTAGTCGTATCTACAGGTACTAATAACCTTGAAATTGTGGTGTTTTCGTGGAGAAAATTGGATAAACGTTGTTTACTACTTTGTGTTTTTATTTTAAGTGAACACATGACAAACAAGTTTTTTGAATAATATATAAGAAAACAAATTTTTTATTACAGAATACGAAGTACTATCTGACCAGTATTTCAACAGAAATAACCTTTGTTATTTTTCTTTATAATATCAAGTGACGGGACAAATATCCAGTGCCGCTCAGAGCTTAAAATCGCAAAGATCAGAGAGGCACTCCCACTGAGCCCGTCACCTTGCGACAAGTCCCATGTGCCTGTAATTTCAGCAACACCCTTACCCTTCAAAATCGGAACGCAGTAATGCTCACACTACTGCTTGGCGGCAGAAATAGGTAAGGTGGCAGTACTTCCCTGGACAAACTCTTTCACAAGGAGATTTATTGCTACATAATTCAGGAGGTACGTACGTATTGGTTGGTATGTTTATACCAGCATCACGTATTGGTATCTTGATTGTGGAGTGTGATTATGAAATAGCAATGAAATGCTGATCAATTCTGCATTTGAGACACTCTTGTTCAAAGTACTATAAATACAACAGTAAACACGTCTACTATTCGATGTTATTTTTTAAACCGCTTCAATTCAATAAACAATGGCGCATGCGACAACCCTCGCTATGTAACGCAAGTGCACCGCGAGATTGCGAATGTGTGCGTCCGTACGCGGCGCATAGCGGACGTGCACACATACAAGTCGCGCTGCTACGTTTGTGTGGAGTTACCTTAGGGAGATGCCACAAGGGTGTTGCTACGGCGTTGCGTCGGCGCAACTGCGTTATACTACATACAAATTAGAACGATATGGCATACGGTGCGTTGAAACAGCGCGCATCGACGGCATAGCTCGTGCGGCACTCAGTCCGTTGAAATCAACGCAGTTGCGACGACGCAACGCCCGTGAGGCATCTCCTTGTCTTATTATAGTACGGTAGTCCAACATACTGGCCTTATGAGGATTGGAAACTTCACATGTTTCCGGAAGGTTATTTTTTTTAGAACCTTTTCCAGCGACATTCAAATTTTCACGCTATGTTCTTTGACCGTTAAACGAGAAAATTAGTAGCTGTGTGTGATATAAACATAGGTATATACTTGTGATAGATCAGTGGGAAAACAACTGCATTGCAACTGCTTATCAATTGAGAGGTTGAGGTACGTACGACTTTAATTTCCAAGTTACGTACATTTGAGAATGTTTAATAACAATAACTCTTGTTTACGGTGGAGAAAAATTTAATGAAACCTGCATATAGAAGAAGGTTCACAATCTTTGGACAAAGTGAAGTCCCCAATCTGTCAAATCAAAATGACTTGAGCCCCCTCCTTAGAGGAGTCCTGCGACCAGCAGTGGAACGTATAATGGCTGATAATGATGTTGTTGATAATGGTGAAGAATATCATTGTCATGAAGGTGCCAAGCGTCATACTAATATTTTTTTATACAATTTTGTAGAAAGCTTGGGCGCACGGAATTTAAGGCTTCGCTCCTTTTTTGGATGTCTGTGTTATGTTCAGCAGAATAAAATCAA
The DNA here is from genome assembly GCF_003589595.1 of Hyposmocoma kahamanoa. Taxonomy (NCBI): domain Eukaryota; kingdom Metazoa; phylum Arthropoda; class Insecta; order Lepidoptera; family Cosmopterigidae; genus Hyposmocoma; species Hyposmocoma kahamanoa. Next base: position 3,878,634 of record NW_020653850.1, read on the forward strand.
ACCGATGTGCTGTGATGTGTAAATCTATCGATAAGTCGTTTATCAAATCTGGTGAAAGTTATAACAACAAGCAATACATGCCGGCTGTAAAGAAACATCAATGAGGCGCCGATTCGATGATTAATATAGAGATACACAAAGATAAGATATCCAATAACCTATATTCAAAGATATTGTCAAAAAAATCTACTCATTTTTACATTCTGTCTTTTCACTCTTATTTTTTAAAAGAGCGTGAAGGCCAAACTACAAACAGAGCCTAACACGCCTAAGAAAAGATTCTTGCCAAATAATAAGTGGACAATGATGATTATAATTTTTAATAAAAACTATTACGCACATGGCTCAGTAAACTATGAAGAAGGCCGGAAAACTCTTATTGATAATAACCATGATTAATTTAATAAAACTGTATCAATAAACAAGTTCTCATTACAACTGAAGGAGAATTCAAGGAGTATAAAGACATTAATGTTTTTAAACAAGTCCAAACCATGATTATAGAAAAATAGACTCACTGTACATATGAATAAAGTATGTTTATATGTTTATAAGTAAGTATTTGCAATATTCTATATAAGGTAAGGAATGTCTTAAGACCACTTAAAAATCTTATCTCTTGTTCTTACAACCTCATTGAACTTCCTTCTTTATTTATTTACTAACAAAGTCGAAACTGACAACGTAGGCGTTAATGCATGGACCGGTTAGAAACTTTTATTTGCAAATAATTAAGAATGTATGCCATTGGAAATTAAGCTCTACGCCGTTGTTATAAGATTTGACACTAAGGAAGTTAATTTGGATAACGATATAATTAATTTCGGTGAAGAGTTTGAGTTCGTAAGCATTAACGTGTGGCAAGGCATTGTATTAGACATTATGATATAAAATCTGAAAACAAAAATGAAGTCGAGAATTAGGCAAGTTTCAATTAGAGTTCAGATGATTATTAGATGAAAATAGCGATGAATACTACTAAAGTGAATGGAAATGTAGTTAGACCCTAGATCTCAATTTAATGCGAATCAGAAATGTTATTTTCGAAGTTATAATCATATTGAGAAATATTTTGACGCTTTAAAACGATATAAAACAGAAGGACAAAACAATAAACAAAGTGGAACGCTCAGTCAAAAGCGTGTAAAAATGTCACATAACGTTGTTACAAATGATCCTACTTAATAAAGTTATTGTATATTTTGTATTACACAAGGTGTATATAAGCCACTTACTGTCTATTTTGTAACTTTCATGTTAATCGCGACAACAATCAGTACTATAGGTATCAGTACTACTGTAATCTTCTTCATAAGTTGTAAAATAGCTGGCGCCAGAAAGTCGTCTGAGCGCTATTTGATAACTTATCGATTCAATTTTATCACCTTATCGACACGGTCGTATCTTAACGATAAAGATAAGTCATACGAGAAATTATTTCGTGTTAGAAATAAAAATAGTAAACTCAAGTTGAGGATTATCACAATGACAATTGAGAGCCTTTGAAAATTTGCCGCTACTTCATTGAGTCATTGATGCATCGGCACATATCGTGCAATGTATTGATTTTGTATGTACATCGTTTTAAAGGGCCTGAACGCACCAGAAAGATAGTAGGAAGATACTTGTGGCGACAATTCATAAAGCAAGTCACGGATTCCGTATTGACGGTAGAAATACGGTTTGGTTTTTGTTAGAAAGTAGGGGAGATCTTTGTTTTGATCTTTGGTTTTTGTGAAAACAATATCGATTCTCTTGTTTACAAACCCATTCACAGATTTGTAACTAGATGTTAAGGTAGCTTTTATTCCATCATGAAATTTTAACACAAGCCCTGAGCATTACCATAAGGAAGCGACCTGAGATACTAAATCAAGGGCCATAACTAAAGTTTATTTTCATCCAATCTAACCAGTCGATTATATATATGATTACATTGACTTTCATACGTAGTGTTTTAAATCAATAAGGGACTATTTATTACCAATAGCAACTACAGTCATTTTCAATGTTCAGTGAATGGCTGTAAATTAATATCTAGTTGATTGAATGTTGGATACTCTAAATAACTGTAAAGCATTGTACAAGTCCATATACTGTTTTTAAACTACGAAAAAGGAGTGAGCTCTATTTACCCTTATGTAAAATATTTTTATCATCATCAGCTTACGCATATCCACTGCTGGACATAAGCCTATCCTTGGGCATGTCAACTCTCCCGTTCGAGTGCCGCCCGCATCCAGCCGCTGCCGATCACCTTTCTTAGGTCGTTAATCTTGCCGCATCCTACACTACTTTTAGATTCCGTGGGATTGAAGACGGTAAAGCTTCCCGGGAAGCTTTTGTTTTCTCATACTTTACAAAACCCTATTCTCAAACGGTAAAAACAAAAGTAATTTGAATAGACACCTTCCAAGATTTACGTAATTCCTAATATGAATAAGTAAGAAGATATATATATACGTAATGATAATAAATATATACATATATATTTCTGATAAAAATTCAATATTAATGCTATAAAGACAGCCGTAACCTCGATAGATAAAATTTTACGATACTCATTTCTGTTTGTTTGTTTTGAAATTCAAAGTTAAGAACGTTAGTGATTTTATCCGTTATTGAACTGCAAGTAATTAGCTGTTGTATAATGCAATTTTCGGGTTTCACGTTATTATTGGCTGTTGCAAAATTTAAAAAGTTTCCGAACCTCGTTTAAAACTCGACTGGTTTTGTAATTAAACTAAGTTAATTGAAAATTTGACAGTTTCTCTTATAACCTCTTTGGCAAGTTTTGTCCTTTACCGGAATATACAATGGGCCACACGCAGTGTTTGTGATTACTGTTGCCTACTTTTTCTGTATTCGAAATGGTGTTTGTTTATGTCAATTGCGTGTGTATGGAGTGAATTTTAATTCGTTGCTTTGGGAAACCATGATTGTTAACAATAATGTTTACACTTATTTTGTTGATCTTGGATTTTTTCGTTTTGATTTCGAAATTAAATTACAACTTCCAATTTCATACGTTGTGGCTGTAAATGTATTATGTTATAACTAGAAATCGGACTAGACTATTGTAGGAAGTATTGTGTTTTGTTGTATAATGTGAGAGGAACTCCTCAACAGTATAGGTGCAGCAGCTATCTTATGTTTGGGGTTATGTTATTTGTTTTGACGAGGTCTTCCATATACGTTTAAATTATCGTTGACAGGTTCGCGGTAACGAACACAGCGAAAGCGGCTAAGCAAACTTTTGGAGTTAGTTTCTTTTTAAAAGTTATAATTATTATTTAAAATTTTAACTCACTCTAAAGTTGAGATAATATAAAACGAGCTTCGATTTCGAGTAAGCAAAAATAGTGAGCTAAGCTAAGTTTTTCTTATTTATAAAACGAACTTGGTAGTTTTTTGCGTATACTTAGGCAAAGTTCGTTTTGTAAATACGAAAAACTTACTCAACTCGCAAGTCAAAGTTCGTTTTCAAAATGTTAGATTTATTAGATTACTTGAAGTATAGGTGCTCTGCTAATGCCTGTCTTGGGTTATAATAGTCATCAACTATTTTTTAACTGGTTTTCATTTATGAAAAAACTTGATTGAAAAGTCTCATCAATGATAGCGTTACTTATTCAAGCCCGAGAATAAATGTGTACGACTTCGTAGCCAAAATTCAACGTAAGTTAGCCCGACTTACTACAGAAGGATCCAAAATCACGGTTTATTTAATCAATTAAAGTTGCATCCACTATCATTTAATTAATCTGTGCAAAGTTATCTCTGCCATTGATATATTGCGGAAAATATGAAGTTAATTTACTCTCACAATTATCATCATTCTTAATATCTTCAACATTAAGGTTGCTTTTTCATTATACTGCAATTTATAAAGATTCCTTTTACTCATACTGTTATCTTTTAAATAAATGCTTGTTATATATTGTATTTCTTGGTTTCGAGATTGTTTGTATTTTTAATTGTTTTAAAGTCAATAACGGCTTATTCTAAGATGTGTACGATTATTTTTATTACCTTCTTTTCACAAATTGCAGTAGTGTGTAAATGGAGTATCTGTTAATTGGAATCGTTCAATGAATCACACTTTCTGTTTGTTTCTCAATTACCGTAGACTAATTAACTTCTGTTAGTACAGAATCTGGGTTTACTGCTTGTAGTTTTTCAAAAATTTCTATGGCTTTTACTATGTCCGCAATGAACTTTTCTGAAATAATTTTATTTCTTTTGAAGAGCCAAAGCTTGTTATCTAATTTGTTATTTAATAGATACAAACCTACCCTATTACAAAATTTGAGAACTCCTGTATGTTTATTTTAATTTATTTCACACTCCATCAGTTGAGTTTGAAAACATCTAATTGCTCGCGTATCCGGCATTTTGACCATTTATTATGCCTATCTTAATAAGACCAGTTCTAACATCGGCGTTATCAATTTCCTCTTTCCTGTCTATCTATCGCAATTAACCCCTCACATTTAACCAGCCGCTTATATTTATAACAGCATCATACTTTGACACATCATTAGAGGTTTATTTTAACTTCTTTATATTAAATGATTATCACTAGTATCAGGTTTCTTACCACGGTATGACTTCTTTTTATTTTCCCGATATTTCGGAACGGTTGCACGCTCCATGGTCACGGGTTGACTGGACGGCGGCAGATGACAGCTTTATGAGCAGACATATCTGTCTACCCTCTTGCGCTGTCGACGACTACCTTCATCGCGATTTGTTGTGGCGTTACCATTGTCACTCACTTTTTTCACACAAACCACACTCACTGTATCCACACGCGAAACTGAACTCGAGGTGTTTTTGTTTTTATTACTGCACGCACTAAGGACTGGATTCCATGCACTGGACAGTTTAAAACCATCATCACGGTTAAATGTTTTGTACTTCGTGATCTCGATGGCTTCTCGTACCAACCGTGGTATGTAGTGACGTTCTGTCGAGAGTACCTGGGGCCTATGCAACTCGATCCAGTGGTTAGTGTCAGTCTGTGTGAGATGTTGTGCTATAGCCGACTTCTGTGCATCATTGTTTTTTACTGAGCAGTAAAAAACAATGATGCGGATGTGTTCCTTCATACGATCGACAATTGTTCGTTTAGTCTGACCGATATACGAGCTCCCACAACTGCAGTTCACTTTATAGACACCCGGTGTTTATTTTATTGAAACGGTTACCGAAAGGTAGGTTTAATCTAATGAACCGGATTTATCCCCTAATTTGTCACCCTTAGTGGAACATTTTTCCCGGTATTTTCGAGACCATACCGAGACTCGATTTATTTTTCCCGGGATGCGGAAATGCAATGAGACTGAAAGCTCTCCACTTAGTACTCAGTGGAATTATTTCAAATACTTACTTAAGGAGTAGGCATATTATCTACGCAACTGTGGAGGTCTAGGTAGATTTTAAATAATAATGACTAAAATTAAAACTAACTAAAACTTTGTTCCCATATCATTATTATATTCGTTCGTTAAAATACAAATTTAAAAAGCTTTCTTCATTTTAGTATGGGTTAATAAACTACACAGTAATCTAGGATCGTCGTCCATCTTTAACTCGACACGTCGTCGATAACATCATTTTGTTCGTTATATATTATCGTGTATCTGCAGCTCAAGGGTAAAATGGTTCATGCAAGTGCAGAAATGTAAGTTAAGTCGTGACTTTGATACGATTATACAACAACAACCATAAGAGGTCTCTGACAGGTTTGGAAAGTTCGGACTTTACTTTTTGTTTCTTTATGATTTGTTTGTGTTGTATTTGTGTGGCATAAGTGCAATTTTAACCAAAAAACTGCGCGTGGATCTCCTCTCAGGTGAAGGTTTAGGCCACAGGCGCTACTCTGGCCCAGTGCGTGGGACTTTTCGAAGGTTGTGACCCTTCCTCGAAGTGCAGGTTTCGTTACAGTGTTTTCATTCACCGAAAAGCTCATGGTTCAATTCAGAGAAACTCACAGGTGCGAAGGCTGGATTTGTACCCACGGCGTCAGCTTGAGAGGTAGTTCGAACCATTAGGCTTAGCAAAATCATAATTCGAATGCATATTTCACCTAGGTCATTTGTTTTCTTTTTTATGTACTTTGTTTTTTTTTGATCTCGTTACTTTGTAAAATAATTCAATACAATTTTCCTCAAATTTATATAAACCGTTCCGTCGAGGCTCATCTAATAATGGCAACGTAAAGAGAGGCGGCGCCAGACTAATCAACTGGACTTCATGACGTAAGATATCGATAAGAAAACGCAGCAAGGAATCGACATGAATGCTTATTTATGTGGTCGAAATAGGTTTCGATAACGTGACAATTCGTAGAGGAATGTTTATTATATATTTTATGTACGTATCTAATGAAATATGTATGTATAACGCACACTGGCTTCAACACTGACATTTCTCAATAAAAAAAATATGGTAACCGAATAAGTAAATTCTATTATTTTATAAGCCAATCAGTTTTTACCGAAAAACAGAGTAGGTACCTACTTTCTAGACGCGCTCATAACAATACCAAAAAAAATATATCATTTTCAACTTGTGACATTGTTGAAGCCGATGTGTAGAGTTTAGAATCTTTGTACTCGTTGAATCCCTAGTAATTTTTAAATATACAAGGTGTAAAAATAATACGAAATTTCATGGGATACTGCTATCCATTTCCATAAGGTTATTAGCAGTAGAGCTCCTTTACGATTTGAAGATCTGAGTGATTCTGCAATTGTTCAGGATAGCTGAGTTGCTTACCACCAGGTGCACGACTTGTTCATCCTATCACTTGGTTTCATAAAAAACAATAATAATAATAATAACTAATTAGCGAAAACTTCTGGATTCCGTGATGACCACGTTGCGTGTGACCGCTCCTATTAAAAAGTCACTCGGGTTCTCAGTTAATCACCATGAAGAAGAAGACTACTGATAATCATTTAGGGACAGTTGTTCAGTGTCCTGGATATAGTGTATAGGCAACCTGTGAAATTTCAAACGTATTTTTAACTTTATTTTAAATGCCGCTACATTGTATTAATTTTCGTAAAATGATGTCATACTGTAGATTTGCTGACGTAAACATCATATTATCAAGCAGGTTCATGATTAATTAAGCGTTTGTGTCATATTTCTATTGACAATGAAGTTTGATCCATGATGACCGCTCACCGTCTTAACGCACAAAGGGTCGTGAGTTTGAATCCGGGCTTGCACCTCTAAGTTTTTCGGAATTCACGTGCGAAATTTACCATGAGATTTTTGGTGAAGAAAACTATCTTGAGGAAACCTGCGCACATCTGCAAAGTAAACTGATGATGTGCGGGAAGTTTCCAATACACATCGGGCCCGCGTGGCTGTGTATATAGGCTGACTATTTTACATTTCGAGAGCGAAAAATTTCATTCCATTAACTTCCATTGCCATTCTATATATAACATTTGCACTGTAGCGCTCACGTTATTAAAACAAGGACAATATAGGGTGAATGACAAAAGGCCCTAGTCTAAATTTAATCTAAAATCTTTGATCCAACTTGCGATGTTAAAAGAGAACTAGGCCCCTTTTCTAAGGCAATGTGTATCTGTGTTGTGTGGTCACAGTAACCATAAAAACTTGAGATTTGTGATCTTTAATTTAAAGAGTAAAATATAACGTACAATATTATTTAATGTAACGATCTTCTTTATGAGTCACGGTTATTGTTTTTAGGCATAAGTTTTTACATGAGTTTGTCCAATTATAACATGCCTTACTTTTTGTTTTTCAAGTTTTTTTTGTACAAAAACGACTTTGTTTTAAAAAATGATTTATTGGGCTCATATGTATTATGTTTTTAGAATGAAAAAAGAATCGTGACGTCCTACCGTAATCTATGGCAAAAAATGGCGACAAAAAATTTAAAATGAATGCTATATAAATGAAAACACTACTAGACCTCACGTCAAGACAGTATCTAGACACTTAATACATAATAACCTCTCAATTGATAGACAATCGCGTGTTGAATATTTATACATTTGGGATCGATCAAACCTACTAAGATTATTTTAGAACTCGGCTTACAACAGTCAAACATTAATAATAATAGAACTTTGTAAATAAAATAAATGAAAATGGTTTATTATCAGACAAAGTCCATACAAGTTAGTAACATGACACACCTTATAACTGTGTTAGTATTAGGATTAGTACAGTATAATCCTTCTACAGGCTCACGAAATACAGACTATGAATTAAATTATAGCAAACAGGAGAAACTCAGCGAACACCTGGTGCATCCATCATGTCCGCTATGATCTTCAGGATCTCGTTGCAACTATCCCTCACTTTTCGTACTATCGAAGTGGTCATTTTGCAAATGATAGCATAGAAATCGTCCGCATCAGTAACGTCGAACCATAGATACGTGTAGAAGCTCTGCCAGTATGCTCTGAAGAGCGTAATCTTCGCTCCAGACGTTCACCGTGTGAATGTAAGACTATGAAAACACTTGTTCTTAAAAGTCACGTTACACGTTACGGAGAACAATTGCCTACGTCTTACGTATGCGGGTAATAGGAACAAGGCGAAAAATAATATATATAAAAGAATATTCCACAGTTCTCCATTACTGCGGTGCGTTGTAATATAAAACCTTTCTTCTTTTACATAAAGGCAACTTTGTCGACACCGAGAGTCGTATTCCAGAACTGTACTCAATGCTCAAGTCAGGATTTGAGCAGACTTGAGTATGATTTCAAGCACTGGAAATACGACTCTAATGGCAAGGTCTTGAGTATGACTTTCAGTGCTCACTGCAATACTCAAGTCCTGACTTGAGCATTGAGTAGAGTTCTGGAATACGACCCTCAGTATTATTAGAAGGCACGCATGCTACAATGCGATATTTAGGCGAGCTAATAGGGAATGTGTCATATGCAAGTAAATAAAGAAAATATAACAAAGCAAAACAGAAGAACACAATTAAAACGCAAATAAATAATTACAAAACAAACTCACAAACAAAATAAAAACAAAAATAAAACAAACTATTCATATAAACAAGGACGCTAAGTATAAAGATATTTTGTGTGGTGCCAGGTACGGTAGCGAAACGGTTACTAACTCAGTATTTGCTGGAAAACGCAATGCGTTCTAGCACTGTTTTCAGTGCTGGGATGATATGGATCATTCGCCCTACAAACGTCACGAAAACTTATGTAAATTTTGTATGGTTTTACGGACTACATAATTAGCACAACAATATAGTTGCGTATCTAACTTAAATTACTTACTTTAATACAGATCGATTCAAAATTTCATGTTCTACGATGTAGGTAATGGGTCGGCAAAAAAAAAATGTGGAAACCAATACACATCTGCAAAGGAATTTAGTGATGTGTGTGAAGTTCCCAATTTGCACTGGGAACTACAGCCGAAGCCTTTTAATTTTGATAGCCTGTTTCCAGCACTGGCATTGTATATAGGCTAACTATTATTATTACTTCACACTTCAAGAGCTCAAAATTATTCAATTAATTTCCATTGCCATACATTTGTGCGGTAGTACTCACATAATTAAAACAAGGACAATACAGGGTGAATGACAAAAGGCAATTGTGAATACATCCTGTGCCATTCATATTATGACACCATACAGACCGGTACCAGATGGGTCGTTTATGCAATTTTTATTATTAGGTTGGTATCAAATTGGCGAGTTTTTGTGTTCAAATGTTTTTATTGCTATAAATTTGTGTAACCGTCATTTTTTGGTTTAGTTTTTTTCAACTGTAACTACATAGTTTTTTTGTAATTTGGCAATGGGTACTTATCTAAAAAAAGCAAACTTTTTGTATGTAGCCAAGTTTATTTTAATGTGTTGAGATCATGGCGTTTAGTGCGAGTTGTAGGTTCATAATTGAGGCTATAACTGCAAAAGTGGTGTAACCCTATGAAATGCATGAAGATATATAGGAAATTATGGTAAAAAAAATTATATCTGTGCAGAAAGAGCGAAAAAAGCATTGAAAATTTTACTTCCGCGCAGACCGTCAAAGCGTAACGCACAACGTCTTTTTCGGTCTTATTCCATGGACATAAATATGGGTTTTTCTGACCGGCTTAATGCAATTCCGTTTCGATAAATGTGGTGATCTTAAAAACATAAAATAAGGTCGATTGGAGATGTCAAGCATATCTGGTTTAAGAGATGTTCACGTATGTGATAGAAAAATAGAGATGCCGTACGTTACGTAAACAAAGCTACGTGACAAAAGACCATACGCCAGTTTTAAATATTTAAATTGTTCAAAAATATTTTAGCTAAGCGTCATTAGGGTAAGTTCCGATATATCCGATACGTTAAAAAACTTTAACTGTTCTGAAATAGAGAATTTGAAGGTCTATCTTATGCTGTATGAAACGGATATTTGATCACATGTCACTTAGCCGTCTTTTAGTTAGTGGACGGCAGAGATCTCATCGATACCTTTTATTTGTCTCTAGGCGTCTAGCGTGCCAGCCTTTAACCGAGATATTTAACACGTTGGAGTTGGACTTGACAGGTGGGTGTGTAGATTACATCAAAACATTTCACTTGGAACAAATTAGAAGGGGCCAGAATGTGTTAGATATACTTTAGTAGCATTAGAGCTTCCTGTGAAAGAATTCGTCCAGGGAAGTACTTACCCATTTCTGCCGCCAAGCAGCATTACTGCGCTCTGCTTTTGAAGTGTACATGGGACTTGTCAACTTATGTCTCATGGTGACAGGCGCAGTGGCAGAGCCCCTCAGATCTTTACGATTTAAAGCTTTGACTGGCACAGCAACTGCTATGGACAGGCGTGTCGCTTAACACCAGACACACGACTTGGTCTTCCCGCCAGTTGATATACATAATAAAAGAAGATCCAATGGTTTTTTAAAAAAAAGACTTGGCTCAGTACAGTCGCTTCACTAGTTACGAGTTTTCAGATCCTTAAATACAGGTTAAGTTAAATAAAGTTTTTTTAGTACAGAGATTAAAAAAATCGACCTCAAAAGTGCGTGGAAATACATCTATTTGCCAAGTTTGAAATCGGTTAGCGGAAAGTACACGAAACTGGATTCATCTCCTGGTTTGCCACCCTCAAAGGTGGAATGTTTTCTTCAAATTTAAGTGGGACTACAGCTGAGGGACCCTTTTTCCAACAAAAAAAGAATACTCAAAATCGGTTCACAAATGGCGGAGTTATCGCGTAACATACATTAAAACTTAGAACTTCCTCCTTTATTTCAAGTCGGTTAAAAAAGCGCCAAAATGGTTTCATAGAAAAAAGGCTTTGCTCAGTCCAGTGGCTTTGCTAGTTAATGAAATTTTCGTACTTAAAAGCAGGTTAACTTAAAAAGTTTCAACGATTTTTTTTCATTCGGCACATGTTAAGAAATCAACATTGTTTATAAGTTTTATCTTCTCCGAATCGTTACGTAATTGGTATTGATCACCTGGCAATCGGGTTCTTTACGATTTGAGGGTTGTCTTACATTTGTTGCAATTTTTTTTAATTGGAGTCTGCTTCTTTACATGTACTTGCATAATAGTTTATTCAACGACGTAGTTTACTTATTTTGTTTATATATAAATAACCTTTGGCTCTTTATTATATAAATGCTGTGAAATCGACACAACATCTAAAAGTACTTGTAAAATAAGAACTCGCTCGCAGCCAAGACTATCTTAAGTTACAACGATTATAAAAACTAGACCTTTTTTCCACTAAAAATGCGGCTTCGCTTTGATGTTCCTGCAGACAACACCTGACATTATTGTATTTTTTTTGATAAAGGTATTTCTGCCATATGGTAACCATGTAACATGGAAAAATTTGCATAATGACAGAGTTAATAAGCGAACGTGTTTTAAAAAAATCTTTTTCGAAATAATGACAATGACGAATTAACTATCAAGCACACAGGGTATTTGTGTGTAATGTATTTTGAAAGTAATTTCTGTTTCAATTTATTAAGAAAAATAAAACTTTATCGAAATTATTTACCAATTTTTATACGACAGATGATACAATTGTTAAGACAACAATAAGTTTATGTATAAGTCTTTATCAGGTGTAACGTTCACCTCGGACTTTCAATTAGAAATAACAAACTGACAGCTGCTAGAGTCACTTTAAAAAAATAGTGTTGCCGTGTTTATTGTATAGTGACGTATTTGATTCAGTTTTCAATGAACTTACTGGTTCAGAATCACTCAAAAAGGGCTAAACAATTTTATATACATTTATTCTCATGCATACTGCTACACTTTTTCTTAATCAAATTCTTGATTTAAAAAATAAATAAATAAATCGTTTATTGCCGACAATATACAGTCCAATTTGTTAATACACTAACAAAAGATTGAATTTATTCTATAATTTGTTCAAAAATAATAGATAAAAAAAATGCCGGGTCAGAGATTACTCTGTTTAAGCTCTCTCTCTCTCTCTCTCTCTCTTTCTCTTTCTCTCTCTCTTTTAAATTAATATCTACAAATTATTGGAAAGTTATGATTTACCTTGATTATTTACTCAGTGAGTTCAGTGTAATCTTTAAACGCAACACTACGAATATTTTTATTTCATTAAAATCTCAAAAAAGTCAATTTAATATTTTTAAAGGAAGTTTAGATAGAATCTAATAGTTCTCTTGTAATATAACCTTAAAAATTTTGAAAATGCATTGATTTGTTCTTATGTCAAAATTTCGTTTAACTAACGTAAACGATTCTTTTATGGAGAAACTGAATATGTTTTTACAATAAGATTCCGGAGCATATATTAAGATTACCATTTCCTACATTAAAAGTATTTTAATTCAAAAGACATATTACAAAACTGTAGACTACGTGTTAGATAAAGATGTATGGAAAGACAACATGAGTCTAGATTCCACACAAATATGATTCAAAGTGTATTCTATAGCAATTAAGTATATTTGAAAAGCTCGAGAGCAGTCGGCACAGTGAACGAGCAGTGGCTTAAAAAATGACGTTTTCAAGTGTAAAAATTTTACCTATGGAATAAACGATAGTTTGACTTTGACCCATCATTAGAGAAACTATTTTGGAGCCGTGGTCTAGAGAGACAAGTGTAACTGGTTAGATAGACGATAGCGGAGAAGCCAGCTCTCTCTCTAACAAAACTTCAATTTCAAATCTGGAATTCTTAGGGAACATAATAAAATAATTTGAAACTCGGTTTCCATTCGCTGAGCTTATTTCAACTGATAAGATAAAATCTACAGGTCGCAAAGGTTATTCCACTGCCGATTGTTTCTCAACGATTTGTGCTTACGTTTTCTGTTTACGTGCCATTTTGTTGGGATAATACTGTAATGTTATTTATTGGATTGGATGTTGTTTATCGGTGAAGGTAGAACAGGGCTTGCTATCGGATGCCTTCAGTAGATTGGTTTTTAATGTTTATAGCATATAGGTAATTGCTTAGTTATTTATAGTATTTGAGATATTAATTACTACTCGCGTGTACAAATCAATAAAAGTACTTTTACGTGGGAGAATAAAATTTTATTGCTTTGTATAGAACAAGCGGATGTTTTATGTGTTATATTTAGTGAAGAATAAACAAAAGTCTTAAATGTTTTAATCTAGTAAACGTGACAAGTTTATTTTTCACCGGAACGAAGGTATTATTTTTACAATTTTTTTTTTATAATATCAAATGACGTATCAATTCTTCGGGTCGTGTATTCGAATCTGGACTTGCACCTCCGAGTTTTCGTAATGTATGTACATGTTAAATTTAATTTGTGCAGATAACTTGGAAAAAATAGGTACCTACTCGCCGCCAGAAGGATTAGCCGATGTTTCATCTTACATGTAACCATTCGACCACTGGAGTACTACCGCATTTCAGCATCAATATAATGCAGAGTTAACTGTATTTTTTCGTCTTATACCTAACTGAAATCACTAACAACATGCAAATGTGTAGATATTTGTAACCTATTTAGCAGCGCATGGAACGATATTATATCTACTTGACTTTAACATACCGAAAGAAAGTAGCGCCTAAGATACGGAATCCAAAAGACAATTTCAAAAGAATATGGACTTCCACATGGTTAACTGACGATATCGGCTACTTTATTCGTTTATGCAATATACTAATTTAAACTTAACGAGTATACTTACAAGCCGTACTTCCACTAAAATTAGCCAAGCGTACTATCAAGATATTAAAAACAATACAGCGAAGGCATTTCGATGAAGTGTTGCCAGAACGTGCCAGACTTGGGTTCAATGTTACCACTAACTTGCATAGGAAGTGTGATAAAACGGTTAAATGTAGACGCCGTGCATACCGACGTGTAACTTATTACATATTTCAATGGTACATGGTAGAAATTTTCGTAGCAAACAAAAGTCTTGAAAGTTTATTTGAAGAATTTAGAATAGAATAGAATCTATTTATTACATAACGCCACAACACAATAATACATGTAAGAAATTAATTTTTTTTTTAAATTTAAACAAAACTAGATTAAAACTAAAACAAACAGAAAATAGAATAACAAAAAAAGTAAATAAAATGAATTAAAAATAAAATCTTAGTAGTAAGTAATTAAATTACCACAAAGCTAGTAAACATTATTGTTGTACTAAGTAGATGTCATGTGTGCGGCTGTGGCGTGTGCAATAGGATGCACTCAGCTAATATCACCGCCGGGAAAAGGCTATGTGACGCTGATTGTCAGTGGACCCTAAAACCGAGTGAGTACCGGACGTGCGTGTCGCATATAAACTATAACCTAACCTCCGTTCTAAAAACCGACCTCAAAAATCATTTATCCCCTAGTTTACCACCCTTAGAGGTGGAATATTTTCTTCAAATTTAAATGGGACTATTCTGAGGTACCCTCTTTCCCACAAAAAAAAAGAATCATCAACATCGGTTCACAAATGGCGGAGTTATCGCGTAATATATATACAAAAAAAACATACAGACGAATTGAGAACCTCCTCCTTTTTTGGAAGTCGGTTACAAATAAATTACGTATATATTTATGTAATGTAGTGTGGTATGTTCTCTTATATTTATAAAATATTTAAATAATTCATTTGATACATATATACAGTGATAAGCGTGTGCAATGTAGTGTCCATTATTTACAACAAACAATAATGGAACTTTATTTAGTTTAAAAATTATAACTTTTTATAAAGTCAGTACAGAGCACTAAAAAAACCGACCTCAAAAGTACGTGGAATTACATATAATTACCAAATTTTATTGAAATAGGTTACCGGAAAGTGCGAAAACACGGATTCATCCCCTAGTCCGCCACTATACGGAACTTGACACTGGAGATAATAAAAATCGGTTCTCACTACCCAAAGTATACTGAGAGAGAAAAACGCCTTGAATTAAAGAATAGCAAAATCAACCATTAAAATAATTGCTCATTATACTAAAATTTAGGCGCTATCTATAAAAATGAATCTTCATACGTGAACAGCCACACTTACAGGTGGATGATTTTCTTTAAAATTAAATGAGACCACTATGGAGGTATCCTCTTTCCAACAAAAAAAAAGAATCATGAAAATTGGTTCACAAATACCGGAGTTATCGCGTAACATACTAAAAAAAACGGTTAAAAAGATACCGATTGCGAGATTTGTGTCACGTGGGCGATGTAAGACGAGCGGGTAGGCGCGCGGGAGGGGTTCCCGGCTTCTACCTGCACAAGGTGGCGAGAAGGGAACCGTTCCAGTAGTGACACGAGTGCGGTGCTGCGGATGATACCGCGCAGCACAACCTAGAGGTGTGCAGCCAGTGAGATGAGCAGCGCCGTACTCTGACGGGGACAATAGGGCAGAATCTCTCGCTGCCGGGCGTGGTTGCCGTTATGCTCGGTAGCGAGGAGTTCTGGGAGGCGGTGGCCTTCTTTTGCGGAGATGTTATGTCGCAAAATGAGGCCGCGAAGCGGGTGCGCGAGAACGCGGCGGACGCGCACCCTCTTCGGCGCAGTCGTACGGGGAGAAGGCACAGACAGTTCGCTCTCGCCTAATCCCTTAGTGAGGCCAGCGGGCTCTGGACAGGGACTCCGGACTGCATTGCACGGATTCATTCCTCTGGGGGGCAAGTCGGAGGACAACCGACCCGCCCTTCCGTTGGCGCGGGAGCCCTGGCGCAAGCTAGGGCGGCCGGGCGGCGTCGTGGTGAATGTTCACTGATCCCAGTGCGCCGACTCAACCGGCGAGAGGTGGGGACATAAGCCCTGAGTCTCCCTGGGCTCTATACGGATTTCCCCCGTCAAAAGAAGGGGTTCCCGACTTACGAGCCACAAAGTGTGGCAGGTCCGTCTAACTCTGTTTTAAATTCACTTTACATTTTCACGTAGAGTTTAAGATCATGCAATGCATGCGATCAACATGCTGAAGAAGACGTTTTAACGAAATTGAATTACTTATCGTTATTCTGACTTGTCCGTGTAATAATAAATCCATGTACAGATACGGAAACCTAAAGACTTATAATAATTAGCCTGTATATACTCCCACTGCTAGGCATAGGCCTCTTGCAATGCGAGGGCTTGGGCTGTAGTTCCCATGCGGGCGAAATGCGGATTGATAACTTCGCACTCATCATTAATTGTTTCGTAGATGTGTGTAGGTTTTCTTGCGATGTTTTTCTTCACCGAAAAGCTCATGGTAAATTTAAAATTATGTTGAGGCGGTAGATTAAACTATTAACCTACCACGGCTTGACCTGAGACGTAAATACACACATAAATCTGCCACTAATGATGTTGATCAAAGAAAAGATCGGTGAAATTTTGTTAAGGTGTAATTTTGGATTGTGTATCGTTCACGTACATTTCAAATAAATCTATAATGTAAAAGCCTGACGTGCTCGTGACTGCATTTGTTGTGCTTTTCCGTTTTCAGTTTTGCATAATAGCATGACTCTATTTGCTTTTAAAAAAGCAAAATCGTCACTCCTCTGTTCAAAGTCCATTGTTATCGTGCCATTTCATTATTCTATGACCAATCTCTTTATTTTTTTTCTCATTCTTCAGTTTTTAGGATTAGTGAATAGGTATATGAGGAAATAGATTTTGAGTTTACAGCACGGTGTCATAAGCAGTCATTTCTAATAGACGTGGCTTTGTTCCAAGCCTTTATTGGCTATTGGGTAGTAAGTACTAAGTGGGTTCTAGTAAAATGAGATATGATTTGTTACAACTTAAACATGAACGGTTCTCAATATTAGTATTAACTTATCTATTCTGAATACGATTAGGAAAGTGGGCACCAACATAAGGAGAAAAGAGAAAATTGTTATTTAAAGGTCCTGAAAATTTAGTACTAATTAGTAGAATCATGTTCATAGTTGCTTATGTCTTTTGTCCAATATGTTTAGGTGTTCATGGATGATAATGGCTTTAAGTGCGTCGTAAATTAAAAAATGTCGAACATTAATGATATTAATATGAGCTGAGATTTCGATGTGCTCCAAAATTCTGAACATTTGATAAGAGTCAACGTTGTTTCTATGTCGTTAAAGCGCAGTTTCCATTAGATGATTACCACAACTTTTAGTTCCTTACTACGATATGACTAAGGAATTACTACGAAAACCTTAATTGCGCTTTGTATTATATTCAAAACAAATTCAGCATACACCAAAATTGTACTGTGTTGTCATCACAATAAAATTGTTTTGCACGTACGCTGTAACGTATTGATTTTTCAGCACTTAAGAAAATTTAATTAAACGTTACGTCTCTTGTACTTAGAACTTACTTATTTAGATATAACTCATCATCAATTTAGAAACGTCCCAGTACTGGACATAGGTCTGTTTCTGAGACTTACCTTCGTAGTGTTGTGTTAGTTTTATAGACTTGTATTTTCTTGCACTTTTAGTACATGTTAGTATTTTTAGTTCCCTAGAATCACTATTTCATATTTTATCATGCACATATAAAACACCATTTACCATTTTTTGAAACGCAATGACGTCACCCCCTAAACTGTCAAAGAATAAAGTGTATCAGCCATATGTTGACGAGTTCTAATTTAATACTTCCTTCCGCTCCCGTCACGTGGCGAGAGGAACTTTTTTTGTTGGAATTCCAGAGAAATACTTGGATATTAACGATGGTTTTTGTAAAAAAAAAATACTAACTAATGCATTGAAAAATGTTTTTACTTTGGATACTGCAAAAGTTTACTTACACTATTGGCATTGGTCTCTTTCAAGGTTCGTAAGTAAGGCTAAAATCGGACTCAATACCGACCTTTGATGGACACCTAAGTACAACTTAAAAAGAACACGCGGATGATGTCGGGTGCTCACTTGTTGTATTTTGTAATGCATTCGAGTGATTACTATATAGAATTGACTAAGTAATAAAAAAATTACCTACTACTAATTATGCTCTATACTCTTATGATGTGAAGTCGGGACTATTAGGGAAAATCTTCGCAGACGTATAGTGGCATTCGAAATGTGGGCTCACAGATGTGTTGGAGATCAACTACATCGATAGAGTCACGAATGAGGAAGTCGTGTGACCCATAGGAGAACTCTATTGCCCAGCAAACGCAAAAAACTGCTTATCTAGGACACTTCATTAGATATCGCAGATATAGCATGCCGTAGTTATTTTTGATGGGAAAGGAGGAAAGTAGGTCTCAGAAAAAGGAATCGCTTGATAACATTAAAGAATGGACAAGAGTTGCGAGCTCAGGAAACTTTTCAAAACTCGCATGAGACTGAGAACAGTATGCAGAATTGGTGGCCAACAAGACGAAGAAAAGAAACAGAATAGTTATTAAACATAATTAAATACATGGTATTAGTTTTATAAAGTATGTAAAGTACATTAAACAGTACTTTACTTACTTTAAGTTATAAGTCGACGCACACTAAACAATAAAGCCTACCCGGCTTAATCTATAAAAAATTGCCACTTGGTGCCCAAATGACTAACACCAAATATGGTTTCGACAAATTTTTTATACAGTTCACTGGCCTAAAATGTCGCCGACATGTCGTGGTCGCGTCGTCACAGGTTGACTTCATATTTGCACAGATGGTGTTTTTTTACAAGTAAACATTTCTGGAACGAGGCTGATAAAATATTACTAACACAAACATTTCAAACGTTAGCTACCGCTTGTGTTGCGAAGTTTCCACATTATTCAGAGTTTAAAATACTTCGTAAAGTATTTATTGCCTAGGTGAGCGTAATAATAAATTTCATTAAAATGTTTAAAGAAATAATGGTACGTGTGATAATAATGGTATCTAATGCAAAAAAAGAATCGGGTGGACTAAATCGATAAATGAGGAATGATGATTAAGAGTCAAATTAAAAGCGACAAATAATGTAGAAACGCCTAATTTTCTGTCCGTTATCTTTACATGTGTCATGTTAGTGACTAATGTGTTTAATTATCTTTTAATCTACAATTACAAAAATATGATTATCACTTCCGTAAAATTTTATTTATTCACTGTATAACATGACCTAAAAACAATACAATCACCAAGTACGTATAGTCACGAAAATTACGCTTCCAAAGGCTCAAACTTTCGGAAATACCCAACAAAATAAAATTCTGATTAACCTAGTTATACTAACGTGGCTTTTAACATAAGCTGCACGAGTCAAACTGACAGTATCGAGGTAAACAAGGTCTCAGAATGACTTTATAATGTAAAAATAACAATGATAGCTTTCGACTTTAAAGAGGATGAAAAGTAAAACAGTATTTTTTTAAGTTTATTGATGTTTAACCACATTGCATGCATGTGCAAGAAAAATTCACAAGGTCCGCTAGTTCGTTTAGTGAATTAGTTAGAATCCAGTCGGATCGAAATTTTTTTTCTTAATGTTCGATTTTTGTATTAACAAATTATAACAAAGTAAAACAATCTTGAAATGAAGGCGAAAATTTGCGTTGCGATAAATTTGTAGGTTTTTGAAATACTTAATAATATAGGTGCAATTTGGATTAATTCTGTGGTGTTTTTACACTACATAAATTAAATAAACTATCACTGTATCATTAGCAAAGCTACGGGCCTAGAACCCTTCCCTGTAGGAGACTTGCTTTGCAGTCGAACGGGATATGGTTTTTAAGATAATATTTGATAAAATAACTGGTTGTATAGATATGTGAGAGCGTTAACTGTACTATAAAGTTTTTTGGGATTTAAAAGATCCAAGACAATAAAATCATAAAAATAAAATTAGATTAATCTGCAGGGTCACGAGCAGGTCAAAATTGACACTTAAGATTTAAAGACAAATCTATGCCGCTTAGGACAAAAACAGTTCGAAATCCAAAGGGTGAAACTTGCTGTTGACAGTGAAAGCTATATACAGGGTAAAAAAACATGCCTTATAAATGCAACTTAATGGTAACTCTAAATGCACATACACCTACGTCAAAGTGAGATCATAAAATATTGAAACCGGACTCAAAGAATCAATTACCGTATTTGGTAAACCGATGAGATTCAATGGCCGAGGAAGTAATTTGTTTAAACATAAAAAATGAGACAGTTCGAATATAAAGTTTAAATAGAGGAATTTAATGATCGTTGATGAAACTAGATGGTGATTTTATACTAATAAATAACACAGGGTTTATTTGAATATCTCATTGACTTACAAATAATTGGACGACGGGTCTAATACAAAAACCACGAAAAAAATGTCCCAAGTCAACCCATTTAAACGTTGTAGTGACATGTAAAGGAATATGAAAAAGCCAAAACGTTGAATTTAAATTGTAATGTCATCGCAGTACTGTCTAATTCTGCTTGCTTCGCTGTCAGAAGAAATAAACGAAGACTAAAGCGTGAATGACGCTCTGTATACGATTTTAATGCCCTATAAGTTTGGACACTTTTTAGCGCGGACCCGACGTCCATATAATTGTTAGTCAATGGAATATCTACAGTTTTTGAGTACTTGGAACATGATTGCTAATACGAAGAAGATCTAATAATTCTTGTGATGAAGGAGCTAAATGATAATCCTGAAGGCGCTGGACAAATAATTATTTTGATCATAATTTTAATTTTTTTTATAAAATATAAATCCGCATTTGACCTCCATCTGACCTGTAAGTGACGATGAGGTTGATGATGGAGCATGCACACCTGTTGGCTTTGACTACAAGGTTAACGATAGAACTAAGTGGCTTTTCAGTCAATGTATACATAACCAATGACGACCTCGATGCCCAATGAATTTTGTTGGAAGAGGAGGTCCCTGAAGGATAAATTTGAAAAATGAACTTTTCTAAATTGGTGAGTTTCTGAGTACTGTGTATGAAGTATAGCATCCCTATTTTGAGACCAGACAATTGGTGTGGTTGTTTGGCACAATATTATTATTATTATTTCGGATATCTATTAAAGATTCTCGACGACCTTCGTGGTCGAGTAGCTTGCACACCGATTTTCATGGTGTCGCCATTTTTTTCTAGGTTTTTCTTGGTTGTTTTTGGTTTTCTATATTGTCTCGGGTCTGGGTTTGTGGTACCGTTGTTGTTTCCGATTTCCAAAACACGAGTTTTTTAGTTACTTACTTTGGCAAAGAAACATATGTAATGTTGCCTAATATTAAAAAAAAAAGATTACAGATACAGAAACGTATCCAAAAGCCACAAATATGGGAAAAAGAAATCAGCGTCAGGTGTAGCCTACTCAACTCAATCAAGACACAACAAATGTAATTATTTTAGGCCGCATATACCAGGAATAATAATCATCAATATCATTATCATCATCATCATCAACAACAACCTATTTAGTCCACTGCTGGACATAGGCCTCTTCCAATGAGCGCACTTTCGCCCAGTCCTCGCTCGTTGCATCCATCTGTTACCAGCAGCGCTTTGCAAGTCGTCACTCCATCTGGCTAGAGGGCATCCTACACTAAGTTACGTTTGCCGAGCCGTGGTCTCCACTCAAGATCTCGCTTCCTTCACTAGTTATCGATTCTCGACAGATATGGCTAGCCCACTGCCACTTCAGCTTGCTTACTCTACCAGCTATGTCGACGACCGTAGTTCTCTGTCGGATAACCTCGTTCCGTACCTTGTCCTTCAAAGAAACTCCGAGCAAAGCTCGTTCCATAGCTCGCTGTGCGACTTTCAACTGGTGAACTAACTGTATCGTGAGTGTCCACGTCTCGGCTCCGTATGTCATAACAAGTAGAACGCACTGTAGCAACCTGTGGCAAAATTAGACGAAAAAAACTATCGAGTTCCTACACGTTACACGTAGAAAATGAAACTACCTTTTCGAATCTAAATCTAGACTATGACTATTGCAGTGATCCATGCCCATGGGACTTGTAAATGGTACATTTTTTTGAAAAAACAAATGTACGCGATTAAAACTTTTTACACGAACGTAACTACAGCTGTCGCCCATCATACTTAAATATTTACACACAATTTGTAAATATCTGTGAGATAAAGGGATTTGGGATTACTGGATTACTATAATGGATTACAACAGAGATAAAAAAATACATGAAATATAATGGAATGTAAACGATCAAATCAATGAAGCTGTCGTATACACGGTAGTACGTAGTACACGGGCACTTAAAAAACACGCTCAAGGAAATGTAAAGAAAAAGTTTAATTCTCTCTCACGTAAAAGTAAATTAATTTAAGAAGAAACTCCAGTTGCACCACAGTTTAAATGTCAATCGTTATTTAACCATGCGCACGAGTTTAAAAGTTTAAAACGCGTATAAAAGAATAGGTAGCATATATCGACCAATTCAATTATTTTATGCCAACGTAATGAGGTGTGATGGCTGTTGAAATTGAATTTTAAAAAAGAACACTCGATGAAAGCGGAAGTGATGTGTTGAACAGATAAAGGTAGGATTAATGTAAATTAATTATGTCTTTTTATTTATTCGTTTTAATCTGTGTAAGGAATTAGGTTATTTGTTAAGTAGTATACTATTTAATAAATTATACTTTGTCGTATTGAAATTATAACATATATTTTTTATAGCTTGACCATAACGTATATATTAAGAGTATTAGTAGTATACCTCAAACGGCTTTGGTTAATAACATAATATATAAAATATATAATAATAACAGTGAAATGGTTGAATTAATCACTTTGGTAAAAATATATAGTAAAATTGAGGATATAGACTGATTAGTATACGGTGTGAAAATACGATTCATAAAAATTTTCACGATACTTAAAAAAACGTACCTTGAAATTTTACAAGAAAACCGCTGTATTCAATAGGTATTGATATACCGCTGTATTAAATATCAACTGAACTAAATAGAACATGTATAGTATATGATGTACATTTTTCAAACGGTTCAATTTCGTTTGTAAAAAAATAAATTCTGAAATAAAGACCGTGTTCCTGCTGCTCGACCAACGTAAAATGAACCCTATTAGTACTGGAAAAATTTGAACTTAGTGCAGAGTTCGTTTTGTAAATACGAAAAACTTACTTAGCTCGACGTTTTGCTTAGTCCTAGTTCCTTCTATAAATCTCCGCTTGTGGCCAAATTGGGACCAATTTTGTTTGTTACTTACTATCAGCAAAGAAGCCTTGCCAGAACCAAAACATTTTCTTTTGCGCGCACAGGTTGTAGATAGTTTATTATAAAACATGAACAAACCATTTTTGGACAAAAACAAGTAACCTGCGGGAGACCGGTAATAACGGCCGCATGCAAAAAGACCTTTAAAATGAGGAAATTTTCGTAGATACGATTATTCGCACCCTGCGTATAATAAGGACATATCTGCAAAATGATAAATTATCAAGAATGTGGTTTAAAGATTGTACAAAAAAAATTGTGGATAATTTCCTTATTCTTACATAGAACACTATAAAAAATGTCACCTATACATAATTTGTTTACGTAGTTCCTAATTATTTTGTGACATTCCAAATGACGTATAATCACATGTGCCTTTATCATGGCAAGGGTACTTTTAAAGCTTTTTCTTTTCCTTCTTTACGTGGACCCCAAATTTCGTTTTGTTTGATCACAGTTAGTTATTATCGGTCGAATAATTATTACTAAACGAAATGAGATATAGTCACATTTTCCCAAGAGATTGGAAATTCGAATGATGCAATTATAAAGATAATAATTAACAATAACTCACACATTCATAGCCCCGCACTAGGGAAATCCTGTATCGCGGGTGCCATGGACATATACATAAAACCACAAATTACACCCAAACACACGAGAGAAATAAATGTAGGCTATATAAATATTTCTCCCGGTCCAGAATCGAACCCGAGATCTCTGCGTGGCAGTGCAGCATGCTGACCGTTCGGTCAAAAAGGCAGTTAGGGGCAAATATCGTAAGGCTAGTAAACATGCATTCATTTACGGCGTGTAAGAACTATATGTAGTCTTTTCGTTCCCAAACAACGTTCCCAAGTTGGAATATGCCATGAACGTTAACGAGCAAGTTAAAAAGAAAAAAGGCGTGATAATTGGATATCCACTGTTTTTAACGAGGAACCGTTAAGCGTAACCAATATAGTATCGTGTTACAAGTCAGTTCAGTTACGGTAATGAGAGTGTGGTGATGATAACTGGATGTCATTCAGTTCAGCATCATAATACTTAGACCTTTCTGGTATTTCATTGCTAGGTTAGACACCATTGTTTGTAAAAAAAAATAGTTATTATGTTGGGCGATATATATCACGATACCTCCACTTTTTAAAGTTTGCGTTTGTCAGCGTTTGTCCACTATCTTAACTAACTCAACACAGTCACCCCGAATATGGCTTTTCAGTTTGACCTTAAAAATATCCAAGCTACTAGACGACGAAGCATGAGGTTTTGGAGATTGTTCTGTATGAATAATATGCGCCAATGAGTCTACTAGCTCGATGCTCCAGCAAACTATACAACAGAATGATTTTATGATATAAAAAGAATGGTAATTAATGACAACTAGTAGAAGAAGAAGAATGATGAAAAGACATTCTATTATTACATTTATTTTGAACTAGGAGATGATACAGACAGAGCAGTGTATACATCTACTTCTAAACATTAAAAGACGATTGGCATAGCGAATACTATCTATAAAATAAAAATGCAAAGCCGTTCATGATGGTCCATAACAGCAAAGTAGATCAGATGTCAAGGGATAGCAAGGGCGACTGGGGATTTAAAACAAAAGGACAATGGAATGTGCAGTGGAAGTAGAACGTATAAGTATTAAGGGCAAGTCTGAAGACGTGACAGTCATAATGGATATACATTGCGTAAATTGTACAGCCCCCTATCTTACAAGTCAGCTTGATGATAAATGTGAAATGTGAACCACTGTACGTTTTCGAAAATCATTCCAGATACAAGTTGAAATAGAAATATAGATAATGAGTTTAGAATGCATATGTACCTCTATATAGTATTTAGAATTAATTCTGAATATCAGGCATAGTTCTCATCTAACTTAAAGAAGTCCTGGTAGAGAGTTCAGTGCCAACTACAAATATAAATGTTTATTACTTCAGCAAAATTTTATGAGAATAGTAAAAGTAATTTAGATATGAATAACATTGCATCTGTAGTTTGCATGCACTTTCATAAAGTTTTCGCTTTGGTCCTTTATATCTGTTTTGAATGTCATATAGATTTAATGAAAATTAAAATTGTTGGTAACAATAAACTGAATTTGCCATTAATACGGTTTACGAAAATTTGACAAAGTAACGGGCGCTATGGCTGTTCAAGCCATCAAATTTAAAGTTACTATCTCAATTCTTCAAACTTAATGCATCGTGACACGCGTATCTAAAGCCGTGAAGTAACGGTGCTATATTAAAATAAAATTTGGACATCAATGGCGACTTTTGAACCCGTGTCATTCGGTGTGGGCAAGTCTTAATGCATTTATGAGATTGGTTTTATACCTGTCAATAGAGTAGTTCTTTGAATCTCTATCTCTTAATCGATAGATTTATGAGACATGTTTTGTAAGACGTGACTGTACTGAGAAATTTTAAGAAGCTTTCTGTTATGGGCGTCTACTTTAATCTTCTGTTGACCTTTAATTCTGTTAACAAATTTATTCTTCTGGAAAGGTATGAGTTATCTTTGTGTGCTTACATTTGCATTTCCATTTTGGGAATGCTTGAGATTTTTTTTTTCATAATAAAGCTCTGCATCTAACCTTCATCAATCAATATTACGTAAATTTAACATTCTATATTATTGATTCTCGATGTCAAGTCGAATTAATCGCAAAAGGGCACAACAACTGTGACAAGCATTAAGTTTGGACCAAAAAATCTTGCCCAACCACGAACTAGTGGTTTGTATTATCGAATTGAGTGCGATCAGAATTTAATAAGTCCGTAATAGCATTAACTGTCACTTTATTTATACCGCGTGGGTGATTATCCGTGTCGTCACGTTTTTACAGATCAACAAAAAACAGACGAGTGTGGTCCATCTATAATTAAAACTTGAAGATTAGATTAAGGTTAATCAGTTTTTTGCACGACGGCGAAGACTTAACAATGTCCATTTTTTTTTGCAAACGAAGTCACTGCTTGTTATTTTATATCGATTTGTGTCATTTTTAAACTCTCATTAGTTCTTCTTTCAATCATATCGTCACTTACATTACAATTATGACGATTGTGTGTTATTTCCGTCACAATATAAAACATGACGTTTTGAATCGTTAATTTTTTTCCATTAAGTTACATTCATTCCGGCTAAAGGGCTATACTAATATCATGATAATTAACTATACATAAATCATATTACCACCCGTAGGGAAAGATAGCGTGAAAAATTAACCAATAATTTTCTGCTCACCGTAAAATTTACCGTTGAACACAAATTTGTTTTAATTAACACGACTAATTTACTAGAAATGCATCGTGTTTAATCTGCCCCGTTAAGAGCGTGGGCTTAGCTTGCCCAATTCATGAATGGAGTGGTCCGAGTAGTCCGCCCACGTTCAACATTATATCAATGAAAACTTGTGTGAAATACGCCGGCGTGTCTGCAAACAACGTTTCGTAACTCGCACTTGAAACTTCTGTGTTAGCTTGCTCCACTTATTGTCCAGTAGAATTGCCTGTCGCCAAAATAAAAGTTGTAGCCGCGTGGGCTGTATTTCCGGCCACTGTGCTTTATGTTTGTTTTCGCGTCTTGTTTTGAATATAATTTATTAAATGTTACCTCATTCGGTGTCTTGATGATGACATAATATTGATTGTTTCTCACCTATTGTTTGATATATTCGTCGATTAGATTTTAGAGATAAATTGTAATATAGCGTTCTTGTTAGGCTACATTATTTAATGAAATGAACATTGCAAATCAATGTTTAATAACTTTCCGAGATAAATATGCCGCCTCATTACTTATTTAGAAAAAAAAAACTTCCATGATTAAACACAGATAGAATCACTGTGTTACTCAACCAATATCCAGCTTTGAGTTGAAACAGTCAATAGTTAACTTGTATTTAAACCTGTACTTTCACTATGCCAATTAAAATTTCAATTAAATGGTTAAATCGCTGTCAAACTGAACTGGACCTTATAACCCCATGGCTTTTAACACCTAAGACTTAAATGATAGGAGAAAGCGAAACCACAATAGGAGTTAGAAAATAAAAATTCCACATGAGCATTTAATTACCATCTCAAAAATTCTGCCCGTTATATTTTTGCAAGTCACCTTTGTGCAAATTCTATTTTGTGAGTCTTGACCGCTTGTGGATTTACTAGCCTTTGACTATGATGTTTATGTATTTTCTCCATTTCTACATTATGTGATAAATATAAGTTTGTAGTGCCTACCCGCTCATACGATGCGCTCCTACCGCAAAATGGCGGCTATTTGGTTTCGAAAATTAGAAAAGCATTCAGTTTAAATACAAGTTTTTTTAAATAAAAATTATTATTCTGCATTGCTAAATAAATACCCTCCGTACTACCACCAAACCATCTCAAATAAAATGCAGGAATATACCGCAAATCCTGCACTTAAAAAGCACTAATGAAATTTTTGGCGTACTTGGATAAATATGATAATATTCCGTTTGAGTGATTCCAACGTTTACCATGAAATTACTCCTTAAAGTATAGTTTATAAACATTTATATTCAGAGTAAACTTAAAAAAAGCTACTTACGTATGTATGGTATGTTTTCAATAAATAAACACCGAAATCACCAGCCCAAACAATAACACACACGATCGTCGTGACGTATTTTTGAAGTTATTTTTTTTTTAATAACAAACCCAGGCATTAAAAACTTTATGGTTTGCTAGAGTAGTTACCGAAATAGCAATTAATATTAGTTTTTTTACCTGTTATAACTTCGATATCCGATAAATCGGTATAAAATCATCACCGGCACATCTAGGTGTGGTATGCGTCTACGGCTGCATGTATCGCGTGAGCGGCTACAATGAACATGGCACTAAAATATCAATTTTGATTTCAGTTTAAACTAAATTCTCAAAGATTTCTAAGATATTTACGTGGACCACAATGGTTTGTGTCCCGGAACTTCTCACGTGATCAGGGTGCTTAGTAACCTGTGTCAGAACAACATGAAATTTCACATTATCATCATATTTTATTGTATCTATAATTTTGCGTGTATGTTCATCTATCGGTTTCTAGCCTCCTACACCCTTTGCCACAACAATTTCAAACTGGCTATACTTGTCTAATCACTCGGCGATCGACTCGGTTCACTTTAAGTGTTAATCATTTTACAAGTCGGCTTTTGCCAGTAGTCGCCAATACCTGCTAACCGAGGGTTAGGGAAATGGACCTGTTTGTGAAAGTGTTCGTTTAAATTAACTTTATGCTAACTCGGTAGATTTGTTAATACCTTTTTACTTTCGTCTATTTTAAAAGTCAAGTATGACTTTACAGTATTCGATTAATTAAACTTTACCGTTTCATCCCGGGAATATCGGTCTTGAACTTTGAGTCTCGAAGATCTTTTAACAATTTTGAGACTCGAGACTTTTGTTTCCGGTTTTGGGAATATGGAGACATTTAAGACTGAAGTCACTTAATTTAAACAATATTAAAAAATCGACTCAATTACAGTCACTTTGTATTCTGGTTACACCGTAGACTGCAGCTTAGTAGAATCAGAGTAGATTAAAGAACGGTAGTAATAAAAATAGATTCTATAGAGTTCTTAGGCTCTCGCGATTGTTACACATAGGAAATGAAACTATTTTTCCGGATTTAAATCGCGTAGGTATATTTGTTTTTTCAAACAAACCTAAAAAGCTAAAGTTATCAACCAGTTATGTCTAATATCACAACCCAATCAAGCAAGCCACCCTATTTTTTCACTACGGTTACAAAGGTTATTAATTAAATACCTTATTTTTAATTTTACAAAAATTTTAAATTTACAATTTCCGCTACATTATGTTTTACAAGCTATCTTATTTTCAATTTATAATTAATTAATTATGAATTAAAACATATTAATTAGTACTGTATACAAAATAGACCCTTCTTTTGCCTTTTGTTTCTTACGTGCCTACTAGATTCAAATCTTTCATAAATAATTTTCGATTTTATGATTTGAGTTAGCGAAGAACTTGATTAAAATTTTATATTTTGATGGTGTAAATGTCCATAAGTATGAAAACCTACTTTTGAAATGGTCTCGGTAGTCTCGTTTTTTCTAGGATACTCGAGACCACACCGCGTTTCAATTATTTTTCTCAGGACGCGGAAATGTAGTAAGGTTGAAAGCCCTAATACCTGTTCAGTATATTGTTGGGAAAAACATTCCCTAAACGCACAACACTCGCATTCATAGCCTCGTACTAGGGAAACCCTTTATCGCGGTTGCCATAGACGTACAAATATTTTTCCCGGTCCGGGAATCGAACCCGAGACCTCGGCATGGCAAACGTTCGGCCACAGAAGCAGTTGTTTAATATAATATTATTTTTTATTCGTTTTTTAACTGCAAGAAACAAAGATCGGCAACAACCACTTAAAGAAATTTGTAAGGTCTGCCGTGCCGTAGCTCAGTTGGAAGAGCGATAGCTCCGGTATGGCGAGGTGGCTTGGTCGAGTTCACCCGGATAGTATTAATTTTTCTTTATGTTCGACCTTTGTATTATTAATTATAACATCAATCATGGTAGTAAAACATAGTGATTATCAATAAACTTGATATTTCCAGAAAGAAGTCCTAAAGTTAATAAGCCCATTAGTGTTTATATTATTTTGTTGCTTCTCGTCTAAGGTTTATAAGACTACTGTCAGTTTCAAAACTTCCTTTTAGTGAACGTCTTCAAAACAAATGTATTAAACCACTTGTGTTAAATACCTATCTCTTGCATAACAACAGCATATTCATATCAAACGAGACTTCACAACTTGATAGGTTCTCTTTGTTCGAAGATAGTGCCTTTTAGTTTCTCTATACTAGCCATTAACGGTCCTTAGTATGCATTGACTATAACTGCGACCATCACAGAATGATCTCTACCATTGATTCAGCGTCTATTGATAGTATTTAGGTTATTTGTACCTGGTATCGAGAACATAGCACTATAGTTATCGCAATTGTCAAATTTACAGCAATTGCGTTTTGACTTGAAAGAATTAAGTTGTACTTTGAAATGTCTACCCTGTATTTTTAAAATAAAAGAGTTCTTTTTTCCTGCAGCTTACACCCCAGAAGGTCTAATTTTTTTTGGACAATTCCAATTTAGAACTACATATATATTCGTTTGTTTATTCATAACAAAATGGACGCGTATTATTTCTTTGTATAACCGGTCATCTTTCAGAGATCTTGTTGCGTTGGTCGTATGTAGGCCATTTCTGGACAAGTGCATAAGTTGCGCAATCTAAATATAAAAACCCCTGCCTATTTGAGCCACTAT
The DNA here is from genome assembly GCF_003589595.1 of Hyposmocoma kahamanoa. Classification (NCBI taxonomy): domain Eukaryota; kingdom Metazoa; phylum Arthropoda; class Insecta; order Lepidoptera; family Cosmopterigidae; genus Hyposmocoma; species Hyposmocoma kahamanoa. Next base: position 3,909,609 of record NW_020653850.1, read on the forward strand.
TTGAAGACACATAAAGCTGCGTGCCTACGCATAATATTCTTTTGACTATAAATAAAGGTAATAAATAGGTATTAAATTCGTACAAAACATTATGAATATTTATGATATTGTGTTTAGATTTAAACAGCTGAGAAATTTGTAAAGTGTGTTGAAATAAAAACGCTCAGGTGTTGTGCCGAAACCATCTCAATTGTAAATGGTAAACAGACGTGCTTGTCTTGCGTTAACAAACCATTTATCACAAAATTAGAATCTGTGTCGTTCTACGGGCTGAAATACATATTCAATTAGGATTAATAAAGTCTTATTCAGAGATGAAATGCATACCTTTTATACTGCAATTCTCATTCTATATCTTTAATGCTACATTTATATAAACTATCACTCCGCCAGCTATCGCTTCTAAGCCTGGTTCTGATATGCAGTGACCTTTACCTCGACGCGCTATTTGAAACGCCCGTCAAACTTTAAGTAACTGTACGGGCAAGTATCCCATTGTATTGATAGAGATATTTCGAGTACACGCGTTTTCTTGCTCAACACTATCGCCTATTGCATTCGCTTTAATGAGAATATCTTTTGTGGAAGATAGAGGGATATTTTTAATGGAGATTTTTTATGTTGAACTTTCTGAGTCGACTCGATCGAATAAATTCAGGAAGAGCTCTTTCTTCGTGACGGTATCTCTTAAAATCATTAAACTTTCTAACTTCCTTTTCATAAATTAAAACATTATACAAGGATATCTTGAATGAATCATCAATGTCTGTCTAATGAAATGTTACATGACACATACTAAATTGAAATAGCTATTTGTTTGTTCTTTTTCAATTTCAGTCATATAGTTCTTATCAACATTATCACGTAGTATTTATTATTCATGTCTTATCGAATACTTGTAACAGTTTTTGTGAATGAAATAATAGTTAATTTCTGTGGAAGGTTATCGGATTCAGAAATGGGAATTGTCAGTGACCTGTTTTATGCTTTTGATAAGGTATATACATAAATCAATTGTCATTTCTCGCCATTACCCCCTCTTGATATCCATGACCTAAGTCGCCGGTATACACTGTACGCTTTTGAATTTTATATTCAGTAATGACTGACCTGATCTTGTCTTTGTATAGAACGGTTAAGAAAATATATTAGAATAGGTCATAGGTTTCATTTATGATAAACACATGGTATGAGTGCTGCGACTGCCAGATGGTGCAACGATCATCGTAAGGCAGCTGGAAGTAAGTGAAATTGAAAAGCAGCAAAGCAGAATTTAAGGAGAATACTTATTATTTGTCCATTTGTAAAGGGGCTATGATCCACGCTCTGGATCTTACCTGGTGCAGCAGATTTCACTGGCCATCCAGCGCGGTAATGCGGCTAGTGTGATGGGGACGTTTGAGCCGGGTACGGTTCAGAGCGGTCCCTTTTAATTTTCGTTCCTATTTGGTTTTCATTACTTATATTATTAGTGTTTTTGATTGAATTTGTAAAGACATTAGTCCACATCTTAAACATCTTATAAGGTGCAAACACACTCAACTATTACTAATAACGATTACGAACCAGAAAATTAAAAAAAAAATACAAAGTTCTTAAACTAACTGACGATTACAAAACTCTGGAACGAGATCTATGATTAACCAAAGGTCAGTTGTGAGCAATTTAACAGTAACATTGAAAATAACACGCACAGTGTACTATAGACGTACACGTATGTAGGTATGATTCATTATACTTTGCAGAACACTATAATCAACTTGGCCCTTTGGAAATAGTTGTTGGCTTAACAAGAGAAAGGGTTTGAAATACTTCTGACACTGAAGAGTATAAATCTGCAGAATGATACAAATACGCACCTATCATAATATTAGGTACTATATTATTACCCTATTATAATATTACTCATGTATATGTTATTTATATCAAATATATTTAACCTATTTTTTAATTACACTTACGCATAAACGAAGAAACAACAAGTTTTTTTTACTTTAAAACGTAGTTCGCCACGTCCAATTCTATATATAATAAAATTACCTGAAACAGAGAGAAGTAGCATTTTATAAAGCAAGAATGTTTAAAAAAAAAAATACGAATTATTGTTTGTAAGATAAATAACTGGTAAAGTAACTGAAACAGTTACAAAACAACAATGCATAATATGAAAGATGTTTCTTAAAAAACTATGATAAGAGTTGTCACAAAGCTAGGAGCTGAAGCCTTAACGTAACACCGTTTTTTCACTCGATATCTGCAGAACTGCTGTTCTTATAAACACAGTTTAATATTTTTTAAGTAAGTAATAACGCACATACTCAACATAGTCCCGCACTAGGGAAACCTTGTGTCGCGAGTGCCATAGACACATACACAGACAACCACAAATTACATCCAAACTCACGAGAGAAATAAATATAGGCCATACAAATATTTCTCCCGGCCCGGGAATCGAACCAGGTACCTCTGCGTGGTAGTCAAAGTGGAATTTTAAATTCAATCATGTAAATTGAAATAAAAAAGTGATATCCATTTGTCAACGCATTGTTGAATAAAATCTAAGAAAATTTAGACCTTTGCAAAACCAGATTGACGCAACTTGTAGAGAATGCATGGCCAGTGATGTCATTTTGATATAAAGGATGAAGTAAAATACTTCAATTGAGAAAAAAAATCTCTTTCCAATTCAAAGCACCGATCACTCTGTGGGGCCACGAAAATGCTTGTTGTCTGTAGTTAAATAATATCAAACAATAAGTCTAAAAAAATACACTCCGCAAAAATGATATCATCATTTCCAATACTCGAAAGCTTCTGAACTCACCCTATTAAAAGTAGATCCACGCTAGGATACAAAAAACTACCCAAGTTATGTGTAGCACTTAATAAAACATTCTGTATGCAACTAGTCCTTTGTTGAAAGCCGTATCAAATTTGTTGATGAAGGAATATGCAAAAGACCTTTAAGTGAATAATTTGAGTCTGATAGAAATATGATCGTAACAAAGTCGTGTTGACGTAATTTAGGACAAAAGGACTCGTAAATATATGCAGTACTGGATTATAGAAGGGAATATCTGTAAATGATATTATTGTAAGTAAGTATGACAGGCTGGAGACTGTACAGGGTTGCAAAGCTTAACGCGAATTCGAGGAAGCCTTTGTAAGAGCATAGTGGATTCTAGTAAAAGGAGATAGGTAAAAAAAGTAAGAGGTTATGTTTAATATGGCATTCAAGAATGAAAATGATTGAATGGTTTACAACTACATATTTTTATTTATATTTATATATATATAGATATATTATTGAACAATAGAACGTAACGTAATTTAATTGAAATGCCTCCGTGGCCGGACGATTCGATAGAAAACAGCTAATTGCCGAGGAGTTTACGTTTTCTGCTACATAGATTTAACCAATTGTTTTGTCTTAAATGTTATATGTTTTGTGTTGAAGAATAAAGTCTTTCTTATTTTATTTATTTATATCAAGACTGGGACCATTACGCCCCCGATAAATTATTTAATTTCCGGCATCACGGCACTTGTGTAAGGTGGCATTATGCCTCATAACTAATTTGAAATTTAACAACTAATTTGAAATGTTTTACAGTCCTTAATGATACTACATCGAAGTCGATAAAACCGGGTTCGAAGTTAATAGAAACCTACTAAAGAAATTCGAAATAAGCAAATTGTGGCTATATGTACACGTTTATGTAAATTACGCAAAACTGGTTAGAATTGTTCTCAATGTTATTTGCAGTAAAGTCACGTATGGAGATAATAATAATTTTGCAATAACATGATGGCTTCATTTTAGTACTGTAGTATTGCATGAAGATACAAAGACATTCATTCCTAACGTTGCTTACTGTTAGTATGCTATATTTTTTCAACAATAATAAATCTAAAAAGGCTAAAATGTCGTTGAAAATCAATTACAAACATCCGACAAACAAGCACATGGAAAAATACAGCATTACAGTTGAGAAAGGTACAGGGCACTGGTGAAATTACAAACACATAGGGCTTGTCAACGTATGTCTCAGGGTGACTGGCGCAGTCGCAGTACTCCTAAAATGTTTGCGATTTAAAGCTCTCAGTGCCACTGCAACTGTTATGGATAGGCGTGTCGCTTACCACCAGCCATATGACTTGTACGTCAAATAATTTGGTATTATAAAAAAAGGTTATGGTATTTTGAGTAATAAAACCCTAATACAATTCGTCTTTTCCAAAGGGAAGTGACTCAATGTCAAGAGTGTTCGTTACAATCTTTACTGCACCGTAAGTGCTAATGATATACGATGTGAGAATTAACCCAGGTACTTAAAATTTTTAAAATGTTCATGAACATCAGCGTGGGAGTATCGGATCCCAAATTCCTAAGTAATATATACATAAATCTATTATTTACAAATCGGATCGCACAGTTCTAACAGTGTCTATTATTGACATAGTTGTAAAATTACTCCATTATTATATCAATCTCCACCTACACACAACCTCGGCCTCTATTAAGTAATTATTGCATCAAGGATATGCTTTGCGAAATTCGCAAACTGTTTTCTACTTGATGATATCATGTTAGTAAAAATTGCAACCATAATTTGATATAGTTGATGTCAAAGTAATAATGTTTGTAGAGATTGTAACTAATTTTGCAATTGTTAACCCACGCATTATGTCGAACCTTGAAATATTTTAAATCACCTCTTCCCCTTCCCAACTTTTTTTTACAAAAATGTTAACATAAGGGATGAAAAACAAGAAGTAATTTGAGAGATTTGTGCAAACGAATCAAATAACAACAAAGAATAAAAAAGTCAAATTAAGATTTTTCATACATTGAACGAAACTGGTCGCCTTATTCAGGAATGTCAAATAGACCAAAATTTACACTAAACAATGTTTACACTAGATAACCTTAGTCGTAAAATACCTGCACTAAACCTAGAGGAATTCACAGTATAAACACCTGAGATAATCAAGAATAAACTAAGTGTCTGGCAAAATATAACAGGTAAGATTAATGAATCGTTTTTAGAACATTGTTGTATACTGTGTTAAAGGTATACAGAAATTACCTTGTGAATTTGAGCAATGTATAAGAAATGTGTAAGGAATATAAGCTACGAGTGACTATAGGGAAATGTTGACATTTAGTCCAATAGTCATGAAATCAACCGAGATTAAATTAGTTAATTTTAAAATATAAATGAATAAAGTAATTGCATGTTTATGGTTGCATTTGGAAATATACCTGATTATAAAATGGAAGCGGTTTAGTTAAAACTTTAGAAATCATGATTGCAAAACGAGAACATGGAAAACTAAATCTTGAACTATATTAGTTTAGTTATAATTAGCAACCGCAGTACTGAAATAAACCCTGACAAATTGGCACCAACTCATTAATACGAACATGTCTAAGTTTAAATATACTGTCTTGGTCTAATCAATCCCCACCTTTACTGTATCAATCAAGTCTACAATTAGAGTGATGCAAACCGCCAGGTGGCCGGTTTATGTAACCGATTGTTCCATTAATATTAATGGGTGTCGAGTAGTTTATGTGAACACTGACATGGTTCGATCTGGAGATAATAGTAAATTACCTTTTGTAGTACAAGATAGAGATCAAGTTGAAGACCTTGCAATGGTGAAAAACAAAGAAAGAATCAAAACAAACAAAGACGTTGATTTAGACATTTAAGCCAAAGTTGCATTGTACACCATTTTGTAAACCCTGAAATCGAAATTCTTACTTAAATGTGCTTTAGTAAAAAACGTGACTCTAATGACAGGTGCACGAAGGTAAACATATCCTTTTTTATAATAAGTTAATGGGGGGAAACGAAGCGTGAATATCCTTCACCGCAACATGGGAAGATGGTAATTGAACAAATAACAAACAGGGCATTTTAATACAATGCAGTCCATCAAGACCATAAGAAGAAACTTGAGCAAGGTACTGATATGGAATATTTTTAAGCTATCGTAAAAATGTCCAGGAGTAATGGTTTTTCCAGTACAGGAATACATAAATAAGCTATCATTCCTTTTATAGTATTAATATAAAAAAAATATTTTACGTTATTTTAATTAATTTTATTCTATACCTAGTAGCAGTAGAGCTTCTTGTGAAAGAGTTCATCCAGGGACGTACTGCCTATTTCTGCTGTCAATTAATAATGTGAACATTACCGTGTTCCGGTTTGGAAGAGTAAGGGTGCTGGTGAAATTGCAGGCACATGGGACTTGTTAACTTATGTCTCAGGGTGACGACTTGTTCGTCTCAACAATAAACTTGACATTATAAAAAACTAAATTTGAAAACAGTACCTCTTGAATTGCTGAACAACAATATCTCTTGAATTTTCTGGAAAATATCAAAGCTAAAATACAATTTAAAATTTTTTATATACAAATACACTCCGTGCGATCCAAAAACCACAGAACATAAAATTTTTAAACGATTCAAGAGCCAACTAACACAGGATAATACATGAGCCATTGAATTCCCAATATGGAACAGTTTGGGAGTGATCCCGAAAATGTCGTTATACCAAAAACGGAGACGCAGGATCGGGCCTCCAGTTGCTAAGCCCCACAATAATGGTGATGTTACACAAAAAATGAGAATTTTAATGACTGGTGAGATTACAGGAATAATAAAAATATTTTTTTTTAAATATAATATCAAGTGACGGGACGAACAAGTCGTGCGCTTGACGGTAAGCTACACGCCTATCGATAACAGTTGTACTTAGAGCTTTAAATCGCAAAGATTTGAGAGTTACTGCCACTGCGTCCGTCATCCTGAGACATACGTTGACAAGTCCCATGTGCCTGTAATTTCACCAGCACCCTTACCCTTCAAAACCGGAACACAGTAATGCTGACGTTACTGCTCAGGGGCAGAAATAGGTAAGGTAGCATTACTTCCCAGGACAAACTCTTTCGTAAGGAGTTCTACTGCTACTAAATAAGCAAAGAAAACATCAATAGCATAAGCAGTTTTAATATTGACAACTTAAAAATTATGGTACTTCTATTTGTTGAAGTTGTTGTTTAAGGCATTATAACACCCAAAAATTGGCAACTTGATGAACTTTTGCACTATAATGACGCGCATGAACCTATCTGAGCACGTACGTACACGTAACATAATGCAATTTTATTATCCACACTTTCAAAAGTGCACTTTTATTGTGTCTTCACATTACGTCTGTAATAATTAATTAAAAATACGTACCAAATTATTTTTTCTACCTTCAACAGATCTCTTATTTCTATCCTACATGTCTTCATACATTAATATTTCCGCAGTTAAGTACTCTAATTATATTAATTACATTCACCAGTGGTTTAATAAATTCACCGCTTAGTAATCTTCAGATCTACAGCTTAGTTCCCACGATCGGTAGTTCATTCTAATTAAGTTAGTCTAGGCTTTTAATTTTATAGTTAGCTTGGTCCATTTCCTTTCATTCCATTTTAGTATTCGTTACGAATCGTTTACTGCATTTAACTTTTGAGTTTGCCAGTGCAAAAGAAAGTCTAACAGGGCTTTTTTATACAATTACGGAATATGTATTTATTATAGGTTTATGTGTATTGTTTAAAGGTTTATCATTATTATTCTAATTTCCAAAACGTATTACGGCCTCTTGGAGCTTAAGTAACTTATTACATAAGTTTGTATTATAACTTAAAATCCGATAAAGATCAAAATCTTTAAAATCTTGAGTGTAAAGTAGAACTTGGGATTGAATGAGGACTTATTGCAAAAAAGAAACGGCTTCAAAAGGTTAATCGTTCGTTAATGCAGAAAGCTTGTTAGTATCTCCACAAAGATTGTGAACTGTATGGCAGTGAAGGTAGCACTATTGTAGATAGCAAAGACTTATTAACTGAATGAACCGATTCGCATTTAACCAACACTTTAGCTTTATATACACGTGTGTACTTTATATCAAGTGTTGATAACAATTATGTATTAGACAACATCATTATATGATGCTCTGACCCCAAAGTAAGTAACTAAAGCACCTGTGTTATGGAAATTGAAAACTATGAGAGTATCACAATATCCAGACCCGTGACAATATAGAAAAGTTCGTTTTCTAGGATGATCGAACCCGGGACCTCAGAGATGGTGACACAATGGAAACTGGTATGCAAGCCACTCGATCACAAAGGTCCTCAGTATGTAAGAGTAATATGCCACACGACGAATGATGACCTTACCCCTCAAGCAAAATATACTGTATCAAAGTTTTAAATTAATAACTACGGACTACAGTTTTTTTGATAGTCATCTGATATCTTTTTAAAACAATAAAACTATTTAAAAAGCAAATATTCATCTTTTTTAAACGCCAAAATAAAACCAAGGAAGTTGACCCCGTATATCTGATAACCCGATCAATAAAAAAGCCAATGGACATGCACAGACATGCCCCAAATAGGGCAGAGATAAGCACAGGAAATAAAACATTCGAGTATAGATAAGGTTCAGTAATAGTGTTTTTCAATCTATTTGTAGTAGTTTCGTAATTTGAAACCTGACGGCTGATGGTCGATTGAGAAAGTTTGATATGGCAATTGTGTTTTATTTATATGATTTTATTTATAAACATTAGTTGATAATGCAGGGCAAATTAGTAATAAACTCGTTACAAACTAAGTACATAAAAGAGTGTATATACAGTTCAAATTATTAGTACTTTTGTCTGTATCTTTTACAACAGAGTCAGGTAGACGTTAACTAAGTTTGTGGAGAATAAGAAAGTATTGTTTTATATACCTCACCTTAACTAATACTATATCGTATTTGCTGAAAATTTGCTTTTGTTCTAAGACCGCTAGAAAACTTTGCGATATCGCTTACATATTGACACAACAAACAATTTGCAATTGAACAAGGCAGAAATCATTAAATACGTTTAATGCATTATAACAAGTATTTCCAAGCAGAGCCCATTTAGACGTTTTGCGCAATCAGTCAAGTGAAAGCGGGAAATTGAAGGGTTTGTTCATACTTTATACTTATTACTGGATTTCTCTCAAAAGGTCTTGGATATAATTCATTTTAGTACACGCTTACGCTTAGGCCTTCTACACATAAATCTGCTTTGTTATAAAATTATTGTTAAGTTATATGCCAAGCATTGCCGGGGTTAGGTTTAGTCATTTATTTATTGCCTCTTAATTTTCTCTATTGTATTTAGTGCTTAACACCGTAATAGATGATTTCAATGAGTACTTTTTAGGCATTGACTTACAAATAAATGGACGACGGGTCTAATACAAAAACCACGAAAAAAATGTCCCAAGTCAACCTATTTAAACGTAGTGACATGTAAAGGAATATGAAAAAGCTAAAACGTTGAATTTAAATTGTAATGTCATCGCAGTACTGTCTAATTTTGCTTGCTTCGCTGTCAGTCGAACAAACGAAGACTAAAGCGTGAATGACGCTCTGTATACGATTTTAACGCCCTATAAGTTCGGACACTTTTTAGCGCGGACCCGACGTCCATATAATTGTAAGTCAATGATTTTAGGCTAATATTTTAACTGTTCTTTGCAGAAATTATTTCAGTTATATACAATTGTCTTTCTGTTACTTTATGAACGAATTTTCTTAGTATAGTTTCTTTTCAATACAGGAAAGGTTACGCTCAATTAAACGCATCAATGCAATATAAAGCTAACTTTACAAATATGTTTATAATTTCGTCTCTGTGAATCCTCCTTTCGCTAATCCTCGTTAACGGTATTCAGACGAGACGTCGACGGCCAATTTATTACGCACTATCTGATCTGAGCCTTGTATTGATACAAATGCAGCTGTAATTGTTCGTTTGTTATTAATGTAAGCCTTTAAAAGGTTAGGGATGATCGGCGATATGGTCAGTCAAATTAGTCGGGTAAAGGAGATGGAATGATACTGAAAATTAGGGTGTTACATACATATTTATTCACAAAATTATCATGACTGTTACCTTGAGCTGTGGGTACGAATGTATCGATTTTAATTTTGCTCTTGTTTGTATTAAATTGTGTCTGTAGTTATAGTTCATTGGCTAGAACTTGACCTACGGAAGCTGTCTTATCTATATAATAAAACTTTTGATTACAAATTAAAAATATATTATCTCTAACATTCAAATAACAATACTGTAGCTGTTTTAGCGACATTGTAAACGTGTTATCATTAGTACATCGATAAAAAAGTTAATAGTCTATTGATTTAAAACGTCATTGTCCTGTTATAGGAATTCAAGTTTGCAAACGCATCTATTGTATTTTATCTTATATCTAACTTAAAAAATGATTCTCGACTTTACATTATATGTAATACATGTAACACGATGCAAGATTTCTTTGTTTTGTAACTTTCATTAACACCATCTCATTCACGGCGTGTTTTCGGGGTCAAGTCGTGAATGACGCGTTGAATAAACTTTGAGGAGGCTTGTTGCAAGCAAATTTATTGGCTTTGATATCATTGTGATGGAAAGGGAGTGATGGAGTCGAACACAAACATGCGTCTATGAAAGATTGCAATAAGTCTGTAATATTGGTGTTATTACTGTCCATAGTTATTGTTAACAATGACTACTATTCTATAATTAGCACACTAAGTTGAATTTTTGACTGATGAATTTTATCAGTCAACAATCAAATGATAGTATCTAATGGAACAAATTGATAATTTTAAATGCACTTTAAATTTTTACAAGATATTTCAATTAAGTATGGGGACGGAATTAAAAACCAGACGATAAGGGAAATTGCAAACGTCTGTGATGTAGTAGCTATTAAAATAAAAATTGCAAAAGAAGTAAAATTACTACTCAGTATATTAGAGCAATAGAGGATGGGACAGGAACAACTTGGTGTAAAGTAGCCAGAGAAAAATATGATCGGAGAAGGTTGAAGGTCTTTTTTAAATGGTGCAAAGACACACAGAATGTAAAGTTTAAAACATATTATACATTACATCAGGCTATTGATATGAACAATTTCATACATTGTAATATAAATATACTTATATAAAAGGGTTATATTATTACTATCAGAGATTTTAAAGTACCGACTTTAATCTATCATTAAAATGAAATATTTTCAGTCACAAATCTCCAATTTCAACTGTAAGTTCTATGGTAAGACGCTTTACTGTGTAACAATAATGCATTGAAGTGTTATGTATGCAGATATGCAAACCAAGATACGGTACGTGAAATAGAATGAAATAATGAAGGAAAACACGCATTTGCAACGGTCAAGCCCTCAGGCAACATCAGAATGGAGGGTAATGAAACAATGAGTTAAATTTGAGCTGCAGTTTGTAGGAATAACCATGTATATGTAGTAAATGTATCACTTGATACACGCACGTACATATTTGTGTAGTGTTTATTATTTATCTCATATTTACTTTATATATCGACTTTGAATGAAGTGCGGTAAACGAATAATTTGTCGCAGTACATAGACCATTGAATAGTAGCAAGTTGTTGTTAAAAATTGCAACGTAAAGATAACAAATTAAAAGCCATAAATGGTGCTAACACCACTTAGTTTTGTGGTAAGATCATGAATATACATTATTATTCAAGTATCCAATTAAGTAAATTTTAATATACGTAATAAATAAATCAATGCATATAAGAATAAAAATCATTAAGAACTTGTCTAATAAACTTAGAATATTGCTCAATCATTAACACGACTATCGCATTTCTTATCATAATAATAACCTAGTGTGCACCATAAAAGTTTATTTTCATGGCTATTGCAACGCAAGTTTCTAGCGGTCACCCTTAAGTCTTGTTCACTGCGGGCATTTGCGCCATACAGGTGCAGGAAGATATCAATTTCTATAAAATAAAAAAGGACATTATCATAAAAAAGCAATGGACAAGAATTCTAACTGTACATTTTGATTAAATAAATAAACGGTTGAAAACGTCTGAAAACCAGCATAACGAGGCATTCTGCAACGTCGCTATAAAAACTAAGTCGAGAAATTTTGGTTTAAACTTGAAATGCAATTGTATTTCTTTTGTGTTTTATTATAAGTCTATTTTATTTATGTAACCGAACCAAAGTCGATATTAAATTTTTTTTCGATATTACTATGTAAATTTCCATTAAGTTTATCTTTGACTTTATCTCTGTCAGCTCTCACTAGTTCTGGCACGATTTTTGTTAATTTAGTGTTTTAAAGTATTTCTACTATCGTATCATTCTTCCATTCTGTAGATTAACATTCTTCAATGTCCTAAGTAATGGTTTGCTTTTCATATGAACAGTTCCTATCTCTAAGTGATTAGTCTACCCATACTAAGTCGGCACAGAGGTCGGTGCAATAACGCATAACTCTTAATAATGGCTGTTCCATACATTGAAACGGTTGATTGCCCTGCTTCCACGCAGCTTTCGCACTTAAGAGAACTAGTTTGTTGTTCGTAGCTTCTTCAGATACTCGATCATTAGGTTTCTTCCATTAGAAAGATACTTGGACAGATATTCTACTAGTCACTCAAGATAAATTATTCGATATGTTTGCATCTGGGAATTAGGAACTGTTTATTGATATTCTTATAAAGCTTTCCTTTAATTGTCAACCTTTCCTGTAGTTTGCATTTCTGATGGGAAAAGTTTATAGTCTGTATTGGAGCGATTTGGGATTTTGTAAAATGTAATAATACAGTTATGGAGTCATGGAATGAAACTCTGAAGTTTAATGAGAGAGCTTTCATTGGCATTGATAACAATATTCGTGTTGTAGAAGCTAAGATACTGTCCAATCAGTTAATTTAGGCGTTAAGAACACGCAAGTCTGTTTATTTAAGCTTTGTGCCTTTTTCTTGAGACGATCGTTATGGGGTGACGTACTTATTGCAAACTACAAGCAAGACACTGGAAATCTTTTATCCTGTGAAATCCTGTGAACTGTAACTGTAGTTTAATGTGGCTATGGTATTGTAACGTTTACACCTACAGCATTTTTGTAGAACATGTTCTGTACAGCGTTTTAAAAATATAAATAGTAGCTTGTTATTAAGCTAAATACCAAATGGTGCACCAAAACTCAACACTCGATTGTTTATTGTTTGTTTCTATCATCAATTTAGAATTTCTTCATTTCGATTTATCGTCTTTCGGAATGAATGCATGCGACTAACAATCTACAAGCATTTTTTTTAACATGTCGGTGGGTAACTGCATTTGTACAAGATAATTTTACGCAGTAGTGCTACCCTTTTAATAGATTCGCTTACTTTATTCATCTTTGCCTCAAAAAACTGTAATGTCAAGTATTACGTAAGAAATAATTATTTCAAAATTTCACGCTTTATAAAACATATTAACCTTTATCGCATTGATTTAAAGTCGTTGTGAAAACTTTCGGACTGTTTGATGTAAAGTTGTTTTAATACCCTTTACGGTCACTTGCATAACGACCTATAATGTGAGGTGTCGGTATTAATTTAGTAAAATAAGTACGTTAATTCATCAATATGCGGCACTTTGAGTTATTCAGGTTTCTTAGAATCGATAGTGACGTAGTTTTAAAAAAAGTTAATCGAATTTTTTGAACTGAAATTGGGTCATATTGACTCACGACATTTTAAATTCAATGTGACATGAACGTGTGATATAGCATTTAAAAAGCTTCTTATATATTTGTATAGATAGGTACTAGGTATATATGTTTAAGTGTAGTTACTTTTGCATGCAATTAAAAAAGAAAAACCGGTACTGCTCTAAGAATAGGGGAGAGCAGTGATTTATAACTGTAAATACATTTATTTTTCTCTTCAACTTATTTCTTAATACCGGATGGTGTAGGCACTATATCATTTAGTACATCCATTCTTAAAATCACACTCCCACACTAACGATGGCCACAAAATAGTCATTTCTAATTCCCGTGGCCACTGCCATAAAATCTCGTCTTTATACCCGCTATTAAATTATTATAACTAATCCAGCGTGTTATCTACAGATAATTGCATCTTTTAAAATAAATTAATGCGTACAGAAGTGAATATACAGTAAGTCAACTTCATTTTTGTCAATAATGAAAGAAAAAGTATTTGGAAGTGAAATGATAATTTTTTTAAGAACCAAGGATAACATCATGTAATAAAGCCACGGGTAAACAAACGTCAATAGTGCGTTTATCACATGAAAGCCATAAAAATAATACTTAGCTACTACATCATACAAATTATGTGTATGTGGAATACTATAATTCTCCTATTTAAGCACAAAATCCGTAGAATGTTTACACCTCTCTCTCAAAGTTGTAATTTTTCAGATGTGACTTTATAACATCAAGTCGTTTACGCTGGCTTCAATACAATATTAAAAAGTAATATAGATGTATGTGTATATACGAAGATAGTCTTTAAAAATATTATAATTTATAGGTCTAATTAAAGTGGAAAATCTAAAAATAGGTTATATGTTATACTGTTACAGCTAATTCTTGATCTATAGTAGCATTATAAAAGAAAAGAGAGGCAGACGAAGACTTACACAAAGTTGTTAAGACGCGTTATATCCAAAACAGAGAAGGTTGGTAATGGTTACTTCACCAACTTGAGTTTAGCTCTTTAATAAGAAATAGAAAGCAGCAAGGGTTCACTGCAAATCAGCATCATAGCACTTTCAGTGAGACGGCAAAAAGCAGTATGACAAATTCCGTAACATCAGGACGCACTCGGTTGTGACCTTTATTTTTTTTGTAACCTTTTGTTACATTATTATTTTATTTATTTAGACCTATATTTTATTCGTCCTGTACTTCCATTTGTTTCACGACATGTGTTTTAGTCGTTGTGTACTATATATAGCAATAACAATTTTGTATACTGTGCTGTTATTTTTATAAGTGATTTTCTATTATATTTATTTCAAAATATAGCTTACCTCACCATACTACACACACTAAACTACACAGCTATTGCTCCAAAAATGATTCCCGTATCCAGTTTCTTCACTCCCGTATCAATTAGCGGTTTGAAATACAAAACTAAAGCAGATGCGTTTGCCTCTACTTTTTTGGTCGTATTATATTCATCCAGTCCCTTTTTTATGGTGTCTACAGGTATGAAAGTATATCGACTTCCTAACGTTTATATTACATTTCTAATACGTTCATCTTATTTTAGAATGAAATGTTGTTTTTGGTATCTTTCACTACGTCATAATTACGCAGGGCATACAGAATGCAAAGTAAAACTTATGTAGGTAATCAATTTTTTCTTGATCATTATCCACTCATTATACTGCTGGGGCTCTAAGGAAAGAGTTCAGAACATCAGCCCGCTGTGCTAGCTCAGTTTCATCATCGATGGTCTCCTTCACCGTTAGCAAGAAGTTTGTTTATATATTGACAACCCTACAAACGCAATAGACTATAATATCCATTGACTTACAATTATATGGACGTCGGGTCCGCGCTAAAAAGTG
>NW_020653850.1:3930112-4012869 GCF_003589595.1 Hyposmocoma kahamanoa
AAACGGTGCACAGATAATAACATTTTAGATATTACTTTTCTACAATTAGCATAGCAATACATAGGGGGAACGCTGCCAGCATCTTGGGCACCTTGCCGCGGGGACCCAATTTTATTCATATAATTTAAAAATCCTAGTTTTACTTTCTAGTAGTTAAGCTTTTATTGTCTTTTCTACCTTACCGATACAGAATCTCATATTTATATTATTTATTTACATTATGTATATAAAATGATGATGATGACGTGACTGGACTCTAACCAGTCTCTGCATGCCTAGCAGGGGCAACCGCCTTACCATCAGAGCTAAAAACCGAGTTTAGGGATTTTACTCTATGTGTTTGTTGCAGATGTCTGTGTTTGCTTTTTAAACAGCTTTTGTTGTGAAGTTAAAAGATCATGTAAGTTAAGTCATAGTAGATTTAACGCTATTTCTAGTACACTGTTTCTTAACCTGTGATCCATGGACCTCTGTAATGAAAGCTGAGTGTCCATGGCAAGCCTACCTAACAAAATGCATTTATATAAAAATTGGTACACAATGTGTTGTGAGTAAATGGGTACTGTGCGCGTGACGGCCATTCATTATTGGAGCAATGAGACGCGCGTCAATGCAACCGCGATCCTTTCTTTTTCTTAATCTTTTCGGCAAGAGTTCGTGGGCTCTGGAGAACCCTGTTCTAGTCGAAGTGGTGAAATTACAGGCACATGGGACTTGTCAACTTATGTCTCAGGGTGACGGGCGAAGTGGAAGTGCCCCTCAGATCTTTGCGATTTAAAGCTCTGAGTGGCACAGCAACTGTTATGGACAAGCGTGTACAGTGTACAGGTTTTTCATTAGGCGTACGATCGTCTTCGTCCCGTCACTTGACGCTATTACAAAAAAAAGTCAATATATTCATTATAAGGACCAAATTGTACCTATCTATAAATAGAAGAGCTGTGTCTCCTGTGTGTCTGAGGCCACTAAAAGGAAACACCAGACCCTGAATTAAGCTTATGCATATTAGCTTAGCTTATTATTAACAAATAAAACATTTATTTTTATTTTTTTATGTGGGATTATTGCACTTATCATTTGATTAATTTCTTAAGAGTTGTTGTGTTTATTATATAATAAGTTGCTAAAACCATAATATAAAAGTGGTCATTCGTGGTGGCCATTCTGAGATCAGATTGGCTGACTACTTTATGCCTTTAATATAATAATTAGCGTAAAAGTAGCAAAATATTTTATTATAGGCAGCAAGTAATATCAAATAGATAGTAAATAATGCGTTCAATTTGATTTGCATCTCGTTTGGTCAAGTCATTCTGACATTCAAAACCTTTCGGACTCTACAGGTCCCTTGGTAGACTATCAACAAATATACAGAAACACATCAAAAATGTCTAGGGATCAAGGTTTACTTTAAAATATTTGATTACCCTATGAAAGTTAAATAAAAATATTTATCTAAATTTATTTAATTATTTATTTAGTTATTTATTTCTATAAATTATCTAACTGACAAGAAACCATTGGAGTTAAAAAAGATGATAAGAAAACCTGATTTTCAGTAATTGGCAAAAACATTTGAAGTGTAAATATGCGCTATACCTAGATCCAGAAAAAATCAGTTTCATTTCCAAACGGAAAACATAAGAACTCGATAAAAACAAGATAGTAAATAATATGCTACAATGACATTGACATTAATCTGAAAGCAAAACAAGAAATGTTTGATTATCGATTTAAAAAAAATCTAACGTTCAAGACATGGTTCTTTGAATTCAAAATCGATTCCTGATTCCCACTTGGCATGACAGCTCTACCGTAACAAATCCCCGAATTCGATCTTTTACTTTTTTATTTCAGTACAATGCCCTATGGCGCCCTCTATGTTAACAGAAAAAGTAAACTTCAACTGGTACGTGCAATTATTCCTTTTTTAGTAAACTCGAATTCAAACCTTAGGGCGTGGGTACATAGAAAGCAGTTGCGCGGTCAACACCCTTTGTTCAAACTTTGTTTCTGGTTAACTTTAGATGCAGTTCCAATACTGTAAAATATAAACTACATGGTGTGATTATGTCGTTTGAAGTCAGTGTGCAGTTTACTTGTCCACATACCATATTTGATTGCTTGCTTTGGTTTTGAAAGTTTGGAGCATTTTCAGTGACTTACTTTAAAAAGTACGATCGTGGATTCTTGTATTCAGTCGATGCTTAAAATACCTGACCTTCCTAACCGACCATTTGGTTCTGAGTAGATAAATGCGCAGAAAAGTGTTAAACATACTTAACCTTTAACACATGTGCCGCAAAATTCTTTTTGCAATGCTTTTCTAATTGTATCATTACTAAATCACGTTTTAATTATTTTTTTAAGCCAATTTGAGATAACGTATACTGTAGAACCCTTAAGAAGGCTCTCAGAATCAAAAAGTCGGTTAGGGGATAAGGTATCTTACGTCACCGACTGTACATTAAAAATAGCGCAGACATGTTCGCGTCATCGTTTTCTATGTGCACAAGCCCTTTGGCCGTCACAAAGCTATGTTATCATACCGCCGTACTGAAATAAGCAGTTCTAATTTTACCTTGTATGGTTTACGACGTAAGTTCAAAACGTGGCTATATAAATACCTCGCCTTTAGTATCTTTGGTATTTGTATTTGGCTCTTGTACGGAAATGTATAATAGTCGTTGGTAAACAAAGAAGCGTATTTGGTTTCTTTATATTGATAGTCTTTGTTATTAGTTAGCAGTTACTGGTTAGCACTGATTATTTTAACAATTGATTAAAACAACGTAACAATAGAATGAAATACATTAACGTCGTAATTATTGTACGGCTAGAACAAATTAATAAATTGGGTCAAACTCAAGGTTTCTATAAGGCATTAAAATGGATCTTTTCTTCTGTTACCACCAGTATTGGGCTGTAGTAATCCATCATCATTATCATTATTACATTTAGTCCACGCCATCTTCTTTATTGTGTCAATTATCATGGTTTTGATCCATTCGCACCCGGCTTGAACCAGCAAATCTGACGATATCGTCAGACCATCGAGCCGGTGGCTTGCTCGCGGGCGTTCTTCCTCCTCATTCTGTGACTGCATTGGTCCATCGTCCATCTTCTCGTCTAACCCAACAGTAATCCATCCTAAGTCTAATTAAGGACTGCGGACACATTTTCCAAGGGCTGTGAATCTTCTTTGAATTGTAGGTTTCGACTTCCAATTGAGAAGCTTTTTCCCATTAGGCTGCCACCGCAGTACAAAACCAACCATAAGTCAATTCAAAATGACGAATTTCAAGTTGCCAATGACCTTTTCATATACGGATATTGAACTGTTACCAAACCTTGAAATCTGCGTTATGTAATAGGTTGTTCAGACTTTTTAAACACCGTCTGGTAAAAGCTAAGTCAATATTAAAGAAGCAAATTAGTACTTCTTTATTTGTCTTGTATACAGGCTGTCCAAAATGTTTTTTTTACGACACCAAGTGGTGGGACGAACAAGTCGGGAGTTCTTTAGGGTGTTGTAATTTGGTGCCCGTAATTAGAATACATTTTCTAAAAATGATTTTTTAACCAGGTTGTAAAAATGGAAAAATTTATTAACCGTTCATTGACAGCTTATGCTAAATTTACGGAAACCAGGCAAATAAGCCTATTATAAATATGTAATTATTTTAAAATAGTTTCTATTTGCCGGTTCTGGACTATTAAAGCTCTGAGTGGTACTGCGACTTATGGACAGACGTGTCGCTTTCCAGTAGCCGCAGGAATTGCTGGTCCCGGCAACGCCACTTGGTGTCATAAGAAAACAAATTTTTGACACCCTGTATTTCTACGATCTGGATTTAATGCTTTGTCTTACCACCTGGTGTTGGTGTTTCAATTAGAACCTCCGACTGGTTTGTAGCCGATATTAAGGGAGAATTGTCTAGTCAGGTAAATGTGGTTAGTGTTGTTGGATGGTTGTCAATTTGTTGCATAATAATGAATTGAATTTGGGTCGAATTGAAAGTCGACATTTTCAACTGGTTCATTCATTAGTATGTTGTAAAATCTTCATTTGGTTTTATGTTTCTAGTTCAAGAAATAGCTTTACCATTAAAAGCCAGGTTTTATTATTATCTCTAGCAGTTTAAGCAAATTAGTACCCGCACCAGTAAGTATAAGTCTCGAAGGAAATTTTAATGCCTTGACAATAATTTTATGGTTCATAAAAAGTGCCCTTTAGCAATTAAGCCTTCATGATTCCTTTGTACAATCAACATCAGAATCAGGATACATTTATTTATCGCAAGCAAAGTTGGTGTTCAGTTAGAACGTTTTATTTTAAAAGCAGTGTTTTCTTTTCAATATAGCATCGCCTGTGTTTCTCTTAGGTTCCTTTTAGAGCTTTTTATGCAATATAATTGTCATATTTTTCTTCCTTGATCTATGCCTGTTTATTTCCTGTGACGTGATTCAACACATTCTCTAAGGTCTGTGGATGTATGTCACAGTTGGCGAAACTTCTTATATTGACTATCCTTCTAAGTACTTACAAGGTGCATAAAATTTATGGTTCACTTCCTTCCTTTGACATTTATGCTTGCACAATTACAGTGCATTAACAACCCTTGAGGTAGTATCTGAAATGTCAGTAAGCAAAACACACCTACATCAGTCTCCCCCACTTTGACAAGAAGACTCATAAATCTTTAGTAAAATGTACGAATTGCATGAGACTTCCCCGAGATACTCTTCGTTACCGCTATATTACGTGTGTTGTTCCTTCACCATAATTTGCAACATCCTTGCCATTCATGATGCAGGTGGGAGTAGGAGACTATGAAAGTAATTATAGCATATTTTAGGAAATGGGTTTGCTTTCTAAGTAAATTAAAGGCTTACTAAGATGATTGACATGATAAAAAAAAAGGTTGTAGGTGAGGCCTTTGTGTTATTTTATATGAACTAAAGCCAAGCAAGTTTTGTAAAACTACACCATTAGATATTGTATTTATGTTCATCAATAGCATATTTTTCTATACCACCACAAAGCGTTTACGTGCAATAACTAGCATTTAGCATCAGTCATTTACCCATAATTTCTCTAGCTACACGTGGAGATAAGAATCTTTACGATCAATGGACCACACCGTATGCGCAAATACCGTGTCTACAAGACTAAAGAACGGATTATAGAAGGATTTAGAAATGTAACAATATAAAATACACGGGTTTACAAGCGTTAAGATAACAGGCGTGAAAGAGATGAAACAATTGACTGTCTTAAAGAAAAAAAACACGTCCAGCGGTAAACGAAAAGAAGACAAATAATTATATCGGAATCTTTTTTTTTGCAACTGGCAGGTAGACGGATTTAAAGGGACAATTTTAATTTTTAAAGGTGATGAAAACAGGTTACATCGTGTACGTAGATGTTAAGACGATTATTACTTTTAAAATAGATGCCGTAATTATAGCACCAATGTAGGTTATTTTGCACAGATATAGATAGTAAATAAATATTAGACAACATTACATACGTTGATCTGATCCCAAAGTAAGTAGCTAAAGCACCTGCGTTATGGAAATTGGAAACAACGACGGTACCACAAACACCCAGACCCGAGACAATACAGAAAAGTTAGTTGTCTACACTGACCCGGTCGGGGATGGAACCCGCAACCTCAGAGACGGCGACACCATGAAAACCGGTGTGCAAACCACTCGTCCACGGAGGCCGTCAAACAGATGCTATTGAAGTAAAAACCACGAGTTTTAGTAAATTTTCCAGGTTCATTTGGTTAAACTGTGCTTTAAGAGAAAGGCATCGATATTGATTACTATCAAAATTACGTTAAGAAACGATTTCGGTAAACCAGTACGAGTCTGAGTGTTTTGGATAGCGTCTTGCATATTACTTCCAAGCTTTGAGTACTTACAATTCAAACAACTATTTAACTATAGTTTATGCAATTGGTAACTTAATGTTATAGTAGAAAATCGAAGACCACAATGGTTGGAACATTATCTAATACATTAATCAACTCAAACAACAATTTAATGATAAAGACATCGTATTATACGGTTAAATTTCTCTTTATTAGCTTAAACATTTGCTTAGTAGCCTAACTCAGAATTATAGTAAACGTCTTTACTATCAATATGTCCTGTTTAACCGTATTTGAAAGCAGTGAAAGCTTATTTGACTCGTTTAACTGCAGATAATAGCTTGACAGCGGCAATTTACCTATATTTACTAACATTGTACCAACGTTTTACCTATGGTTTACCAGACTTTGTCTGATGTTCAAATACGTTGTTATTTTTATTGGTCGGTCGGACTTGTGGTTGGTGGTTTTGAAAGCGTTTTTGAGACGAGATACTGCGGTGTATCCTTTACGACTTTCAGGGCTTTGAATACATACTTTTTTATTACGTTAAGACTATGTACAATAAAGAATAATATTCTATTGTGTGTCTGGCTAGATGTGGATTGTTTGTTTCAAGTCATAGAACACTAAAACTGTACAGACAGGAAAAGTATAATAATAATTATAATAATAATAATAATAACGTATTCATGCAAAGTCATAACCAAAGTTTAAAAAATATAGATAAGATGATGTAAGAAATAATGTAATAACAAAAAGCACTAATAAATCCTTTGTTGTTAATGTCCATTCAGATATTGTAAGTAAACAAATAACAGCAATACGAAACGAAGATACAAAAGAACTATACATATTAAATAAGACAATCAAGAAAAAAAACACTTATAAAGTCAATAATCAACATAAATTACAACATCAATACATTTATAACAAGTTTGGCATTGACACCGTCCAAAGAATGACAGTAGCAAACATAAAATAAAATTTATTGTAACGAGCTATTGAAAAATTATAGTAAATTTTCAATTAAAAGAGCCGAGCCTATGATGAGTAAAATGAATTGATTCGCTTACGAAATTGGACAAACAAAAACAGGTTCTGACCTTGTAGGGGTTATCAGACTTAGAGATGCAAAAAACACATTAGCATATATCAACACTTCCTACTTCAAGTTTGAGAAAACCTATTAATCAACACTAGGCAACTGTATTAAATAAAATTGAGATTTGAAACTATGTTAAACAGAAATGGGATTTTAAACTGTATTGTCTTGTTCAATACCTAAGGCATGTAGCTAAAAAATTCTACGAGACAGCGAATTCTACGATTTGGCGACTATTCATACACAAATTTGACGTTCCAGAACGATAATTTCTTTGGTTTGGTCATATGATCATAGAAGCTTCAGTGAATAGGTGTTAAGCTGTTTATTTTAAGCAACAAAGATAACAGTCCGACACCACTAATAGTCTTATGAAAATAACATCCAATTAGTAGATTTCAGGAAACTCCCTTAGGAAAAATATGACTTAATTTACTGGCATTAGAGTTTGTATTGATACAAAAATTTCGAAAAATTCTATTTTCTCGTTTCATTTGATTTGTGACTATTTAAAAAAGTTTATATGCATTTCAGGCAAACTCTCTCTCTCTCTTATCTGAGCGTTGTCCCGGTTGCGTCCTCAGCAGTGTTGCTGCGGAGCCCGGGGTCCGTTTTCCTACTTTTTCTCCTCCACTTTGCACGGTCTTCGGCATCCTTAGTGGTGAGACCATTGGCACGCATATCACCCTTGGCGACGTCAAGCCAGCACTTCTTGGGTCTGCCCCTTCTACCGGGGCCCGGCGGTGGTGGCATAGCCAGACATTTGTTTCCCAAGAATGCATTTCAGGCAAACGAAGTCGAGTAATTAAAAATGCGCTTGTTTTTTTTTATTTGCCCTGAAATTCTTCACTACTACACACACACAATTTAGCACTATACTGATTTTTATTTGACAACTCTTCTTTAAATTAGCATCTACAATGCTCGCATAATCAATGTCAATTTTGTGCACATTACTTTGATGAAGAGTGTTTTTTTGTACACTTGCTTAAAATTTTAAACTGTTTACCTTGTCATACCTCAGTTGTTTAACTTGAAAAACTGAAGTCGCATTGAACAACAATTTGGTTATTGTGTAAATTCATATTGCAAAACATAAATTCTCACTCATGTATTACATCTTTAAAATGAGGTCATTATTGTTTAGAATGTGATTTGAGACTTAGTATCAACAAGTAAGTAGATATATATGTTCGATTGTAAATATATAATTTTCTCTATGTCACAGTGCAATCAGTGTCTTATGTCTAAATTTCGATTTCTCCAAAAACGTGTAGGTGTAAATATGAATGGACATACTGACTCACATTGCAGGATATACATAACCTCCATCTATGAGTAATCCACCCCCACGATTTTCATTTCACAACCTGATGAAATCGGATTCTATATGATAAAATTCCCCTTCGAAGTCTAGACTTCGCAAGCTATTTATAGTACAGGCTTCAAGTTTTATCTTTGGACACCAGACAAAGTTTCTTGATATGCATATCGTGAGACAATTTATTATTGACGTAAAGTGCATCGATGTCCTTTAATGGATTTCTTCTTTTGATTTATGTTACTATTGTTGATACACTTATTGATACTGGTGAGTTCAGATTACCACTTACCTAGAAAGCTGAGATTAAGTTTCTCGTTCACAGACTCATCGTCAACATAACATTCCAATTTTTTCGTATTCATCATGTCACTTTTTAGTACCAGTTTCAGAACATTTCCATCATAGAAGGTCACATCCACTTGTCTCTACATACACTGCTTACTTAAGCCAATAATCTTCAACACTTACACCTTTAATAACCCCTGTTTTGACAAAAATGTAAAAACAAAAAGCACTGGCAGTTGGTAAAGTCCGTTAATAAACTTTTTTACTAATGTCAGATTTGAGAAATGCGTTTCTGATTTTGAATTTAGTGGGACGTTAAGAAACGGCGCGCGCGCTGTACGGCCAGCGCGCATGAGTGCCGCGACGCGAATGACTGAGTACTGACGCTTCGAGACATGTGCCTAGGTTCACAACGAACGGACTGACCTGCTACTGCTAATCTGATTATGACATGCCTTTGCTTAGTGCTTGGTTTGTTCTATTTACTAGTAAACTGTGAATGAGGGACCCCTATCGTAAATTAAGAATTGCTTTAGAAAATAGTCGTAAAGAGTTGTTATGTTTATGGATACTCCAATATTCAGAAGTAGAAAGGCAGTTATTGTTGAGTGGACCATTAATAGCAGATTTCTACTTGGGAATTGTTTTCATTTCTTAATATTTTTATTACAGATAAAGATACCAATATAAAAGAGAATATAAACACTTAATAATGCACTATGGTAAGTGAGCATGGTATATAAAATCTAGATAATAAATAGTAATTGTTAAAGACTTAACACACAAACCCGCAAAAGAAACAAAAAAAACAAAATTCAAATTGTTTGCTTTTCAAATTAAAAGAACGCTAATGTAAACTGATGCTGTCAGAACCGACAGTGTGAAAGAGAAAATTATTATTTGCGAAACGAAAGGGTCAGTCCCTCATTTAAAATGCATTGTTCTACCACAGTTAAATCGGCCAGAACCCTTTCCATTTCCCGTATTTCTTATTCCAAAGCAGTAAATATCAAATTTGTTGCTCATGTTGACATTGTGTCTTTACTATAAATACAGTTCACCCCAAAGTTATTAAGCCATCTGTTATTGTCGAAACTAGTAACAAATACGCTTTGAATTTCAGTCAAAGTTCTGTCATTGATAAACTGGAGTTGCGTGGTGTACATTTTGATAGAATGATTAGAATAATTCAAATGGTGACAGATTAAAGGTGAGGGGAGGAGAAGGAGGGCAGAGGGGAGACGAAATAAATAGTAGTGAAGTTAGCTGCATTATTTGCTGCAACGTGCCCTTGTTATTTGTGGGGTAGCAAGCGTGCGCCGGATTCATTCTAATAATAGCCAGCGACCCTTGTCGTATGTATTTTTAAAATATTATTTGTACAATAAGATCCTCACAAAATATTATACACAGACATAGGATTATATTATTTTGTACAATAAAGTTAATTATGAATTATCGACATCTATTCTCTCCAACTTGCATATGTAATGATTATTGTAATTTTTTGGATAAAATTTAAAATGTTTTGATGACCTTTGGAGGCTATAAAAATGGTGTAGAAGGTCTAACGATTCTAGAGCGTGTATTTGAAGACAGAGAATTAGGATCTAAACGAGAAATATTCTACCACGTTTTTTATATATGATATATGAATGAATGATACTTTATTCATTTAGATTTCCTTTGCATACATTGCTTGAACATTTATAAATACTAAGACTTCATGACTAGGTACTATACTGACGTCAATAAAAAGTCACTAACTTGGAAACTGCTATGTCACGTACAATCGTAGGTTATTAAAATCAGATCTTGCCGATCTCACGTATGGTCAGAGAAAGTGTCAAATATGATAGCTGAGACAAATGTGATTTGAATTTTAATTTGTAGAATAGATTTTTGGTTACGGCTTACTGCCACATGGCATGTGCACAAGAGAGTAGATCTATAGGTCTACTACATTGAAGTAGTAGTATTTACCGTTTTTTTTATTAATATCTGCTTGTTCTTATTATCGTAATTTACCGTAGCTATAAATAACTCACAAAAATTAAGAACATTAGTACTCATATTCTTAAAGTGGTTTTCTCAACATATTTGTCTCCATCTCTGCCAAGGCCTCCAAGCACTATAGTGGACTGTTTACCATTCTCGTATGTTCTACAGCCATCATTTCCTTCTACGACCAGCTTTCCTTCTATAAGCGACTTTTCCCATCGCTATGAGTTGCAGGAGCTCGTATCTGTCGTCTCTAAGTACATGACCCACATATGGAACTTTTCGCTGTTTGATGGTCCAAAAGCTTTCATTTCTGTCCAACTATTCGTAGAACTTCTTCATTGGTGACATTTGAGTCCATGATATGTAGGTACTGTACTGTGATAATATATGTACATCATTCGTCTGTAGGCCCACATTTCGACGCTTTGTTATTTAACGTTTTCTGAGGGTATATTTTTTTATGTCCAGGTCTTATATCCGTATTTAGTACCTATTATATACCAGTAAAATATATAAATATCAAATCAATGAATGAATGGCAGTAAAACATCGTAATATTCTATAAACTTAATATTATAATTATTAACACGACATCTCTAGTCAGCCAAAGGTAGTTGTAAAGGTACTTAGCTGAGTGAAGAAAAACTTTTATAGATTTTTCACAGATGGCACTATGCCATTAAAGTCGTTAAAATTCAATAATCGAAACTTCAAAAAACCAACCCTAAAAGTTCCTGGAATTACATCTATTTGCCAAGTTTTATTGAAATCGGTTACCGGAAAGTACGTGAAACCGGATTTATCTCCTAGTTTGCCACCCTTAGAGGTATAATATTTTCTTCCAATTTAATTGGGTTCAATATTGAGGTACCCTCTTTCAAAAAAAAAGAATTGTCAAAATCAGTTCACAAATATCGGAATTATCGCGTAACATACACTAAAGAAAAAATACCTTTGAATTGAGGACCTCCTCCTATTTTGAAGTCGGTTAAAAACAAAGATGAACACAGAAAAGTTCATAAGGTCTGCTGATTCGTTTCGTAGCTCGGTTGGAATAGCGTCAGGCACGATATACTGAAGCGCTGGTTCGAATCCAACCGGGTCGAAGGAATTATAACAAAATTAATGAAATGAACTATATTTGCTTCAATTCTCTTTCACTTTCGTACGTTCTTTGTGAAACATTCTTGTACCACTAAATAGTTTTGTTAGCAATAAAAATTATAACGTTCCTAAGTAGTAGTATAAAATATTTTGGTCATAGAAAAGCAAGATAGTTTATCTTTAGAGTACTTCCATCTACAATAATTTCTCGTTGATCAAATTTGAATGTCTAAATTAACCTTTAAAAAAGAAAACGAAAGAGATATTGTCATAAATCACAAATAAGTAAGCAACGTTTAAGTGTTTTAGTACAACTAAGTACGTATGGATAGGCATAGATATGTGCTTAAAAATGATAGTGTGGGATCGCTAAAAAAACTGCCCTGCTGTTTTTTGATGGACTTTAAATTTGTAGTCTAGAGTTTCAAAAAGGAATAAACGATGTTTTGAAATTTATTCATTGCATACACACCAGTCCACAGACCACAGCAGTCTTCAAATTTTTGTTTTAGACTGTCCACATATATCAAACGGTTTAATTGTCACTTAAGAGTACATACGATCTTGAACATTCATAGTTATTTATCAACACACAATTATTTTAGACATGCCGTAAGTTTTCGTGTCTAGAGAACTAGGAATGCCATGTAACGATCAAAAGTTTCCAGTATCATAAAACATAAGAACACCTTCCAATTTCAACATTAAATTTCTATTAATACTTAGCACTAAATGACTTTATTTGGTCACATTGTAAGTTTAGTTATATAGTAATACAGCTATTTTTCCAGTAATAACAATTTTCAAACTACGTATGTGTTATAAAAATAATAAAGCGGGTAATAAAACTTTGATCATTAACAAGCGTGCTTCCTTTCGATGAGAGACGTTACAAAAAAAAGGACATTGAAGAGTGTAACAGGAAGGTTCTCACACCGCTATAGTTTTTTTTTTCACCGAAATGGGCCGAAGGGTCGCTGCGGGCCAATTTCAAGTACCACCATATAATTTTGGGAACCATTCATCATCCGCTGTGATTTGAGAATGACGAGAAAGAGATGGAAGAAGGAAAGAGAGAGTAGTTGCTGAATTGGGAGTAGTTGTCTTGTTTATAGACAGAAGGTTTAGGATATGAGGCTGAGCCAGTAAGGTTGGGAAAGTCACGTGTTTGTCATAAGTTTTGAACATTATTGTTGACTCTAGTAAAATAGATGAAATAATTGAGAAATTTGTCAACAACAATTAAGGTGATTTTTAACTGCCAAGATGATTTTCTCTATTTAAACTCCTTCTATGTAAATTTGCATTGAAGCCCAAGAGCCATTATATAAGTAAATCTTTATTTAGTACACTCAATTATTTGATTATTTAAATCAATAAATTTACTCATTTGTCGGAGGACTGAAGGTTTTAATTTTAAATAAATCCTGTTTGTTCTATCATAGTTGCTATGCAAATATGTCGATTACCCAAAAATTTATTGTAATTAACAACTGTCAAAGTGTTCATTGGGACATTATATTACAGTCTACATACAATTATGTCGGTTTGTTCCGTATGCATTCCACTAGTATCCGATCGCGATAAAACTTTCGTTATTTACTCATGCCTGCAATAGCCTCTGTAGTATTTATTATATTCCACTACTGGGAATGGATCTTTAAAAAGAGGGCATTGCAAAGAAGCTGGAAAAAAAAACATCAAATAACTGTGGCAACGAATAAAAAGCACTACATACTTGTCATCAAGAATATAACTAATTTCTCTTAATTAATCAGATCATTATGAACGTATTCTTATAAAGCTTCATTTCTTTTTTGAGAAATTGCATTTAAACATCATTTACATAATGATCCATTCTTTAACATAAATTGGGCGGACGTTTTGGCAATAATAAAATTTATGAAGTGAACCTGATATAAAGGTGGACATGATTTTTATTGTAAGTAAGCGGGAATTGTCTGGTTATTATATATGTTTAAATAAAGCCTTCAAAGTTTTTCGTAAAGAGATACTTAAAGACCTGCTTAATATTCTTTAATTGCAGTAGTTTATTCAGTAACTGGATGATAAATATAAAGATAAATTGTCAAAGGAAACAACTTCATCTTTTACAATTTTCACGTGCTTAACTTTAGCGAGTTCAAATTGCTAATAAAACAAAAACTGATTTTGCTTGACGAGCAATATTTTTTGAAGAGCTTAATGACTGCAGTTACATTGTGCGTTCGTATTCAAGTAAACTTGATTTGAAATTAAGTGTTTTAATACATTAATAATATAATAATAATAACGCACACACTCAACATAGCCCCGCACCAGGGAGACCTTGTATCGCGGGTGCCATGGACATATACAAAGACAACAACAAACCACACCCAAACTCACGAGAGAAATAAATGTAGACCATACAAACATTTCTCTCGGCACGGGAATCAAACCCTCGTGCGTTGCGGACCTCTTGCGTGGTAGTTCATCATGGTAACCGTTCGGCCACGGAGGCATATAACAACAAAGTGCTACCAACAGTAAAAACCTCCTTAATTATAAAAAAAAAACCTAGATGGTCTGCTAATACTCCAACAAAAAACTGAATCAAGCTGCCAATTTCTAAAACAATTTCATTCACGCAATCAAAAGCCCCGGCGAAATCTTCACGGTCACTAGAATACCAGACTATTTCAAGGTTAAAATCACGGTCAACATTCATCACGGTCCAAAATCTTTTTCATCAGGTTTCCAGAGTATTCCAGGATCATATAAGGACTGTTGTTTAAAATATTCTATTCAGAAATATTGAGATTAAAATTTCTTTTCAGTTCACCTATTACTTATTTATTGCTTGCCGTAGCAGCTATATGATCTGTAAAATGTGTGTTGAATGAGCAATGTATATTGCTCTGTTTTGTAATCACGAATTCAGCTGCCCATTCGAATGAGTCTTATTTAAAATTCCGCTCCCGTACAAGTCAAGGCGCGCTCCTAACATTTTTAGGCGTTCGGCCTGCGTGATCCTTTCCCATAGATTTTTTTCAATAAAAAAGCTCCCTTTGTCGTTTTTGTTGTCAAGATTTTGGAATAATGCAATCACTTGAGTTAGTTTATTAACAATTTAGAGAGGTTTGTAGTAGGACTTTCATTGTGCTCTTTGTTAGATTGATCGGTGTTTGACCATTTTGGAATAAAGACTTATTTTATCACTTTTTATCCCTTTTAACGTGGATTATCATAAAGATATTTTATGTTACGAAAACCACTACGGAAACGCTTTGAATCAATTTCTTCTTATCTTAAATTTTATCAAAAATAAGTTTTTCAACATTTATCCTAACAAAGAGTATTTTTTTGAAATGTCGACGTTAGGTACTAAATTTTATAAAAATCTTCCAAAGTTTATTATGTCGTAATTTAAACCCTTTTTCAAAGATTTGATCACATTTATAACCAAGTGTCACAATAAATAAGCAACACAATTTATCAGTTCAGATATTGCTACAGTACTTGTGATCAGAATTTTAATTAGTTTACTGTTGTAAGCTTTACAAGGCAAAAAAAGATGTGATAAAAAGTGGAACACACGGGGTATACCTGTATGTGTATTTTTACGTTTGCACGTGTCATGAATGTTTTATGTAAATATTTAGCGATTTAAGGTAAAATCAGTCGAGTTTTGCAAGGACTTCAAATTTTTAGGAATATTAATGGTCTTGCTTAATCCATCATCATTATCACAGCCTATCACAGTGCACTGCAGGACATAGGCCTCTCCTAATGTGCGTCATTTCGTCCAGTTCTCAGCCATTCCACACTATTTGCCGAGCCGTGGTCTCCATTCAAAAACTCGTTTCCCTCATCGGTTGTTAATCCATCAAATTTTTACGATTTTTAATTGATTTTATGTATCTACTCGTATATTATCTGTGCATATTAATATAATAAAAAATAAAAAATCACTTTCTTTCGATCTTTTTGAAATAAATTGAGTAATAATCGATTATGATCTACTCTCACTTTCAAGACCTCTATTTTTAAACCACACGTTAATTTTGAAAGCGTGATGAATGTGATTAAACCTGAAATTGTTGCAGACTTCGCCGAGGTTGAAAACGAAAAGAAAAAGTCCTTCAAAGGCTTAAGAGGACGGAGCGTTGACTTGTCTGAGTCATCGGTAAGCCGCATAAAAACTTGTCAAAAGGTGGCTAAAATGCTGCTAGGTGATGTAGCTGATTGAAGATTTGGCGAATTATAAATTTACTTTTGGTCTACCCGATTGAAATGAACTGTATTTACATTACGTAACTATGAGAAACCTACGCCTTAAAGGTTACCTGCGACCGTAAATGGACGGAAAATGACGGTGAAATATGAGAGAAGTATTTTTATTGAGTTCATAGCCTCTAAAATCAATTGAAGCAGCATTAGCAGGTCTATATAATTGAGAGATTGTTTGAAAGGAGCTTCGGTTTTTCTATAAAGTATATGGTGACTTTCTACAACATTTTATCTTCTTGAATGTATGCTCCGTGCGCAAAATAGTAAAGATCTTTTTATCGATAAACTAATGGTTCTTCAGTTCGGAAGTTACTGAAAGACGGTATTAAGCCTGAGGGTAATTATGTTAATTTTGTGATTTATTTACATACTGTTAAGGTTTTTAGTTAAAATGAAAATTTCGAACAAGTTTTAATTCAGCCATAGAGTGCACAATCAAGATTATATATTTCAATCTAACCGCAAACATTATTATCATTTTTCACCCTCTTGGTAGTTAAATTACAATAAGTCCGTTGTTAAGCCTACATTGAGAAACCTAGCAGCATTTTAGAAATACCACTTAAACATGAGTCTAATAAGTAAATTGTTTGCTATAAACGGCGCAACCTGTTCTCATTGTTACTCTCGCGGGAGAATGCATGTGCACACGCCTGAAGGTGCCTGGGCCTGTCTTGAGTTTAAGTAAAGATCTGCCTGATTGCTCTGTTCAAGCTTGGGTCAGAAACATTAGTGGATTTTAAAAAGGAATTTTCCCAAACGCTCATCACTCAAAATCATCATCAACCACAGCCCGACTACACCCACTGCTAGGTATAGGCTTCCCATTGATAGACAATAAATAGCGTCTACCCATCTCCTTGCAGTACATCTCACGTTTCTGTAGCCACCGAAAATATTTACCGAAAGTATATCAAAACTTTGTGTCCTTTTTAAGAAATAAATAAAACGTATGACTTAAAAAAAGGCTTTGTGATTTATCGTTGTTTGTGCTCAAATATTTATAAATCAATTTACATTTTATAGACGCAGCTACTTATAAGACAGCGCAATAACGCTCAACACTGCATTTTTATTACGCGTAAATATATCGATTCCATTTAATATATGTATGTATATATAATATGCAGTTCAAAAACTGAGAAACATAACTATGTATTCCAGTTTTTAAACCTAGATTGGCGTCGAGGAACATTCAATCTATCGTGTGAAACCTCGTACCTTAAAGTGTATGGGCATCAATAAACTGGATTTATGGAGTGGATAGACGAGTCCTGTGTTTTCTTGTCACCTGCGTTTAAATTAAATGCGATTGTCAAAGGATTGATAGTAATGATGGTGTAATAACATTCTTATCTCCTTGCTTGGGAATCTCATTTCCGTAAATTATTCAACCAATGACTCTTCATTTGTAGAAATCGACAAAAGGTTTCTCTTTTTGGTAACTCTTGATGGTAACTTATAACCTCTAATGCATTGTAAAATCTTACAATTCCATCAAAGAAGGGCACAATACTATTCACAGCCCACAAAACCACCACGAAGCCATCATCATTTCGATCTTTCACCGCGTCCTATATAGCGATGTTTACAAATGCACCGTAACGGTTCGGGGCGGCGGCGACTACTCGACGTCGGTTGATAAATTCGCTGATTTACTGCTAATCCTGCCTACCTGCTGCCGACGTCTTATCGTAATTCTCTCATTTTCTACCTTGAACAGGGATGGTCATTTTTGCAAGATTATTTTAAACTGTTCATTACGATTAAATGTGATTAGCCTTGACCCCTATTGTCATTATCATCATTCATTTAAAGGTTGGTTTCCTCTCCTTAGTTTGCGTTTATCTTATTATGCCTTTTCATTGCACCTAGGATAAAAATATCTTCCAAATTTTTATGTCCCTCTTACCTGATTCTCAGTTTGAAAAAATGTTTTGTATTACATAGA
Organism: Hyposmocoma kahamanoa; assembly: GCF_003589595.1. Taxonomy (NCBI): domain Eukaryota; kingdom Metazoa; phylum Arthropoda; class Insecta; order Lepidoptera; family Cosmopterigidae; genus Hyposmocoma; species Hyposmocoma kahamanoa. Next base: position 3,948,040 of record NW_020653850.1, read on the forward strand.
CCTTTTTTGAAATTGTGCTGTTGCTTAAAGTTGTTTCTACTAAAATCTGATTTCGATAAAGTATTTTGCGCTTTAAGTGTATTGATTTGTAAAAAAAATGGTATCTAAGAGTCCAAAGCAGATAGGAAATGTCGAATTCTCAAATCTCAATCCTAGCTAATTATGTTTATTCCAGTCTAGTTCAACCCTGAGCGTAAATTTTAAACGGATTACCAACCGAGAAAATATGTGGACAGCCAGTAGAAAGTGCTAAGTGCAGACGTCAAATTGTAGATACGCCATCTTTATCATCGTTTTGTTCATTGAAAATCTTCAAAGTGTGTCCAAACTCATTCGATAGGGCCAATACTTAGTTAATGGTTATTATACTTGGACAGGTAGTTATAATTTTCCTTGATTATTACCTATTTGGAAAATAAACAATTTTGTAAACAGACGTAGTCGTATTTTGTGTATTTTAATATCTACGTGCGTAAGTCGTTCCTTGTACTAAAATGGTACTTGATTAGGGACGTAAATACTTACAAAGGAGTTTGTATTATTAGGTAAATTAAATTAAGTATATTAAGAACGTGTAACTGAAATATAACAGGTATAGGAGATTTTTTTCATGGAGATAGACAGTGTGGAGTACTGTACTGTATGTGACTGCGACAGACGAACTTCAGAAAAGTTATGCTAAACAAATCAAATAGCCGATTCTGAAATGACCGGAGACATTTCTTTTATGAAACAATTTAATATTTTATAAAAATTACTCATGAAAATACAAAGTTAAAAAGAGAACCCCTTTGTAGAAAAAAAAATTTTTTTAACCCAAAAGATAAAGATTGTCAGATTGTTTAAAGGACAGTTTTCAAACTATTGTGACTGTTTTTGATTCTATTTCATCTTTTAAAATTTGCAAAACCAATGACAATATTATAAAATCCAAATCCGTTTCAAATACTGATCGGTTTATAATTTCACAAACCATAAGTTAACAATTTAAGAGGTCGATTTTTATTCAGACAAACCAGGGTCGCATGAACTTGACACCACTAGAGATGATGATCATAACATTTGGGATAATTATTCTCTCATTCATATGTTCATATGTTATGTTCTCCAACTTAGAGAGAACGATAGGAAAATTGATCCCCAGGTAAAAAAAAGACAGAGATCTAAGAACAAACAGACAATTAAATATTGCGTAAGCGCATTGTTTGTAACTATTATCCAGTGATCTCTGACGAACGCATGATTGACGTTATTTTATAAATATCACGTACTTACTACACAAACAGCATTTAATAGTAAAAATTTGTCATTTGATGACCAGTTTGTTTAATTCGTCATTTTGCAGAGTCTCTGTCAACAAGTCCAACAACAAAATTAACTATAAACACTACTTCTTTAAAGTAAACGAACTTGCTCGTATTAACTACCTAGCCCTGAAGCAAAGATAGGGTTTACGATGCCCCTTTTCAATCACCGGGGGGACTAAACGTAGGCTGGGGTTCGAGTTTCAACCGTATTTGTGGATGACCCTATGTGTGGAGAATCGTACGAAGTATTCCAAACGGCTACGGAGTGGAATTACCTGCCTGCAGACTTATCTCCTGAACGTTATAACTTGGGCCTTTTCAAGGCGAGAGTGAATAGGTATTATTCAGGTGTGCATGTTGCATCGCGGACCTTATCGTCACTTTCCACCAGATGAGATGGAGATTAAATGCGTACTTATATATTATAAAAAAAAAGGATGGTAGGAACTCGGAATGAACCAGTTAATGCCTATTCCGGTACACCAAGATACTCGTTTGTATGTACTCGGAGCAAGGAATTTCATTCCTGGGCCTATGTCTGAACGGAATATTGAGCAAGTAGGGATGCTATCCCGCCGATCGTCAGGATATCCGATAGTGCAAGTGTAGTGCTCACTGCAGTATATTCTGTAGAAAACCGACATACAAAAAACTTAGTGCGTGTGGGCTAAACTATTAACTTTAGATTCGAGCTTATCGAAACTTGTACTAAATATAATGACTTTTATATACGACCAAATTTTACTTTTAAATCGAACGTATTATACGACGAAACGACTGTGTCATTGTGTTGTATTTTTGCAAAGCAACGACATATTGATATTTACCAAAAGTAAATTAGACCCAAAATAATGGAGCTACAGTCAGAGATCATTGCGCATTGGTTTTGCTTTATCTTAATAAAGCCGACTGGTACCGATCGCATTGTCTTGATTCGGGTGTGACTGATCGACTATTGTTTATTGAACTTTTTCAATGTATATTAAACGAAATGATGCAATTGGTGACGTAATTGAATCATCGAATAACCTGCCATTTCATAACTGCAATACGTTAATAATTTGACATAACTTAGAAACTTCTTAATAGAGAAGGGTACCTAAGTTTTAATAAAATAAGAAACCTTTTTTGTACCACAAATGTTCAATGTCAAGTAGAATATGTATAGTAATAAAAAATAAAATTTTTGAATGTCTTAACACTAATTATGACCCCTGCTACTTCAGCAACGCTGTTGTTCATGGAGCAGAAGTGCAATGTAGGTAAATTTTAGTAAATCAATAGTAAAAATAAGAAAGCCAAGACAAATTGAGTTATCATAGTAGGTGTCGCGTTTGGTGTATCCATTTCTAATTAGCACACAACAATACTGGTATATATTATTATATTAGCACACACATTAGTACCTGTACATAATATAATCAGAGCATAGAGTCAGATTATGAATATATATCTATATAGATAAATGAATAGGTACACTTTGCTCGGAGTTTCGGTTTATTACATTATAATTTTGGCTAAACCAACAGGTTGTAAACATAATTTGGAAAAATGAAGGTGTTCATCACTGTATTCTCGTGCTATATTGATATTTTTATACCAGCATCGTGTTATGAAATAGAAATGTACATTTTTTTTATTTGAGGCACTCTTTTTGAAACTACCACAAACACAACAATAATTACGTCTACTATTTGATGTCATTTTTAAAACACCAAGCGACCGCTTCAATTCTATAATTAATAATTAAAAGTTATTATGAAGTAAAGAACCGTTTATGTACGAGGTGAAGGTATAATCAACTTAAACACTACGAGTAAGCCTTCAGCTTACCTTTTTATCCGGTGGCATAGTCAAAGCCCTCAGTGACTAACAGCAAAATACCCTTCGGAAAAGGAAGTATAAACATTATACAATATAAAGACAGACGTTTCTAAAAATTACGTCAAACAAATCATCACATTGAAAGAAAGTATGGTAAGACCATATAAGCAAACTTTACAAAGAAAACATTAATACATACATCAGGTACATCTTTGAAGCCAGATGTAGGAAATAGGATGTGAATAAGTAAATATTTACACTTTTTTGATTAAACTTCCGCGTATCATGTAACTGAAATAGAAATCGATGGATGGATGAATGAATTTGTGGGATAAATACGGGAAATGAATAAAATGCGTGGTAATAACAAAGAAATTGATACTGAGGAAGTTTGTTTCATTAAAAATTTTGTCATTAGTATTATTTGTGTTTGTGTCTTTATCAATTACATTCGAGAGAAAAGCAATATCAACAAAACAGTCTGAGCAGAACGTCTCTTAAAGCCAAAATGAATTGTAACTTCTTACCTTATGGTCGTAGTTCTGACTCTTAAACGGGACTTCTGTTGCAAGTACACATTCCTGTAGTCAATTATTTTCTATTATAGTTTGTAGCCTTTGTGTGATGGAATGAGTTGAATAACTATAATAATATGCCTGACAGCTAATTACTTAGACTCCAACTAGTGTATTCTTTGTATTATGACTAGAGCAAAGGAGTTTTTTACGTGGCACTACCTAGAACATCCCGACCGAAACAAATTTAGAAGAGTCTATTTCCCAAGGTGATATCGGAAGTCGAACCTGGATGGACCTCTTCATCCTCTTTTCTGCGTCCCCAGTGCAAACCGTTGGGCCACGTCGTCGTATTGTTTTAATAAATTGAAATATAAAGATCATTATTATTTTGGAATATTCATTCTTCTCTGTTGAATTTTCTTCAAATATTTGTTTTATTGATTGGTCTAAAATTAATCTTTAAATTATAATATGTTTTGTTTAACTTCAATTCTTTATTTTACTTTTTTTTAATAAAAAAATAATGCGTATTTGAGCTTGATGGAAAGGAAAAAAAAATAAAATTATTCCATCGCACACTCTCCGTGATATATCCTGTTATAGTTATAGTAATATATTTGAATGTTTTTGTTTTAGGGTGAATAACGTTATGTTACCAATTTATTATACCACTTTATCCTACGACCAGTATTAAAGTCAGTAAATGAATTTTAAAAAACTCCGTGGTTGCCTAATGGTTTGACCTACCTTTCGAGCAGAGGCCGTCGCTTCGAATCTGGGCTCGCACCAATAATTTTTCCGGAATTTATGTTTGAAATTTAATTTGAAATTTACCAGCGTTTTGGTGTAGAAAAACATCGTGATGAAACCTGCACATCGAAGAAGGTTCACGACCCTCGGAAAACGTGAGAAGTCCCCAACCCGCGCTTGTGCCAGTGTGGCGAATTGTGGCCTAAATCCTCGCCTGAAAGGAGAACCGTGCCCAGCAGTAGGCCGTACTTAATATTTGAATAAGTATTTGGTTAACAATAATTTATATTATAAAGTTGTATGAGCCTCAATTTTTTAAACATTCTTTTAGACAGTAAAAATAATGTGTTTGTACACGAAAAAGGCAAGAAAAATTAATCACAAAAAAATAAATACAGTATTTTTAATTCACTGACATCAATTAATATCGTAAGCGGTAATTCATAGCATGTAAAAGCAACCAAAAACCAAAAGTCACTCAGCAGCTTTAAAAGCATACACTTTTTTATAATACACTCCTTTTTATTCTTGGAAATTAAAAACAAAGTCGGTCAGTCAATGCATTTTACTTATGTTCAAATAACGGCACTAAAATATTGAATGTTCTTTTGCACTGTCTTACTTCTGGCAAAGGCCTGGTCTTTTTAGCTCCATTCTTCTTAATTATGGGTTTCATTGGAATATCTTTCCTATGTCTAATCAAAATAGTATAACTCTCCGCTTTCGAAGAATATTGGCCTAATCCAAAATTGATCCTTTATTTACTTTTTACTGAAGTTTTTCATTAGAATAATCACATGACCACGTTGGGATGGTCTACGATTTATCAACTTTGCTTGATTCAGTTTCTCTCCAAAACTTCTTCTTGATGAATTAGATGCTTTTGTAGGCCGCTATTCTAGAAAGCCATCGAACTCGATTCTCTAATTATTTTCGTGAACGACAAAAAACTTGCAATAGATTACGTCTTCATCATCATCATCATTCGCCTGTGGCAGTCCACTTACTTAGGTCTCTTCCATTGTGCGATATTTCGCCAGCAGCTTTTTGCAGATCGTCACTCCATCTGGCCATAGGGTGTTACACCCCATTTGCCGAGCTGTGGTGTTCACTCAAGAACTCGGATCCCTTATTGGTTATCGGGTCTTCGACAGGTATAGCTAGCCTACTGCCATTTCAGCTTGCTTATTGTACAAACTATATCGACGTCCTTGGTTGTCTGTCAGATAACCTCATTTCGCACCTTATCTTTCAGAGAAACTCCGAGCTCATAGCTCAAACAGAGTACGTACCTTGTATTATAATAAAAAAAAATCTTTTTCACTTCTCATGTTCTAAAGTACGTCAACATAGCCTTACGTAGCGGGAGTAAAGTGCGTCATTTAAACGCTAGGGAGTAAAAATTACCTAGTTTTTTAATTTACTTCGAGTAACCTAGACTATCTCGCCGACTTTTACGCCACAGCCGACACCAAATATCATACCAAATTCCTAAATACAGGATACTACGCGTGTCAATTTTGCCAGACGGACCTTTTAATAATTTAAACATTGTGTTCGATTAAACCTTTTCGTTCTTAATTGACTATTCTTAAAGTAAACTAAAGGTGTAATAGACACATTCGCTAAAGCTCGGGTGGCTGACCACCTTAGGCATATATTAGCTCGTTTTATTCTCTCAATAAACGATGTACCACAAATCGCGTATGTTTGTTTTTCCAAACAAACCAAGGTTTCGGGGCTCTTTACAGTTCCCATGTTCACGGCTGACTGACGATTTGGATCCGAAAAATAGTTTCATTTTGAAAACATATTTTGTTACCGTTGTCCCATTTCAGAGGATTTAAAAATAAAACTCATTAGAGTAAAACCAGAACACATTTACCTGTAATTTTAATAGCAACAGTACTTTATAAAACTCACCTCACTTTCACGTAAAAAAGGAACACTCGGAATACAGTAGCACAATTTCTCCGACAAGCGATTAAAAATAGCTCTACACATCATAAAACACGAATGAAACGATGGACCGGCTTAGATACACAGACTTTGTATAAACAATAAGTGATCTTTGAAGTTGCCACTGTCCAGTGTCTGGTTTCGTTTGATCCTGCACATTAGAAGAAATTCCAAAAATGTTATCCAAATAATATTACAATACAACTAATTGGCTAGTATATGGTTACATGTTTTTCTTTTTTCCCTGCACGTGTACCTATGACGTTCTCAATAAGTTAAACAATATGTTGTTTACGTTTGAATAATAATGTTTTTACTTTCTGCATACTAAATAAAACCTTAATAACTTATTTTTTGTGCAACGTGTTGAGATTTGTAATTAGCTCTGTCACCTGTTACATAACATTGTATTTATTCATAAAAATTTGCTGTAAGTCTTCCAAATAATAAATAAATAAGTTGTGGTACGCAAACTTAGAACAAATTGTTAATATTGGGCTATTAGAAGCAGGTACCCCTTGATTATGTCCCAGAGTGGAAAAAAGCGCAGGCTAAGAAAAATAAGCGCTTACCATAGGCGTCGTACAGTACACAGAAGACTTGAAAGCTTGTTAACGATCTATAACGCAACAATGGTTGGATCCCATTCATTTGTTTCTCTATTTAAATTCCCATAATTGCATCGTTGATCTATGTCTCTATTTGAAATTCATATTTAGAATATGGAATATGGTGCACGACTTATGCACACGATCAAAATTAATATAACAAATTATTCTTCATAGCAGTCGCAGGCTTGAATGAATTGGTTTTTAGAAAGCACGTAGGAATAATGTTTAATAGTTCTTATTGTTATTGGGATACAGTTTGAAAGGTCAAATAATTATATACGATCTGTTAATGATCATTCTAATCGTAATTTACAAACTCCAAAATTTTAAATAAAACAACCTAATTGCCATAGGTTTCGGCTGAACAAGCTTTTGGAATTCATTCCCGTAATAGTCCTTGGCTTTGTAGAAAAAGACACATCGCTTTACATTTAGCATAAAAAACGGTGTATAGAAGAATTACTTGTAGTTAAAAAGACAAGAGCATCTGTGATGCAGTCTATCAACAAGATAATTACTCGCGAGAGTGGCCCTTAGATTCTTCTGTAATTCCTACACACGCCAGCTAACTAGCTGGGGCAGTTTAGATAACCATCGTAGGGTGTAAAGACTGACGTGTATGTTTGTTTATAAACAAATGATACTAAGTTGCAATAAGTGTGTCTGACTGTGGAAAGTTGTTGAAAGTGATGAGATGGTTTTAATGGAGAATGGTTTAAAGCATACCGAAGGTAATGATGGCAATTTATGTCAATCAAATGGAAAAGGCTTATAAAAGGGCTTGGTTAGAAACCAAAAGGCCCTTAAAACTAGCGCTTGATAAGAAAGCATAAACAAACCTGAAATAAACCAATTTTAATAAACAAAAAGGTACACAAGACAGGAGTAGCTATTTAACACAAATTCAATTTTTCTCCTGAAACGACATTAAATCTTTTGGATTTATATAAATTTTCTAACAAAGTCGAGAGAGAATTTCCCTTTCAGTCACTGACAGGATACATTTAACCTATTCCGTGCCCTTTATCGATCAAGCTTGTAAGTAGATGATCTAATCGACCCATTTGCCCTTTCCCTAGCCGAAGCGCAGGCGCAGTGTAGGGGCGGGAAAGTTGAACGTATTTATTTAAACGCCGTGTGAACGTTATTATTTATAGCGATGGAAAGTAGAGAGAGCTACCAGTCGGTTTATATGCCAGGCTAAGGGTACGCTCGGAAGTCGTAGGCCACAATCTTAAGATGCCGTTCCTCGTAATGAGTAGGATTTATCCACATCCACCCAAAGTTAAAGTAGAAATTATGTGGAGGTTAATACGGAAAATGAGCATTTCTTTGGCACGTTCAGGCTAACGCCTCAGCATTTTTTCTTCATGGGATTAGGCGATAGATTGAAGCATCAGTGATGGCTCAAATAGGAAACCCTAGAGTAATAAAAAAATCGATTAACAGTATAGACTAAGGCGTACAATATAAAAGAGAGGAATTCAGAGAAAATAAGTAACATCAATAAGAATTTGAATTACAATATAAATCTAGCCGTTGGTGTACAACAGCTGAAAGAATTCAATATTTCGTACTCTTGGTGTAAAAAAGTCACATCTGCAAAATGATAACTTTTCGGGAGTAAGGTTTAAATATTTGAGGTTAAGTCGATAACTTTTTATGCTTCAATTTGTTTCACATACTAAGTATTATTTTAATGCATTTCATGTGATAAAAACACTTATGACGTATGTACATGGGCGGCTTCATTATACCAAGGCTACGATTTCTTTTTACGTCGTTAAATGTCACCCGTCACCGTGAAATGGTCTACGTACAATAAAAGTAGAAGGGTGCATATCTCCCAGTGTATGAGATGGCCAAGGTTCTATAGGCATACCAGCTACAGGCTTAACAACTTTTAGCTGGCATGCCAATATACTAACAATACTCCTGTTAGTTACCTTACATAATTTTGTTTATACATGACAGGGAAAAGACACCACTCCAGCCGATGTTAAATGAAAACTGGGATCCAAATTCGAAAGAACCTAGTGCAGTATTTGTACAATTGACAGCCCATATCATCAGCCGTTATAAACACGCCTTTTACGTATAAACACGTGTTAATTAGGTACCTTAAGTATCCTGCTGGGGGTATGTATGCCAGCTACAAGTGTGAATAATTTGGCGTTTATGAAAGCCGACCCTTATGAAAAATAGCGATTGTGACAAATCGTAAAGAGGTCTACATTCAGCTACTTTTCAAGCTGATAATCTTCAATTATAATTAGTCAGATAAAAAGTGATATATTATAACACACATTAATATTCGAAAGCCCTTACAATGTAACGGGTAAGGTGGGACAAATTGACGAGATTTGCTCGCTACAAGCTGACACGCAAGTTGAAAGTGTTGCTTTAACAACATTTAGATAGCTTTACTTGACTAAGTTGTACTGTTCAAGATTTACTAAGTATTTATTCAAACTCTCTTGGACACTACATACAGGCACCACAATACGTTATTGCGTTTTTGAAGAAACAAATGAAAAATTTAGACTAGTAACATTTGTGTCGCACTTTAATGAAACAACTACTTAAGGATATTTTTCGAAAGGCCATGATCTATTTTCTAAATAGATAAAAGTTTTAAGCTGAACCTAAGGTTTTTTTTCCCACAGCAATGTTGGACACAAGAAATTTAAAGTATTATATGACTAGTATCGATTGTACAATACGTATTATGTCTGATGATGTTATGACTGAAATATAGTAAGTGGCTATCCGTATATCACTATCCGTCAAAAAGAGGTGTTGAAAGCTTTACGCAAATTAGACGTCAACAAAGCCAGTGGCCCTGACGGAGTCCCAGCGATTGTCCTGCGGAACTGTGCACCAGAGTTGTCTCCGGTGTTGACTCGCCTGTATCGCCTCTCTATGAGTTCTGGACAAGTCCCGAAATCCTGGAAGCTTGCAAATGTACAGCCTGTACCTAAGAAAGGTAGCCATGCCGACCCATCTAATTATCGACCTATCGCAATCACCTCCATACTCTGTAAGACTATGGAGCGTGTATTGAACAGCCGTCTCCTTGGATACCTCGAAGATAACGATCTCCTCAGTGATCGACAATATGGTTTTCGCCGTGGACGATCTACTGGGGATCTTCTTGCGTACGCCACACATTTATGGAGCGAGGCTGTCGAGAAACGCGGTGAATCGCTTGCCGTGTCTCTCGACATATCAAAGGCCTTTGATAGGGTTTGGCATGATAGCCTGTTAAACAAGCTTCCAGCTTACGGAATTCCTGTTGGCTTTTGCACATGGATAGGCGATTTTCTGAAGGATAGGTCAATCCGTGTAGTTGTAGATGGTTACTCGTCTGCTCCTCATGGTATAAATGCCGGTGTACCTCAGGGATCTGTCCTCTCCGCCACTCTATTCTTGCTGCATATCAACGACCTGCTGCTGATGCCTGGTATCTTTGGGTACGCAGACGACAGCACAGTGGCGGTGAGTTATGTGCCAGACGCCCGAGACAACAGTGAAGAGATCCGGTGTAAGCGAGAGGCGATGGTCACCCGGTTGAACCTGAGTCTGAAAGCTGCTTCCGACTGGGGAGATGCTAACAGGGTCAGGTTTAATGCGGCTAAAACACAGGCGTGTCTTTTCTCATCAAAACGGAGTCCCCGACACCTTACTCCGACTTTCCGAGGTGTATCCGTGCCGATAAGGGACCACCTTGAGCTACTTGGTCTGGACTTATCATCCAACCTCAACTTTGGGCGATACATCGAGTGCTTGGCAAAAACTGCTGCCAGAAAACTAGGCATACTTTTCAAGGTCAGGCGGTACTTCACACCTGAACAGCTTTTAAATCTGTATAAAGCACAAGTTCGATCCTGTATGGAGTACTGCTGCCACCTTTGGGACGGCTCTGCCCAATACCAGTTAGCTGCCTTGGACTCGGTGGAGCGTAAAGCAAAGAGACTTATTAACAATAATCCTCTTGTGGAGTCGAAGCTCCAAAATCTCGATCATCGCAGAAAAGTAGCCTGCTTGTCGGTTTTCTATCGGATACATTTCGGGGAGTGTGCGCAGGAACTTTTCAATTTGGTTCCGCCCTCACCGTTCCTCCTTCGGTCGACTAGAAGGTCCGGAGCACTCCATTCTTATGTCGTTGATATTCCACCTATTCGCACTAAGCGCTTTGCCTCCTCCTTTCTGATGCGTACGGCAAAGGAACGGAATGCTCTACCGGCATCTGTATTTCCAGAAAAGTACAATTTGGGGCTATTCAAGGCTAGAGTGAATAGGCATTTTTTAGGCAAACGCGTCCCATCGTCGGTCACATCGTCGCTTAACATCAGGTGAGATTGTGGCCAAGCGTGTGTCTATTATATATTAAAAAAAAAAAAAAAAAAGTGGCATAGAGTTTAAAATTTAAATGTAAAATCTAGCGTGATAATATTTTTTAACCTATACATATACATCAGACAACGTTTTATAAGGGAATCACCATACTTATCAAAGCGGAATCGGCTTGAGGTGACCACACGTGCCGCAATATGCCAATTTATGTCGACGCAGCCGATCAAACGTCTACACAACCGTTCGGGCGTCGGCGCAGCCTTTTACCTATCGTCGCTAATCAAGGGATATGAGCATTGACTTACAAATAAATGGACGACAGGTCTAATACAAAAACCACGAAAAAAATGTCCCAAGTCAACCTATTCGAAATTTAAATTGTAATGTCATTGCAGTATCGCGCTGTCAGTAGAACAAATGAAGACTAAAGCGGAGTTTGGCGCTCTGTATACGATTTTAGCGCCTTACAAGTGCGGACAATTTTTAGCGCGGATCCGACGTCCATATAATTGTAAGTCAATGGATATGAGTCAAAATCAAATAATCATTTTTATTCCATAGATAAAATTTTTACACCTGAAAACGTCATGTTTTAAGCCACTGCTGACCTTCACTACGCTGACCTCCTTGAGAAGAACGAGCAAGAAACTCTAGGGATTGCTCTTTTTAAATAAACTTAAATGCTATGGAATACACTTTGAATCATAATTACGTGGAATCTACACTCTTATTGTCTTTACACCAATTTTTATCTAACACATACTTTTAAATTTTTGTATCACGACTTTTCAATTAAAATACTTTTAATGTAAGTTTGAACACCACCACTAACACCATTTACGAGAAATCTATGAACGTATTTCGGCACCCAGTTAGGTAACTTTGCAGCTACCAGCCCTGGCTAGAGGTGTCGTTGTTAACTGTATTTAAATTTGTATTGAATAGATATACAATTTTTTTTTTTTTTGAAATTACTCCAGTAGTTTGTCATATATTGCAATTCTGTGTCTATAAGCGTGATGACTCACTTAAAGTAATAAAAGTATCCATATTTCCCATTGACCTACCAACAAATGGACATCGGGTCTAATACAAAAACCATTAAAAAAATGTCCGAAGTTAACCTATACAAACGTAGTGACATGTAACGAAATATAAAACACTAAAACATTTAATTTAAATTGTAACGTCATTGCAGTACTGCCTAATTTTGCTTGCAACAAATTAAGCACCCAAAAATACCATATTCAGCTTCTACTGGAAATTTAACAAAATGCACCATATTTAGCTTCAACTGAAAATCACTTGAACACAAGAGTAATGGAGTAGCCTTTATCGTAAATATTAATTAATTTTTATATAAATTATTATGTCGCATTTTGTACAAATTCAGTTAAAGAAATAATAAAGAGTTGGGTAGACACAAATATACAAATATTACTACAAATGTGAAAGTAAGCGTGTACTATAAGAAATGTACTGATATTCCAACTAAATGTAAACCGTAATTCCGAATGCCGATTTAGTTTAGTTTTGTAATCTTCCTAAAAAAAATACATTTGACATTTTATTTTGTTAGCTCGAATTAAATGTCATTAATAAAAAATATTTTTTTAAATAAGATTAAAATCAAGGCGACTCTATAGTTTCTTTGTTTTAAATATTTCAATCGCTTGTGGTTCGAACAATTGAAAATGACTAAAAAATTTATATAAGCTCCTTGAAATTGACGTAATGGGATAGAAGATAAAAAAATTCCATTTTTTGCGCATGCAATGTGTAGGAAAAGGACAGTTACCTATTTGATTATTTTGTGTACTTTTGTAGTTTATATTTACGATTAATTTATATATAAATTAAATACGATAAAACTGTACAAAATAACACTTTTAAATGAGAACTATGATAACACAACATATTTGTTTAGTAAAAATATGATACACAATCCTGTTTTTACACTTTACTGTGGTAATTTTTACAAGTGAATATTATATGGCACTGCATGATTGACAACCTCGCTATCACTCGAACAAATGAAGACTGTTGCGCGATTGACGCTCTGTATGCGATTTCAACGCCCTATAGGTGCGGACACTTTTTAGCGCGAACCCGACGTCCATTTATTGGTAAGGTCAATGATATTTCTTTATAAAATGCACCATTGATATTAAAATGTAACCAATTTATCCAAATAAATAAGTGTTCTACATTTTGTGCAACACACGTAATATAAATAACACAATAATGCAAAAAGATACCAACCATTTAGTCTGTCACTATTTAAATGTTCAAATTAATCTCAGTTACTTGTTAATTGTAAGTATTTAAAAAAGATAACCTTTAAGGTTGGACGGGACTGAGATTAACTAATTAGAATTAAAAGGGACTTGCTAAGACTTCTATTGACATTATACATATATTTAGCTTAGGCAAGATGCCGCTAGATGTCGTTGAATCTTTTGTGCAATTTTCTAAATCGCGCTATTAAGTTGTTCGCGGAAATTGTATAACTGTGGAGTGAAGCTATACAGGACTTGAAATCCTCGATCGGGTTTTAACAATAAGTAAAGAAATAAATACTTAATTCATAACACACTTGAATGTAGAAAATTTACACGAAATACTTCAGAACTAAGGAGCTACTGATATTTTTAATGATATCAAGTAATGGGACTAAATAGTAGTAATTTCGAAAATGCATTTTTTATACAATTTTTCAAATAAAATTTTAGGTATATATTATAAACGGAGTGGAGTATACTAGCGTTTACATTTACATTACAATTTTTTTTATAATATCAAGTGACACGTATCAAGTGATAACAGTTGCAATGCCACTCAGACCATTATTATTTTATATCGCAAATATTCGAGGGGCAATGCCACTATGCCCGTCACCCTGAGACATAAATTGACAAATCCTATGTGCTTGTAATTTCACCAGCACCCTTACCCTTCAGGAACACAGTAATGCTGAAATTACTGTTTGATGACAGAAGGAAAGGTGGTAGAACTCCCCAGGATGAGCTCTTACACATTATCTGTATTAAACTCGTTTTGATCCGTTTTAAATGAACGATTTTTCGTATAATTAAAGCCGATACTTTTTCTACGCATTGAAATAGAAAAAAAAAACATTAAAATCCGTGGAAGCTTAATGGTTTGACCCACAGCCTCCAAAGTAGATAGAGGCCGATGGTTCAAATCCGGACTCGCACTTCCAAGATCTTCGGAATTTATGTGCGAAATTTAACTTGAAATTTACCACGAGCTTTTCGGTGAAGGAAGACGTCGTGATGAAACCTGCTCGTCCAAGAAGGTCCATGACCTTCGGAAACGTATGAAGTGCTCAACTTGCATTGAACAACAAGGAGGTCAAAGAAAAGGCAGATGTGATAGTAACGTTTACTGCCATGATGAGAGCCTAACATTGACTTATAATTATATAGACGTTGGGTCCGCGCTAAAAAGTGTCCGAACTTATAGGGCGTTAAAATCGTATACAGAACGTCATTCACGCTTTAGTCTTTGTTTGTTCGACTGACAGCGAAGCAAGCAAAATCAGACAGTACTGCGATGACATTACAATTTAAATTCAACGTTTTAGCTTTTTCATATTCCTTTACATGTCACTACGTTTAAATAGGTTGACTTGGGACATTTTTTTCGTGGTTTTTGTATTAGACCCGTCGTCCATTTATTTGTAAGTCAATGGAGTCTAACTTTTAAATCTGGAAATAAAAAGAACGTCGGAAAAATCTATACACACATACGTGTACATTATTACGCCTTGTAAAAGTGAGATCGCCCGTTGCTAGCTAGTGCTATTATAAAACTATGTTTTTATGCAAATAAAGTGAAAATGGGTACACTAATCCCACTTCTGATTGAGTGGTTATACTACACGACGCTATCACAAGGTACTGGACATATTTGCCTTGATTAGAAATTTCCTTTTGATTGGCGAAACTCCGAACTCAGTACGTAAGGAAGGAAGGTTGCAGTTGCATTGCTCCTCAGAGCTTTAAGTCACAAAGATCTAAGAGACACTGATAGTGCGTCTCTCACCTTCAGATGTAAACTGACAAGTGCTTATAATTTCACCAGCACCCTAATACCCTTCAAAACCAGAACGCCATAATCTGCTTGACAGTAGAAATAGGTACAGTGGCAATACTTGGACGAACTCTTTCCCAAAAAGCTTTCCTGTTACTAATCATCATAATGAACGACTCGATGTAGATGTTATAAGAATAATGCTTAATGATATAAAGGTCATTGATAGCTACATTGAAGATAATAGCTATAACGAATCAAATCCACCTTCTGCTGGTGCTGATTTAGTCTACCACACATATGAATTTTGTCGGTACATAATGAGAGATTGTTTACATATTTACAAACATCAACATTAAACTAAAGTAAGGTAATTTAAGTTCAATTACACAATTATAATGAACATGTAAAATTTATCGCACAGTTAATCACCTAGTTGATGTGTCCTCGTCTACTAAATTTATTACGCGTCACCAATCTTTTAATCGTTAAAGCATTAAGGGTCAAAGTTGTAAATCTTTTGGATTTGTGGATGGACTTAGATATTGTGCGGCCCTGTGGGGCGCATTAAATCATCTGCAAAAATTTATGACTACACGATTGGTATATTGCTGTCAAGTAATTTAGTTTTTTAAAAACCATTTCTCAGTGAAAATATTAATTACACTTTTATTAGCAGTAGAAAGAGCTCATTGTGAAAGAGTTATTTCTGCCGCCAAGCAGTAATGTGAGCATTACTGGGTTCCGGTTTTGAAGGGTAATAAGGGTAGAGGTGAAATTACAGGCACATGGGACTTGTCAACTTATGTCTGAGGGTGACAGGCGCAGTGGCGATGCCCCTCAGATCTTTGAGATTGAGGGTCGTATTCCAGAACTCTACTCAATGCTCAAGTTAGGATTTGAGCAGACTTGAGTATGAATTCAAGCACTGGAAATACGACCCTAATGGCAAGAATTTGAGTATGATTTTCAGTGCTCACTGCAATGCTCAAGTCTTGACTTGAGTATTGAGTAGAGTTCTGGAATACGACCCTTATAGATCTGACTGGTGCTGCAACTACGAGTATTATGGTCGGGCGTATAGCTTACCACCAGAGGCATGACTTATTTGTCCAGGCACCTGTTATTATAAAAAAAACATTGATTCGTTGATAAAGAAGACGTAAAACGTAAAAATCATTTTTCTGTGACGATGTTCAAGTACATTTATTCGTGATAAAGCGGACGAAATTATAAATAACCCAGAAGGTCCCATGTCCCCAACGACGATTCACATAAACAGCCAATCTTGGTAAAACTATTAAGTTAAACGCTCAATTATCTTTGAATGATAGCGCTGATTTATCTATCAAGCTACGTAGCGGCGGTCAGACTGCGCCAATTACGGTTTTCTATGTCGTTCAGGGAAAACCTCTACCATTGAAACTATACTTACGGCATCTGCGTGAAGCCTTAGTTTTTACATGTTATTGAAACCAGTCGTCAGACGGTTTACATGATGATAAATAAAGCCACCATTTGCAATTTGTAATATTTAGTAAGTATTTTTAAGAGACTTCAAAAAACCGATTTTAATGATTCTTTTTTCGTTGGAAAAAGGGTCTCTCAGTATTGGTCCCATTTAAATTAGAAGAAAATATTCCAACTCTAAGGTTGGCAATGTAGGGGATGAATCCTGTTTAGCGCATTTTCCGTAAAAATTCCAGTAACAAAACCGACAAGCAAACTTTTGAAGTCGGTTTTTTTTAAATAAAAAGTTATAATTATAGGAAATGAAACTATTTTTCCGGATTTAAATGGCGTATATTTGTTTTTTCAAACAAACCGACGACGTTTCCACCACCACGTTTCGACCATGGGACCTGTAAAGGGCCCGAAACGCAAAATCGCAAATATACGCGATTTAAATCCGGAAAAATAGTTTCATTTCCTATGTGTAACAATCGCGAAAACATAAGAACTCGATATGTTATAATTAGTTTTACACACGCGTTATACTGTGGGACATATTAAATGTGCTTTATTACCTTAAAGTAAGAGTCAAAATAATCATTTTGACGGATTTCAATCACACGAAAAAGCGGTCTTACGAATTAAAAAAACAAGAATCGAACTTGTTTTTTAATAATAATAAAAACCTGAAGATACCAGTAGTAAACTATGGGGCCCGAAACACGACTGACTTCGCATGATAAAAAATCACAAAATTTTTAAAAATGTTACTTTTTAAGTTAAAATCAGTTTCATTTGATTGTTATTAGATATATTTCAATTAATTTTTCTCACCCGTGTTCCAAAACAAATTCGTCCGGAGACTATGAGCTTATTTTACAGTAAGAGAGTGAATTTTATTTCTAAAAGGCAAATATGAAAATATCATGCTATGAGTTTCTACGCGTCTACTTATGACGCGCATCAAAACCTACAACTTCGATACCATCACTTTAATTGGTCTGTCCCTCTCTTTACGTTATATTCTCGAACCGTAGAACTGCTTTGCGGTAGAAATAGGTGTGCGGACAAACACCCTACTACCGGTCAAATTTTTTTTAGAAACACACTTTACATAAAGCATTCTGTCGATGCACTGTACATAAATAGACAGCTTCCTTGGCCGAACGGCTACCATACTGGACTGCCACGCAGAGGTCTCAGGTTCGATTCCCGAGCCGGGAAAAATATTTGACCTAAATCAAAATAAAACTAAAAATAAAAATATGGCCTACATTTATTTCTCTCGTCTCGTTTGGGTGTAATTTGAGGTTGTATAGGTGAGTGTCCATGGCATCGCGATACAGGGTTTCCCTAGTGCGGGACTATGAGTATGTGTGTCATTATTATTGTATACTACAGAAAAACTATACTGAAACAAAATTAATTCTAATCAAGTCTTGTTTGGCAATTTCTTAATTGAGACAACCATAACGTGATTTAATGCGTTGCTTACTATTGATGCTGCAATCATTGTTGCTGATATGAAAACAAGTTACATTATCACTTTGACCAATGTTAATTTCAATAACTTTGTTTCGAACATTTGGAAACGGGAATAAACGCGTTTACGAATAAGTATTTTTCCGACGTTTCGGCCAGGTTTCAGCCCGTGATCACGGCCAGTGCAACGAAACGTCGGGAAACTAGGTAGGTGTGAAAAATACCTATTCGTATGTATATGCGTTTATTCCCAATTCCAAATGTTGGTACAATGCAATGCGAAAGTTTAAAAGTACTTACGAACTAGAGGACCGATTGAAAAATTATTTTTCTTAAAGGAATTGTTATGTTTAAGCCAGTACTTTTTCATTATTTTTGGGTGAATAGTTTTTTTATACATGACAGGCAGATGACGTGAAGAGGCATCTTGTAGGCATGCAGGGTGGCTAGAGTGTATTAAACTGACGTTTTATCGACATCATAATAAACTTACGTAATTATTTGTGGGATTTTTTTACGTGGGAACTCATCATCAGAATTTGAAAATTTATTTAGTTTTTTAAGTGAAATTAAATAAATAAATAAAAAAAAAACAAAAATTATGATCGATAACGCAACAAAATAAAAACGCCTCCGCGAACATTTTAAAGGTATTACATTAATTACAATTTTGTCAAAATAATTACGCTTTTAATACTGGCCAATGGTAAGGGGTAACATAGTTACCGGATACCATGATTTTGCGGTCAATTCAACCAGGTGTTGTATTGAAACTGCCGTATATTATACAAGGTATTTCTATTATATGACTTTTTATCAAGAAGCGTTTAGTTTTTATTAATAAATTTTTACTCGTATATCGTATTAACGACATCGAAGTTTTAAGGTCTTGAATGCTTTAGAAACTACATGTCTTTGTATAGATTTTAGTAGCACTAAACCTCTTTGTGAAAGAGTTCGTCCAGGGAAGAACTGCCACCTTACCTATTTCTGCTGCCAAGTAGGAATGTGATTCCTAAGGCATTACTGTGTTTCGGTTTTGAAGGGTAAGGGTGCTGGTGAAGTTATAAGCACATGGGACTTGTCAACTTATGTCTTAGCGTGACAGGCGCAGTGGCAGTGTCCCGCAGGTCTTTGCGATTCAAAGCTCTGAGTGACACTGCAGCTGCTATGGACAGGCGTGTCGCTCGACACTGGGCTCACGACTTGTTGTTCCTGTGACTTGGTATCATAAAAAAAATATTTAAGGACTTCGAAGGCTCAAGTTGTAGGTGTTGGAGAAAGAGGTGTCTAGTACCTAGTGTGGGGCTATGTTGAGTGTGTCCGTTATATATTTAAACGAAAGCCAAAGAACAAACTAAAGAGATAGAATAAAAGTGGCCGTTTTAAACGATATTTTTTTTTATAAAGAGTTATGGCCCGGTTGCATGAGCTTTATCAATCAGGAGGCAGTAGAGCGCTTGAGTAGCGTCATTATTATTTAATATTTTAATTAGCGAAAATACGACGTTCTTTTCTTGAAACTCATTATAGTTCTGTGTAAAGAACTATAATGAAATTTTTCAGTTCAGTAACGAGTGCCGTAGACAATAAAATTTTGATTCAGGCCTAAAAATAGCGCCTTCATGATGTGGTTTATAAAATTATAATTGACAGATTAAAGTACAAGAGCAGAAAATAGTACATCATTGCAGAGGCCGGGAAGTAAGGGATTGCAGAATGAGTATGAGTTACAAGGCCTCGCTGGCGCTCCCAAAAATACTCGTTCCCGCCTGGGCATTTATAGTATTTTTCTCAAATAATGTGAGGAAACAATAAAAGACCAAAGAGAGGAAGATGTACAATAAAGAAAAAAGAAAATCATTAAAATAATATTTGACATGTTAGGACAATTTGCTAAAAGAAAATGTTGCTGTTTTTCCAGGTTTTCTATTACTGTACTATATATAGTACTGCGCTGAACTTCTGATAATGTGGTTCACGTGGGTCCCCAGTGCATAAAGTTTCATAAGTTTTCAAGTATCTTACTTTGCCCACAGCCAGCAACAAGTTTTCCATGGCTAATAATCTCTTGTTTTAAATTAGGCGGACCAAAAACAACTGCTGTATTTCCGTTATCGCTTTTCTCACTATAACTCATTTTTCGACAAAAATACGAAAACGAAAAAGCACAAAAGTATACCAAATGTTAAATTTAAAAAAAAATCTTTTTTTTTTTAAAGTAAGCAGTAGATGGAGGTGTCTTTATTTCTCGCAATTACAAACATTGGGCAGTTGGTAGTGTGAGTTTTTCTTTTGCCCGTTTGCATAGTTCATTATTAATAGATACATTTAAAAGTATAGAGAAGTCGACAGGGGATTTTAATGCCTATTTTGCAGGCCTTGGATAGGGGAAGAAGTCGCACGGTCTAAAAATGACAAATTTCCGTATTCGTTTTATGAAAGTAATGCAAACATTTTCAAACACGTTCAAGTACTTTTACTATGAATTTTGGTAACATAACTTGCAACGGTTACGGTAACAGCTTAGTTTAGTACCTACTCGGCTTAAATTGATATAAATTTTCATCCATTCATTTACAAAGATGCATTTTTCATTACCAGCGCTAATACTCTACCGTCCGAGATTGTATCTTGATGGATGAGCGATAGACAGAGAGAAACACTAATCGAGTATCTAGTAATGAACCTGCTACAGCCCTGACTTTCTATTAAGGTGCTGAGTTGCAGACGTTTACATTCTACTACAGTACTCAGAGGAAAATCTTAATTAGAAAAATTTATTATAAGAAGTCTAATTGCGAATGTTTTAGTCGATGCCTTGGACTTCTTCGTAATAGTGCGTTCTCGTGGCCCGTGATGTCAAACGTGCCGGTTTGTATGGGCGAGTTTTGCGAAACGGGCGAGTCCAGGCGGCCACGGTTTGAAGTTACGGACCATGGCGATCCGAACAGACCGCCACGGGCGATCATGAGCGCGCTCGGGCGGCCCTTTTCCACGGCGCGTTTTCAAGGGCCGCGAAACGGGCCATGTGCAGCCGCTTTTATTAGAAGAACATCGATTAGAAAACTACATGTTAGAGATGTTTAGTAGTAGCAGAG
Organism: Hyposmocoma kahamanoa; assembly: GCF_003589595.1. NCBI lineage: Eukaryota > Metazoa > Arthropoda > Insecta > Lepidoptera > Cosmopterigidae > Hyposmocoma > Hyposmocoma kahamanoa. The sequence goes on from NW_020653850.1 coordinate 3,969,456, forward strand.
CTGCCGTCATATTAACTTTTTTTGTGAGTGTTGTTTATATTTGTACTGTATCAAAGACGCAATGCTATCGGCCTACATTTTGTCTTTGACAGAATGTGATATTGGTGAGTTAGATGTTTAGTGTTTAGGAGTAATAATTTGTAACAAGAGTATTTACTTCAATTATATACTTTTTTATAAAAAAATATTTTTCTTTTTACAAACAATACACCAATATACAATATAACACTATGGTAATATATAATTTAATAGATTTATCATAGATGGTGCTACGTACGCAAAAAAGTCGTTAAAAACCTAAAACAAAGATCTACAACAAGCACACAGACAAATTCGTAAAGTCCGCTAGTTCGTTCCGTGGCTTAGTTGATATAGAGTCTAGCAAGGTTTGCCGGAAGATGTTGGTTTTTAATCCAGCCGGATCGTAGGAATTTTTTCTTAGTGTTCGATCATTGTATTAATAATTATTACAAACTAGTGGAGTGAAAAAATAATTGGATATCATGGTAGTGTAACATCCGCGACATTCAATAAAGACCTAAAAATTACTATGGTGATAACTTAACCTACCTTGAAGGCAGAATTAATATAATACAATCATACAACATAATAGTACAAATAGAAATGTATAGCAAAGCAACATAACTATTGCAATCATAGCAATTTATTTTTCTTAATTTATTTAGAAATTTAAAAAGAAAATTTGCGGTCAAGTAGACATGTGAGCATTATTGAGTTCCCATTTTGAAGTGTTGAAGGATGCAGGCGAAACTACACTTGTTAAGTTTATGTCCCAAGGTGACAGATCTTTGCAATTTCAAGCTCTGAATGCTAAGCCTACAGTACAGCATTTTAAAGCTTTACAAATTATGCACCTTCTGCATAGTGTAATAATAAATAACGGTTACCATAAGCATATTTTATTACCATTTATAGAGGATGTAACACCTTAAGTAAAGTGCTTTATGCTTTTGAAACTGTATAAGTTGCAACGTGGTCGTAACTTTGTTGCAACTGTTTAAGGTGGAGGAATTTAGTAGTCTTATAATCATTAACTACTATATGACGACTTCTTTGGTTAGTAGGTTTAGTATTCTTGTACCGTTGAAATTCGTAAATACAACTCCGTTTAATAGTTGGACATCGGTTATCAATATACACATGAGCACTGTTTGTCAAATCGAGGTCGAAGAATTATATTTAAACTGACAGAACTTTAAATCGCAAAGATCGGAGGGGCACTGCCACTACGCTTGTCATCCTGAGACATACGTTGACAAGTCTCATGTACCTGTAATTTCACCAGCACCTTTGCCCTCCAAAACCGGAACACAGTAATGCTGACATTACTGCTTGGCGGCTGGAATAAGTAAGGTAGCAGTACTTCCCTGGACGAAATCTATAACAAGGACCTCTGATGCTTCTTAAAATATATAAGCGATTCTTTCCTTTACTATATATACCACACATAGGAACTAGAACTATATGTGTAACTGACTGCCATCAGTCGTTGTGTGTAAGAATAATACGAAATAAATTAAACAAAATTGATGTACATGTGAAATTTGGAATTCTATTAGAGCGTTAAAAAAGTTACCGACCAATCGACCGTGGAATCTTTAAACCAGAGAGATAAGTTTAAAGTTACAGTTACATTCTTACACTAACGTCACAGTACATTTATGAAAATGTTATTTATGTTAAGAAAAATATTAATTTTTTTATGAAAAATAGTGATAGACATAACATTAATACGACGAATAAAAATAAACTAGCTGTTATTGACAGTCGTCTTCATAAAGTTTCAAATTCACTTAAGGGGGAATGTATACGCTTCTGTAATAAGATTTCGATTGATATTTAAAATTTGCCATTTAGGAGGTTTAAAACTATTGTGAAACAAAAACTTTACACTAAAGGTTATTATACATCTTCTGCGGACTTGTATGACAAAAATTCGTGGTAGTGCCACGTTTAGCTCTTTCGGGTATTCTCGATCTAAGATGTTTAATTTAAACACTGTAATACTGTAACAGGAAATGAAACTATCCTTCCGGATTTCACTTGACTATCAATCGTGACCATGTTTGAAAAAACAAACCTACCTATGAAATACAAATTATTCGACTTTGACCAGACTCAAAAAAACGTTCATTTCCCAAAGTCTTTACTAACAAACGTCGCTTTAACATCTAATTGCTGGACTCTAACGCTCTTACTCATCAAAACATTTTCACATCACAAAATTATAATTAAAATTCAAAACAAGCTCATACTGTATCCAGTACATTCACCTCTGGATCATTTAGACCAATGATCAATGAAACTTCTAATCGTTGCATTTACATAATTATCGATAATCGTAACTATGTTATGGTTCGATCTCAACGAATCATTTGGAAAGATATTTTGTATGAAGACAGCGTTGTGGAAACATATTATAATGTGGCAGTGGTATAATAAACGGTTACCTATCAGTAGTACAAAATGACATTATCCTGAAATAACATTTGATCGAATTTTCCTAATCTCGAAAGTAATTTTTAAAGGAAAATGTTTTTTCTTTTAAACCTAACTTAACCGAACCTAATCGTGTCTTTCCGATAAACATCTACTATATCCTGAAAGAACAACGGTTTCGTTACAATTCGGTTTTCGGTGTAATGAAAATTCGAACAAACGTTATTTCGGAAAAAAGAATTCGAGTTTGTGATAATATCGACGCACGCATAAGTATTTATTTTTTGTAATAGCCTATGTATACTTCACTATTATAAAGTTTTAGTGTGACGATAGGCTTGTCGGTCGCTTATTGTTTTTCCCCAACAGTATTTTACCGCTACGAAGCTTTGTAAAGTGGCTAGATAATAGCCACGATATTTTAATTTTATAAGCTATTTTAATAATAAAAGCGTCCGTGATTGGCCAAGTACCGCTTATATTTTAACCAATCAGGAGGATTTTAGTAGCAGTAGAGCTCCTTGTGAAAGAGTTCGTCCAGGGAAGTGCTGCCACCTTACCTATTTTTGCCGCCAAGTAGAAATGTGAGCATTACTGCTTTCCGGTTTTGAAGGCTACAGGGTGCTGGTGAAATTACAGTCACGTGGGGCTTGTTAACTTGACTTGGCGCAGTGACAGTGGTATTGCAACTGTTATGGACAGGCGTGTCGCGTACAACCATCCACACGGCTTGTCCGTCCCGTCATTTTATATCATAAAGAAAGGCAGAAGGTAGAGCGTCATATTTGATATTTCATATTGTTTTTAATTAGTTATTTTTTGTTGAATGGTAACCTTTATGGCCTTTGTTCCTGTTGTGTAACATTTTGAAATATTGTTTAATAAAATAATTTGAATTATAATAATTTCACAAATGTCGTGACCGTTGTTCTGTTCAGGAACTCAGTGACGTGTTTATGGAGACTCTTGTAATTAGCAAAACAACATGTTCTTTTTTGGAAACTGTGCCATAGACAATAGAATTAAAACTAAAAACAGCGTTTTTATGACATGGTTTGTGAAATTATAATTGACAAATTAAACTACAGGAGTAGAAAAGTTATTTAAAACTGCGGTGATAATTTATTGTTTTCTCATATTTTCTTGTAAGTTAAAAATTCATTTACAACGTAAAAACATAAATTTCTTTAAAATAAATCCACCACGTGCAGAATTAATAAAGTTAATACTCTTTTTGTCTTTCCTGTAAAGTTTTGGTAACACACGTCTTCGGTGGGGCCGTAGATATTATATACTTAAACTTAAAGCTGACTATCTGAATTCCTTGTTTAAAAATAATTAAATACGAAAATTTTGGTTATTGAATAGACCTCTGACCATGTTAAAGTAAAAGCTTTGCACGTGACTTATGGCAAATACTACACCGCCAAGAATAATAGCTCTTAAAATTATAAAGAGAGAAGGTCTAAGTTAGAGGAAATAAGTTCACTTACCTTCATTCCAAGCTGAAGTAACGTTCTCGTGATAGAAATATTCATTCTCCTCTTCATCAGACCACAGAACACCCTCTATACTTGATGTGATACCTTGCCCTTCAGGACCTTCAATAATCGAACGTCGAGACAACTGATCGTAGCTTGGAGGTCTTGATAATGAAAAGGTGGACACAGCAGAAATATCTGCCAAAGACGATCTGAAGTTCTTAACACTTCTACTATCTATAGGTCTGTAGTATCTTAAAGATCTGCAGTCTTCAGATTTGACTGAACGCAGTGACCGACAGTCGTAATTTGAAATATCGTTTAGGTCTCCTAATGATACTTTGAAATTGTTCGAAGATATGTCTCCTAGAGGTACTTCACAAGATCGTCTTTTCATACTAGTTTTTTGTGAGGGAGTTTCACCAGTAGCTTGCATATGGCGACTGACGCCAGCGCTATGGAGGAATTCGTTTGAACTATAGAAAGACATTTTTAGAGTAAACTATGCTATGCTTTAGGAACTTTATAGTTGACTAAAATGTGGAATTATTCGTTCAATGTTCTTCGTTCTCGTTGTGTTGTGTGATCTGGAACAAAGGATAAATACGCAATTAAATTATTTTGTAGTTTAAAACATAATATTACAAAATTAAGGTGCGCGCCATCTAGTGACATACTGCGGAATTACAATGATATAAAACTGCGACCGTCTGGCTTCATGAGCAACGTATAAAACTCGTGTCTAAGCTTCTTCTAGTTCACGCGAGAATCACTAGATGGCGGTAAGACGTAAATAGTTTACAAAATTTATAATAATATTACAAAAAATATTCTACATATTATTTAACCTAGACTAAAAACAGGGTGTTGTTATGCCTGTATATGTGGGTAGCTTAGAGTTATAGTTATATTCGAAAATAACTAACTGAATTTCAATTCATTAAGTTATATTCGAGTCTACCCTAGCCTTTTTTTTTAATGTTTATTTGAAAAAAATCCTTAACATACAAAATTTAAAAATACTGCCTTCGGAAGAAAAGGTCACAACTAACATTTTCTTCATCAGGAATTTCGGAATCAGGAAAAGACCAATCTACCTAATTTTTTTCTGGAGAAATATATCTCAATAATTGTTAAATAAACTACACAACTGATATCAATAATCAGATTTTCTACCATAAAAAGTCATATGTGACCTTTGTGTTAAAAGCACTAATATTAAATAATTTTACTAAGTAATGCACGGAACTGTGCCCTTATTATGTAGTTAAATTATATTACAAGCAACACAAAATTAGCAATTGTGTCCTTTAGTTAGTCCTATGCAAGAGTCAAGTACTAAAAGTCACATTTAAATTAGTTACGCCCTTTGATTCCAGTAATAATATTTTGTATTTCTTTCTACTAAATTAAAAGAGAAAATTAAGGCATTTTTAAAAACAGCTGATTGAAATACAACTAAACTAAATTTAAACAAAAATTAAAATTTTTTGTATAAAACACGTTATACGTGACTTTAAGATTAAATAAAAACTTTTTTCGGACGTTATTTTTATTTCTTAATTTAGAACTCCTTGCAACTAATGTTACTTTTTTAACTGAGTTACGTATACACGATTATAGTTTTTGAAGATGGAGAAAACGGAATTTCAGAATTCCGTTTCTCATCTGCAATAAAACTTGTCGAATTTATGATATTAACTATTGCTACAACCCCCATATTCACCAGATTTGGCTCTATTTGACTTTTTTATCGCATTTTTTACTGATTTGCATCAAACGAGGAAATTATGCTGAAACCGATGCTTATTTTTCAATTTGCCAAAAAAAATTTTTTTGATGGGTTGAAATTGTTGGGATATCGCTGGTCAAGGTGTATAGAGCTAAATTAACGCTCTAAGTGCTAACGTCGGGGCCTAATTCGGACTATAAGACAGTTATAGCGTGCTCTATGGCTAAATTTTAGGTCGTACTACAGCTATAGGTATTTAACCCAAGGAGCACACTTTATACGCCTTAAAAACTGTTATATCTATAAACAGTCTTATATGGTATAGGTTTAGATAATAGTTCTTTATAAATGGTTTTAGAAAAAAGAAATTGTACGTATAGACTTATTTCATTCAAGTCAAAATTTTAAAACCTTTAATTATTAAGAACAACTTATTAAGTGTAATCTCTCTTAAGATTTACTCTTATAGTCCTTATTTTAAGTTCATCTATAGAACAACTGATTATTTTTAGTAAAATTGTTCTATACACATCCAGTAAAGTCTATTAATACTCTAAGAACTAGTGTTCTTAAGTTCATTCTAGATTTATTTAATTTATAGACATTGTATAGTGTTTGTAATTATGACAAACACGTTATAGCGCGTCTTCAGTAGATTTTATTTAAAAAAATACTACAATTAGAGTTTTTACTCTACTGGACGTTGTAAGAGTTCATGCAAAATGGATAAAGTAAAGAATATTAAAAGATCTGGTGGAGGTGGTGAACCTTGGATTATTAAGTCACATCATTCGTTACAATCAGCGTTGCCAATGCCAATTGTTCAAAATCCCCAAAAGTCACGGTTAAAATCCCGAAATTTGGGGAGAGCAAAGTTCATATTCCCCACAAATTCCCCACATCTCGAGTTTTCATTATTTATTAGAAATACATCATTTAAAATATAATAAAGAATTAAGAAACTCAAAATGTAATAATCTATTACGTTGGCTGTGAATGTAAAATGTAGAACTAATTATAAAATTAGATGACCGATAAATCGTTTATTTATTTTAATTAGATTCAACATTAATCTGTAATCAGTCTTTGAAAAAAAAATTATTTTTCTTTGCCTTACAAAATTAAGTAAATTGATTATTTGTTGTGCATTTGGTGACACTATGTTAACTTTAGAAATAATCAATGAGTTTCGACCTATATTTAATATTTAAAGTTGATGAGTGGTAAGCTGTGGTGTGGAAGTACCAACTGCTCGGCTTTGTTTATCAATAGCTGATTTCGTTTTGCTTCATACCGGGGACCGGCCTAAACGGGAGAAAGAATCGCTAACTCAAAACACACCGACTGGTAATTTTACAATTCAGAACCAAGTGCTCTAAAAATAATTCTACTTAAGCTGCTTGTTAATAATACAAGGGATCTGCGATATTGAAAAACACGTCGATATAGTCCATCACAGTGTTTCTAACAGTAACGATCAAACTAGCGATGCATCAGCAATTGATAGATTAAACAAAATGATAACATGTTACAATTCCCACATTTTCCTCATATAGCGCCAATCCCCACAAAATTCCCAATCTAATTGAAATTCCCCACAATTAGGGGAATATATATATATATATTCTATATACATAATATTATATATATATATATTTGTTGACAAATAAATAAACATTGTGAAATAATTCCATGTTCTGGATTAATAAAAACAATTGAAATGAGCTCGTAAACTACTGTACTTCAATGTTGCGTATGTGTATTGTGCCGTCTATCAATAGAATACAGTGAAATCATTGTGTGAAATGTGGTTGGCGTGAAGAAATAACCTCAATTTTGTAATGAAAATTTTATTTCTTCCAACATAAGTTAGGTATGTCATTAAAATATTCCTTATATTTATATGATAGAGAATTTATCGACGATCCACTCTCGGCTCCGATCCGCAGGAGGAGAACGGGGCGAAGAAGGCGGGCTTATGCCCACCTGCTTCCGCCCCTAGTAGGAGTCCTCGAGCGTCAGGACTGGGGAATCCTGCCGCTCGAACATAAAGGACCCTGGCGACGGTAGCGGGCTGCCAAGTGTTCCAGGCAGTCCCCTGCGACTAGGAGAACAGGGTGAACTATTCCCACCCTGGACTCCGTGCAAACGGACGGCACCGGTGGGTTTGCGGAAGAATGTGTTCCCACCACAAGGTGCGTGGAGGAACACCCCCGGAGTTTTAGTTGGTAGGCCTCTCGTCTTAGAGAGGATAGTCCCACATAACCCCGCGCCTCCCCCGAGCGCGCGGTATGCGTATCGCATTTGTCCGGGTAAAAAAAAAGGTGGAGCAGCACTTGTGTGAAGTGGTGGCACAGCCACGAAGCGGTCGACGTTCGCGCAGGAGACGCGGGTTCGATTCCGTTATCCCTTAGAATTTCCACCTTCTGCGTAACCGCCCTATCGCAGAAGGAGGCGGCGGAGAGAGACAGAAAGGCTACGGCCACTGTCGACATCCGGCGCCGGAGGATAGGGAGAAGGCGGCGAGACGTTGGTCGCCACCTTCCGCCATAGGGAGCCACGACGACGATCGTGGGGATACATGTTCGTTGTCTACATGTGGCTCGAGTTGGTGTCGCGTGCACCCGCGGGCGCGGGCGCAGTAGGCTATGAAGGTAGAAATAGCTCCTCTCCTTCCTTGGTTGGTTGCGAGGTGAGCCAGGAAACGAGTAGGCATCGCTGGGTCTCGGAAGAATGCTTTGGCGCCCCCAAGACCCAGTGCATGGTGCGGAGACGGGTGCCGCGGGGTTTTATGAGTCTCACATAACCTTTCGTCTGTAGCCCCAGACGGAAGGTATCCATGATGGATTTCAGCGCGTAAAAAAAAAGGTGGAGCAGCTCTTAGGATTGTATTCGGGATCTATTACGAGGTAAACGTTTTGTCAAAAACACTCAAATAAAGGTAGGCAATGGAAATGGCATTAATTTATTAATAAAGGTGTAAACAAAATTTAATTAAAGTAGATAATATCAGCACTGCTATACAACAAGCTAAACTGTGTATAATACAATATCGATAACACAGATCTTTTGTTCTCTATTCTATTCCACGCTCGAGCTCTTATTATTATTATACGAACGTACAGGGTCTAATTTAGAGTTGAACAATTAAAAGGAGCAGGACTGTAGATTAATTTTGTTCTTCGATGAACTATCTAATCTAAATGTTACTTATATAGATTACATTTCAAACAAAGTATAATTATTATTACAAAGATCTTTCTATGCGTTTGTTACTGATGTTTATTTTTGGTTTTACGACTGTTTTGTCGTGGCGCCACCTGTAAGAAATCTATGCAAGTGTTTTTCTACTCCTGGACTTTAATCTGCCAAATGTAATTTCTTAGACCATATCACAAAGGCGCTGTTTTAGTTTCGGTGTTCTAAAATAAAATACTATTGTCTATGGTACTTGCTACAGTTTCAAAAAAAGAACATAATATTTTTGCTTTATAAAGTCTCCTTAAACGCGTCACTGTGTTTTTGATCAAAATAACGTCACTATATTTGAGAAATTATTAAAATTTAAATTGTTTTATTAAATAATACCTCAAAATGTTACATAACATGTACAAGGCCTTAACCGTTTTGTAAAAGAGAGCTATTAAATACGGTTGTTCCATTATTTTAGTCTACTTTTAGAGAAAGTAGTATAATATCGTATCTATTACTTAGGTTACTCGGCATTGCTATAAAATATTACTTCTTTACTCAACCAGATACCCTTACAGCTACCAGAGGTTGACAAGAGACGTCGCCGTCGCTTTATATAAAGTATTGTACTATTGATTATAATAATTGTTATGATGTTTTACTACAATGATATTCATTTTTTGTGAAATTACTCTACTAGTTTGTTATACCTACATATTAATACAAAAATCGACTGCTAAGAAATATTCCTTATACTTATAGATGGAAATATTGTATACACGCTCATGGACGTTATTTATGTCGCAAATTTGGAACATTACTGGACATTTATAGAAATTCTCTCATCTATTTTTAGTTTTTTTTTAATAATAATCAAGTTTATCGTAATAAAATTGATATATGTTTAAAAACAAAAAAGTTCTTTGAAATTTAAAGACACATTTCCTTAAAATGTCGATTACTAGTGCCATCCGGTCAATAGTGCCAACACCCTATGGTAATTTAATATTATATTAGCATTCTTCCAAGTACGTCCATGAGTATACACGACGTTGGAGAAACTCATCTATGCAGAACCCGCATGGGAGCTAAAGAGACAACTGCTTACGGGCTTTTGAAAATGAAAGCGTGACTGCGCTGCTAGCTACTTTGAAAGGAACCGGAAAACTTCGACAGTGCAGCGTCTAGCGGCTGGTAAATTTCATGCAGGAGCCGGTATAATAGGAACCAGGTACAACCAGGCACACGCAAAATGTATACTACTATACTCTAGCCAAATTTGGTGTAGAATAAATTAGTATTGGTATATAACAGGTATAACACAAAAAGAGTTAGAGAAAGGAAATTAAATAAATGTAATGGATAACGAACTGATAAATATGTAATTACCAAAAATATACAATAAAACAGACTGGTTCAGGGAAACTACCTACTAAAGTTAGAAAAAAGGTATTGAAAAAATATGTTGCTAAGGATGAAATGTACATTTATTGTGATTAGAGATAGTATTATTTAGCAAAGACAGTTTTACTTTAGAAAATTAGCTAGTATTTAATCTAACTCAATTAATAAAGAATTAACTAGCATAGATATATAGTTCCCAACACTTAGTTAAGACGCACACGATAAGAAAATTATTAGAGCGACAAAAAGTAATGTAACTACTTGTAACGGGACAACTTCGTATGAGCAAAACGGGAAGAATGTTATTTTAATTTATGTGAAGTTAACTGTTCCTTCTTATTAGTTTAGAGACAGAGCAGACAGCGAGCCAGCGTAAGTGTAACTGAGAATATTGTCTGGTTTATATATATATTTTAATAATATTATTATTGTAAATTAGTCGTACATAGTCATAGTCATACCATTTTTAAAAAATTAATCTATCAAATGTTACTAATGAATTCAACCGATATAATTATTAGTATTCGATGTTTATCGTGGCGATGGTATCGTTGAATTGGATTATGTTGAAAAACGATGTGTCAACAAGGTCAGGTTGAAAATCAGTACCGCGAGGCATATAGCCACAAGGATTATACTGAACCTGTTCCTTCCACGCACTGTTGTTGTTCCCACGATATTGTTATATTATTATGTTCTGTACGTTTTACTGTGCGTGGTAAATAAATGGTTTAAATGGTTTAGATATACATATATGTAATTTAAAAGAGCGTCGTCTTGCCAAAAACCTGATACCCAGGTTGGCAAGGTCTTAGGTCTAAGTATAAATTGTATATCTGCGGAGAAATAAAGAAAAAATCAACAAACGAAAACAAGATTTTTTAGGGTTTTCAACTCAATTTTTTTTTTAGTGGTTTTATATTTACCACAATTTAAATATATTTTCCCCGACATCCGATTAGGCTATTGATAATATTGACCCTAAATGTCGTGTTTGTGATGAATTTACTTTAATAGAAGTTTCAAATGACTAGGGACTGATTTGGAATTAACTAGGATTTTTATGTTCTTTCGAAAACTTCTTTATTTCATATTTTCTCCATCCAGTTTACGATGTATGACGAAAGAAAATGTTTAAATGATATAGATTTGTCGATACAATTGAAAACTAAATTACTTCAAGGTCCACAAATACCTGATTACACATCTGTTATCTAACCTAACATTAATTAATTATACAAGGTGTCCATATACCCGGAATAGACCCCGCCTTGCCCCTGCTAACTTCAGTCGATCGATTGGCAATTTTCCTAATACATCCTGTAGATTTCTTCCTCTTAGTTCTGAGTTTCTATCTAACAAATGAACTCTTTGTAATTTCTATACATATTAGTTTTAGTGCATAAGATGGGGTGTATGAATATGGTATGTCCTAAAGATATTATTGTGGTTGTACCGTAATAATGACCAATTTTTTTTATGATACCTTTGTGACGGGACGAACAAGTCGTGCGCCTGGTGGTAAGCTACACGCCTGTACATAACAGATGCTTTGGCGTTTATGCTATTTGGTACAGGGATAGCTCAATGAAACAACATGTGTTTACTTTAAGTACACGTGCGATACTTTCGCTCACACCACTGTCTAGTGTCGTTGTGCAGGAATGGCGGGCCGCAGTGTAACTTATATAGCCTAATGTCTATGGCATAATTATGTGCATACACTACAGATGCACTGCCACTCAGAGCTTTAAATCGCAAAGATCTGAGGGGGCACTGCCATTGCGCCCGTCTCCCCGAGACATAAGTTGACAAGTTCCGTGTGCCTGTAATTTCACCAGCACCTCTCTTCTGAACCGGAACGCAGTAATGCTCACAAATACTGCTTTGGCGACAGAAATAGGTAAAGTGGCAGTACTTCCCTGGATTAACGTTTTCACAAGGAGCTTTTCTGCTACTGATTCGTCTCTTGATAGGTATCACATAAAAGCGTATCTACGTAATTTATTTTTTTAGGCTTAAAAATATATATATGCCAAATAATTTCCAGAAAAAACCTATTTAAATCTGAAGCAATACAAAGGCTGTAGATTTATTCTTTTCAAATGTTAGGATAAATATGTATTTCACTTTGAAGCGTGCAAAAAGCGTAATTTCGCTCTTTATTCGGCACATGTGTTTGCATGTTTGTATTAACAAGACGTGCTTCGGGCTGTTTCATTTCCTATCCTTTGCCAAGAGAATTGATCAGGGTTCAACGACAGAGGATGAAATTATAAAAAAGAACCACCACTATTTATGTTTCACAATAATTCATAACTTTTGCTTTACATGAATACGCGAACTAGAACAAAAAGAGACCTACTAGGTTCCGGCGCCCACAGACGAGATGGAACGGCAGGAAATTTTTAGGTGACGAATAGTCGGCTGCCACATGACAAAACCTAATAAATACTTTAGACACGTAAAAGTTTGTTGTCAAAGTATGTCTCACTCGCTCTCGTGCCCACGGTGTTTGACTACATGTACCGGCGAAAACCTGCTAAATGCAACAAATAGGGGCATAGAGGTGGCTGATTACTGGGCCAAAAACACATTGATTTAGTATATTATTGATATTGGTCATTGACTCGACTACAACAGTTCCCTTTCCTAGCTGTATTACGATGCAATGCCTCAAATAATCTACAAAAGGATTGCCTTTTCGACTGTAGACGCATTTGTTTAACAAATGCCCATGTTTAACCCACCTGATATTTTAAAATCTAATACCTCAGAAAGTTTTGCGGGTGTGGGCACAGCATGGCTGCCCCACAATAAACCTAGTAATGTGCTTTAGACAAAATTTTACCGGAGAACCCGAAAACACAAACCAGGGGCGCCCTTAACTTTAATGTAAGAAAGTTATAGGTAGGGTACCATCGACTATATTGATGTCACAAAAATGATCACATTTTATATATTTCATTTTTGATACCCTTACTACATTTATATATTTATGTACATAGTCAAGTTACTCTAGAAGCCAAAATCAAAGCACAATGTAGGCATTTGCTGGTTTTTTTTATAATATCAAGTGACGGGACGAACAAGTCGTGCGCCTGATGGGCTACACGCCTGTCCATAACAGATGCAGTGCCACTCAGAGCTTTAAATCGCAAAGATCTGAGGGGCACTGCCACAGCGCCCGTTACCCTGAGACATACGTAGACAAGTCCCACGTGCCTGTAATTTCACCCAGCACCTTTATCCTTTAAAACCGGAACACAGTAATGCTGATATTACTGCTTGGCGGTAGAAATAGGTAAGGTGGCAGTACTTCCCTAGACGAACTCTTTCACAAGGAACTCTACTGCTACTCTAACCTCTAAGGGTGCAAACTAGAGGTTGAATCAGATTTCGCGTACTTTCCGGTAACCGATTTCAATAAAACTAGGCAAATAGACGTAATTCCACGAACTTTTGAGTTCGGTTTTTTTAGAACTCTACGCTGAGGTGATCGTGTACCCTAAAGGTCGGTAGGGAAGGTCAATATAAACAAAACTTATGTAGAAAGGTACCGGAGTGTCACCATTGTGATTCGAATGTCGTAGCACTGGTGGTCTTGATTATTTTTTTTATTTTTTTTGTATATAAAATAGACGAACTCTTGCCCACCATCACACCTAGGATAAGAGACAAGAGTCATATAGTTCACGGGTAGTCGCTTGTGAATCATAAATTGTAGCTTTCGGGCCATCTGTATGCGTATTTGTATGCAGTGTATTTCATTTCTTTGCCGTACATAACAGGAAGGACGAAACAAAGCGCTTCGTGCGCATGGAAGGATGTAGTGTTCCGGTGTTTTTAGTAAATAGTAAAGTTTTGAACTAAATGACGTATATTTTCTACGGAACCACAATTGCGTTCATATTTCTAACGTCATATTTTACGAATCGCAGATCTGTTTTCATGCTATTGGGTTTTAATTTCCTGTTAGATGCTCTAGTATATGACAAGGGTTTTTTAGCCTTCGGCCATTTCTTTGTTTATTATTGACAGTTAATATTTATAGATTGCATGTCAGTTATATTAATAAGCAATAACTATATTAAATTTCCATAAAGCTATTTCTTAAACTAAATAATTTTGAGAACGTCTGAAGTTAGGTACGTTATGTCTAAAAGTACTTATAAAAAAAAGATCTTATCTAAAAGAATTTAGTCTACGTCCGATGTTAGGAACGTTGGGCCGAAAAGTGTCTCATAATTATGATTAAAATTATGAGTTTTGCATCGGTCACGTTACAATGCACGGGACGCGCGTTCTGGGGTGCGCAAATGCAAGTGCATTGACCTGACGTTTTAGGTATGTATGTTATGTGCAAATCTGGATACATAACACGTTTAAACATTCAAAATTAGGATATTAATACAAACGCGCCCCAAATTGTATCGATTCGTATGTACATAATAAATACAGGCAGTGAATTCCCTCCAACCGGAAATTAAGGTGGATCACCATCATTAACTCATTTCAGTTCAGATTTTTGCGATTCTGATACCACTGCAACTGCTATGGACAGGCGTGTCGCTTACCACCAGGCGCACGACTTGTTCGTCAGTTACTTGGTATCATAAAAAAAATCAGCCTATACAGCCTACACATATTTACTGTCTAAAGTTTATTGGCTTTGACAATGAGTACTATAACACATCATCATCATAATCAACGTATTTATATGTCCCTCTGCTGGGCACGGGTCTCCTCTCAGGCAAGGGTTTAAGCCATAGCCCGCCACACTGGTGCGATGCGGGTTGAGGACTTCATACGTTTTCCAGGGGTTGTGAACCTTCTTTGACGTGCAGATTTCATCACAATGTTTTTCTTCACCGTTTTATATTTATTTTATATTTAAAAATAAAAGGGAGAATATAACTTCATTTTTTTAAGTAAGGACTGTTTTGTCCAGAAATAGCTCACATAAGGTTTGTCTCATTTTGAGTTAAGTATATCTACTTTTAAATGTTTCTTACAATATTTTAACGACGGTTTTATTGACGTGTAGAGAATCAAATTTTACATTCAGCAACGGTATAATCTTGAATTTCACGAATTTTGAGTTACAACACTATTGTAATAGCAGTGCGATATATCTATAATTTTTTCCTTGTGATTTTTTTTGTGTTAAGTTAATATAAAAAAATACTTATTTTTAAATATTTTTCGTGATAGTGGGCGTTAATTTTTTTTACTGAAGGAATTGACAATAGTAGTTGTGTCCGACATATATATTTTTTAAGTGGTCGCTATTAACTGACAAAATTAAATCGTGCAATTGGTGCTGGAAATGCTTGTAGTTTAAATGGTTATAATGGAAATCTAGTTCTAGAACTAGCCAATAATTTGTACGTACAGAACACCAACAGATCCCAGGCGTTACCTAAAGTGTGACGACGCTATTAATCTATCCAATGATGTCAACAATGTAGTCTTTGTCTTCCGACAAATTGTCCCGTCGAATTTTCGCTCTAATATACTATAATAAAGTAATGTCTAAAACAGGACATTGTTGCATTTTAGGAATACGTCAACAGATTATTACAGTTTCAGTAAGCCATCTTTTCAAACGATATAATTGTATTAAATCCGTAATCAAATCAGTATTTGCTTTTTTAAATAGAAAATCACCTTGGACTCAGACTTATTAACCTTTAACTATAGTCGTGGGTCCAATAGACCCAATTTCACTCTTTAAACTCGCGGCGGAATCGCAACAGGCGACTCAGGTCTTCCCACTCCTGAGTAACTTCCGACGGCACGCCAAAGCGCGCACTGTGAGATGGACATGTTTTGCTCGCTACTTCCAACGTAATAGAAAACTAAAATGAAAATTAAACTACTGTTTATTAATTTTAAACTGTAACCTCACGCGTCTACAAAATTAAAGCGTGCTCATTAACTCTCGTAATTAAGTTAAACTTTGCAAGTTGCAGTGATTGTGCAATTCATGCAAAATGCCGAGACAAACTAAGTTTCGGTTTCATTGTTGCGAATATTAAGCCGGGATTAAGCTCATACCTTTATATTGATGTTGTGACTTTGTATCAAATAAGTTTAAATTGTTACGTGGTTTCTGATTACAATCCCGAACGTGTCGTAACTTTTTGTAGGTATGCAAAAGAGGAACTAAGCTGGGTGCCATTTTGTTCAATCGTGATTAGAAACCACTTGTAAAATTACAGTGGTCATGATCGAGTGTAATCTCTGCAAAATTATAAGAAATAAATCTGGAAGATGGACATAACGAGCAAGTCTTTTTGCGTATTAAAGTGTGAAACTTTATTATTGTAGGATTTTTTTATATACATAACCGTTATATTTAGCGGAACAAAAAAATGAAATTATAAAATTATTAATAACGTTTTTATTTAAAAAAATATTAATACAAGGATAGAACACAATGAAAAATTTCCTTCAATCTGACAGGACTCCATCAACAGGTCTACAGATTAAGTCAGCATGTATATCAATTTCTCTATGAATCGGTTATAGATCTTTACATTGGTTTTTTTTTTTAGCTTTTATGGCCGAAAGGGACACCTATGATTTATGAAGCTTCTCGTTCGGCTGAGTGACAAAAAATACGTATTATAATAGGCGTACGAAGAGAGGGAGGGTGAAGTAACACTCTTGAGCCTCCAAATATGCCATACGGTGTTTATTGACGTATGTGTAAGATCGACATAAGAGACGTAATCGCACTCATCCTCGATGACAGCTCACCGTCCCTCCAGGTGGAAGTGGCAGCCGGTGGTCGACGATAAGGAACGATAATTCTATGAGCTTGCATCCAGTATCCCAGCAGGAGGAAGTACTGAATGATATCTATGTATATAATAACAATTAATACAGCGACATCTACATCAGTATATGATAGTTGTAAAGGTACCGGCTGAGCGAGAAGCTTCATAAATCTCTCAAAGGTGTCGCTTGCAGCGAAAAAAAAGAAAAACCCAATACTTACAAACTTTGGCACAGTCACAGGTTCGGGTCTTGTCAAGTCGAAAGAATTTTTCTTTGTGTTCGTATTAATAATTATAAAAAACTAGTGGGTTATTTCACAAGAAAATGTATGAATATAAAAAAAATATAGAAATGAATTAAAATGTGGGTCGTGCGTAGAACTAATGAAAACCGAAGACTTGCAGGGAACTGGAGGCTTATTTATTCAAGAAAACAAGTAACACCTTTAAAATAGAATAGAAACTATTTACTGCAACGCCACAATATAGAAAGGCACAAAAAAGACTAATATAAATAAAAACAGAAATAACACAATAAACATCGTATCAACATTTAAACAACGAGTTACAATAACAGATGATATGAGTGATGTTCTACGGTTACGCAGCTACGAAACTGTCCCACAAGTGGAAGCAGGTAACGTAGACATTTACGGCTATTCAGCTACGAAACCTGTCCCACAAGTGGAAGCAGGTGGCGTAGGCACGACCTTGTAGATATTCCAGCAGACCAGGCTATTACGTCACAAGAGAGTCCCACGAGTGGAAGCTAACTCGGAAGCGAGACAGGTGATAAATCAGACTACTTTAGCAGAGGCAAATCCTTCTTATACAAAATTCCACATTGTATGTCATTATTTGCTGTGAACATTTTGATTGCCCGTTTTAACCATAGATATAGAAAAAAAGGGGAGATATGTAATGACGCTACGTAAGAACAGGTGCCGATGTCGCCACTTTTTAGCTTGTGTGCAATTCAAACTTTACGCTCTATTATCTACTACCATAACTGAAAGATTTTGTTTGGGTAGGGCTTAAAACGTGAAAACGACGTATAACAATTTTAAATTTAACAAAATTAAACTTACAGCCACTTGAGTAAGAGTTATATTACAATATTTCAGTGCTTTTGTATCCTGGTTCAGCCATTCACCAATAGGTGGCGTTTTAGTAAAAATACTACTAGTATATAATAGCTAACTATTACACGTTAGATGGCGCTGAAACTCATTTTTCGTTACACTAAGAATTCACGGAGCGGTTTTCTCCCGCGTTTGCCGCGGTACCGCGGCATCTGTAAAATGTAACAGTTAAGTATGTAAGGTTCAGATCAAGAGTAAACTCGAACCATCAACGAATTTAATAAAGTAAATTACTTATGTTGTTTTTTATGAAGGATTTATGTAATTTTCTATAATTGTTTTTAATTTATTTGGCATGCACAAGTAAAATAAAGCCGATTTTATTTTATTTAAATTTTTAAATGCATTTGCTATGGAAATTGAAACAAATTCAGAAATAGTAATAAGAGAACCAATCTTTCGATTTTCCTGCAGCTTCAATCCAACCTTCTTTTATTTTGAACTCATTGGAAAAACTTAAAAATTAAAAATACTTTACGTTTAATATACGAGTATAATGGAATTTAAATATCTTAAATCTCTAAAACAGATAAATTTTTCTTCAAGCAACAGCAACCTCCAAATTGACATGAAATTGAAAAGGTTGTCCGAAATATGAGTTGTGTTAAAGTTACTTGAAATAAAATGTTTAGTAATAATAATAATAAAATAAAGGAAATCAATTTAACTTGAATGCTTTTCGTGTCGATATTTTAGGCACTTTAATTACAAAAATCATAGTAAGAAATTCAAACATTTCAGTAAAAATTTATTGCCGATAAACATCAGTCTTCGTAAATGAACATCACTATATTTGAGTCTAGAAATTTCTATGGAAACAAAAAGAAAACATTGAATAATAATAGAAATAGTAACTAAAAATGCAAACAGCCTGGTGGAATGTTATCTCACTGGTTTTAAATTTTTTGTTTTCACTCCAATCTTTACAAGGTGTATCGCTACAACTTGGCATTTTCACGTTTGACGAGAGATCTTGTATGTACAACGATCGACATGTCACTGTGGCGATGTATGCAGGCGTGTCACCCGATATGGTCATTTTGACCATATCGAGGCGATACGATACACGCCCCCATACCATATCTTCCCTTTTTTTCTATATGTATGGTTTTAACTCGACCCCAACGCCATCTAGCAATAGGTGGTCGTTGGCACTTATTATAATGGGTACGGTTCTACGTTATGCTAAATAAAATGCTTTTTTAAGCTTCAGAATGACGCAGAAATGGGCGAAAATTTAAAAATTGTAACAGTTTAACATTCATTAAATCAAAGCTAAATAAATAAAAAATATCTTTCGACTAAAGTTTACGAAAGCACTCGACAAACCTGTTAGTAGGAAATTAAAACAAATAAATAATAAAACCACAGTTGTCTAATTTTTATAAACGTAATATGAAAAAGTAAAAAACCGGCTAAATTAAAAAAAACGCCGCATTCCTTTAGGGATTGTGCTAGTGTTAAGTTAAATGTGCTAGTATGTGTGTTTCAGTTAGTTCTAGATTTTGTAATGAAGTAATAGTTTTAAATGGTAAAAGCAGAAGAAATATTAAAGATTTTAACTTTTATGCCAAAAAATTTCGTACGAAAATACACAAAGTCGGGTGATGTTGATA
Source organism: Hyposmocoma kahamanoa (assembly GCF_003589595.1). Taxonomy (NCBI): domain Eukaryota; kingdom Metazoa; phylum Arthropoda; class Insecta; order Lepidoptera; family Cosmopterigidae; genus Hyposmocoma; species Hyposmocoma kahamanoa. The sequence continues at coordinate 3,989,268 of NW_020653850.1, forward strand.
GTGGGTTTGCTTGACTTGACGCCACGTCACGAACAGAGTGTAGGGGGCGCACATTCGTGCTCTTGCTTTTGTGGGCTACGTGACATGAGCTAGGCTATCTCTGACCATTTTGATCTACGTTGCGTTGCATGAAGCAAATAGTAACAATTTTGTTAATTTAAAACGAAACTATTATTCTGGATTTAAAATTATTAAATTAATATAATTATTATATATAATTAATAATTATTAAAATTTGTTTTTAACCGACTTTAAAAAGTAAGAGGTTCTCAATTCGTCTGTATTTATTGTACCTGTATTATGAAATACAGGATTGCGAGACGCGGTTCGCCAGTGACGCGCGAGATCACGGCGGAAGCGATAGATTGTTGCTTTTAGAATACACTGCGTCACGTATTCATGATAATATGCTTGGTAATACTTATATAAAACTACGAATAACCAAAAAAGTGTGAATAAAAAGGCAGTCTTCGATTGGGTCAATGACAATCTTGTCAAATTTAATGCTACCACAACGCAGGCGTGTCTTGTCTCCACTAAACGGAGTCCCTTTCACCTGACTCCGACTTTTCGTGATATATCCGTGCCGATAACCGACCGTCTCCAGCTAAGACCTGTCATCCAATCTGAACTTCGGCAGAAATATTGAATCCATGGCCAAAAATGCAGTCAGGAAGCTTGGCATTCTTTCCAAGGTGAGGCGTTACTTCACACCGGGACATAGTTGCTTGAGCTGTACCAAGCACAAGTCCGGTCGTGTATGGAGTACTGCTGGCACTTATGGGATAGCTCTGCTAAATACCAATTGGCCACTTTGGATTTAGTAGACAAGCGTGCTTAGGGGCTTATAGGTGACTCGGAATTAGTAGAGGCGAAGGTGCAGAGCTTTGAACACCGCCGAAGAGTTGCCAGTTTATCGGTATTCTATAGGATATATCACGGAGAGTGTGCGATGGAATTGCATAATTTCATTCCGCCTTCCCCTTTCCAACATCGGGGGACTAGACGTGGGCTGGGGTTCCACCCCTATGTTGTGGATATTCCCCGGATTTGCACGAAGCGTTTCGCGTGCACATTTGTATGGCGAGCGGCTAGGGAGTGGAATTCTCTTCCTGCGGACTTGTTCCTCGAACGCTATAACTTGGACCTTTTCAAGGCGAGAGTGAGTAGACATTGTTTAGGTGTACATGCTACATCCTCGACCTCATCGTCACTTTCCATCGGGTGAGATTGAGGTCAAATGCGCACTTTAAAAAAAAATCTAAGTTTGTAAAAGTCATTGTCAATTTTTAAGATAAAATACGAAATTTTGAGTATATTTTGTCCCCTGGTACCGGACACGAAATAGGCCCTTAATACCGGACTGTAAACACGTGTTTATCTGGCATTTATATTTTTTATAATAATTGTTGTATATTGTTTTAGACAATACAAGAACAGAGGGAACTGGAAACGGAAGAGATGAAATAGAATGGGAAAATTGGATTAATCCTAATCATAATGGGAAGAATGAAAAAAATCTTAAGGTTAAAAGAAACAATTGGGTAGCAAGTTCAGCGACAAAAGAGAAAGGGAAACAGACCAAAAAGAGTAAAGGTCAAGGGACAGAGTGGAGACAAAGCAAAGAAAAAGAAACCGTTAAACTCAAATGTCTAATGCAGAAACTACTTGCGTATATGTTTAGAGGACCACGATGAAGATTGGATACAGTGCTCCAGCTGCTGTGGTGGGCTCACGAAGTATGTACAGACGTATCGCTAATTTGTCCTACATATGCTATCGAAACACGATGTTTTAAAGATGTCCGACACTGAGGGCTTGAAGTTACGACTATCCGGCAATAGGTGCCACTTGCAGTTATAGCCATTATTGTTACCAAGGTTCGATTTACATTTTTAAGTATGTTTGTGGAGAGATTGCATTTTTTTTTTCATTTATTTTGATTATAAAATTTGTTGACATAGTTAATTGATAAATAAAGTTACTTTCCTAGGACCAGTTCTTTCATTAATGTCTTATATCCTTAGGTGTCCGCCACTAGAAAACTTCTCGTTTGAGTTTACAATACATTGGAAATGAAAGTATCTAAATTACATACTTTATTTTTTTTCAAACAAACTAACGTTTCTAGTCTACCGTTACCCCAGGATCAGTAAATCGTCCAAAACATTGACGACTCATTTCCTAAAAATAGATTAATTTCCAATTTCTTATTCAATGGCGTAACATTAATAGTTACAAAATATAATATACAACAAAGGTATCATGCTTTTGCAAACATTTATGTTGAATATAAAATTAAATAAATAGACAGGCCTAAATAATACCTGGCCATTTTGATTCTTTTGAATGAGTGAATGAGTAATATAGCGTTGAATGAAAATTTTTTCGCCGTGAATATGAATTGAATTTTAGTTTCAACGAGGCTTTGTCTGTTGTGCAGGATTTCCAATAGAAAAAATATATTTTCGTTTGCAAATTTGAAAAAGAATTGAGTAGGTATTATTAGAGTCGAAGGTAATATTTCAAAAAGCAAAATCAAAATTAAGCTAAAAAGTATTAGAAGAAAAACTATTTATTTTAAACTTATCGGATTGTAGAGACTCAGTTGAATTCTTTACTTAAAAGATTATGGTACTTTAGTGTGTTACCCATCTCAAGTGACATACCTACGCTAGTTGTTGACTTTACCATTTCAATCAGCGGTGACCATGGTACCATGGTTTTATTTACAAACTTAAATTATACAACTGACCAAAAAGAAAATCAATCGTCGTCAAAAAAAATTAGAAAAACCTGATTTATGTGTGCTAGTGAACATTATTTTTTATTGTTTATGATATATCAAAGCATTCATGTGACGTGTGATGTGTGATGTGCGCCTGATAGTAAGCTACACGCCTGTCCATACCAGTTGCAGTGCCACTCAGAGCTTTAAACCGCAAAGATCTGAGTGGCATTGCCACTGAGCAGAGTGACGACACCCTCAGGCATTAGTTGACAAGTTCCATGTGCCTGTAATTTCACCAGTACCCTTACACTTCAAAACTGGAACTCAGTAATGCTGATATTACTGCTTGGCGACAGAACTACGTAAGGTGGCAGTACTTCTCTGGACGAACTCTTTTACAATTAGCTCTACGTGTATTAGATTAAGTTATAACTTATAATATAATTTAGCAAATCAAACCATTTTTCTGGATTTAAGTCGCATATATTTGTTTTTCGAGTTGCGGACACCAGCCCGTTACACCAAGTACCAAGTAGTATTTGTTTTTTCAAACAAACCAACGTTTCAGGCCCTTTACAGGTACCACGGTCACGGTTGACTGAGGTGGTACAGTCGTCAAACACTTACTATTTTTTCATTATAGTTACAAATCCGGAAGAATAGTTTCATTTCCTATGTGTAACAATCGCGAAAACCTAAGAACTTAATAAATTTATCTTACTTTTGTGTTCTTCTAATGATTCCGCTCTATTCACATACCTACAATATATGAAACAATATTTTTCCCGTTATTCGTTCAATCAAAAGGCCTCCAGAATCCGAACCGTTGATTGAGCCCGGATGCAGAGTCCATCAGACTTCCAGATAAAGCTTTGCACAATTACGGGAGCCAAACAATGCGGCTTGCACCTGAATTTAGAATTTTAGCTCAAAATTTGTGAGCACAGCAGCTAGGATACAGAATATGGTACACCAGAGTAATTGAAACTTTGGGGTAATTGAGGCTTAAGAATTAATGAAAGCCACGAAAAATCAAGATATATATATATTTTTTAAATTCCTTAAGCTATTTCTTTCATTATTATTGTAATTTGAGAAAGCGAGACATTCTGGTTGGCTAGCGCAAACTAATCATATTTGTGTCGAGGTGTACGTAAAAGAGAAGGAAGATTGATGCTCACCTAATGTGCGAGAGAGCAATCGTTTATCAAATTACAACGTTTTTATACAAAAAAACTGACCTCAAAAGTTCGTGGAATTACATCTATTTGACAAGTTTTATTGAAATCGGTTACAGGAAAGTGCGTGAATCCGGATTCATCCCCTAGTTTGCCACCCTTAGACGTGGAATATTTTTTCAAATTTAAATGGGACCACTACTGAGGTACCCCCTGTCCAACAATAAAAGAATTATCGAAATCGGTTTACAAATTCGAGTTATCGCATAACACACATACGAAAACAGTACAGTCGGTTAAAAATTAACTTTTGATTGATTAAAATTTAATGAGAGATTCCGTTTAAAGCTGCCACGGTGGTCTTATCGATATTTATTATAACCTAATAACCTACCTAAGTTTTCCCACTTATCGTAGCTGATCATGTCACGGCCGGCTGGCAAGTGAAACTTGTTACTGCGACTAAATAAGTGATTGTCGCGCATTCTATAGCCTCAGATTCAGGAGAAAGAACCAATTAAGAAACAATTAAAAGTGAATTATCTTCACCGGTTTAATTATTATTTGTGAATGCGATTTTGCAATCCACGATTCTTAGAATTGCTGCACTTAACTCACGCTCTAGGGAATAAAGTAATTAATTAAATTAGATTTTCACAGGATTCCGAAGGAAATGGCGCGTTTAACGTTAAGCTGTAATCATATATATTGTTATATGAACTCTGACCTAAAACACATTGAAATATCCAACGTCACTTAATACAATATCATAACCGCTCACGCGATACATGCAGCCGTAGACGCATACCACACCTAGAGGTGCCGGTGATGATTTTATACTAATTTATCGGATATCGAAGTTATAACAGGTAAAAGAACTAATATTAATTGCTATTTCGGTAACTACTCTAGCAAACCATAAAGTTTTTAATGCCTGGGTCTGTCATTTAAAAAAAATAAACAACTTCTAAAATACGTCACGACAATCGTGTGAGTATTGTTTGGGCTGATGATTTCGGTGTTTATTTTTTTGAAAACATACCGTAAGTAGCGTTTTTTAAGTTTACCCTGAATATAAATGTTTATAAACTATACTTTAAGGAGTAATTTCATGGTAAACGTTAGAACCACTCAAACGGAATATTATCATATTTATCCAAGTACACCAAAAATTTCATTAGTGCTTTTTAAGTGCAGGATTTGCGGTGTATTACTGCATTTTATTTGAGATGTTTTCGTTGGTAGTGCGGAGGGTATTTATTTAGCAATGCAGAATAATAATTTTTATTTATAAAAACTTGTATTTAAACTGAATGCTTTTCTAATTTGCGGAACCAAATAGCCGCCATTTTGCGGTAGGAGGAGCGCATCGCGTGAGCGGCTAAAGAACCAGGAGCTGGAAGACATCGTGTCTGGCCTCTACCCTTGGGTGGCAGACTAGCATAGTAACCGTTCGGCCTCGGAGACACTTGAAATTAATGTGAAAAGTTTTATTTGTAATTAACATAAAAAAAAAAGAAAAAGAAGGTTCACAACCCTCGAAAAACGTATAAAGTCCCCAACCCGCATTGAGTAAGCGTGGCATTGAGTAAACTATGACCAAACCGACACTTTAGATTTTTTCATTTATTTCGTACATACAGCTATTTTTACACGACTGTCCGAATATAATAGTGTGGCATTTATATTTACTTAAACGAGACCCGTGCCCAGCAGTGAGACGTGTAAATGGGTTAATGATGATGACAATCATTTAACATTATTTTATGGTATCTTGAGAATAGCAAAGGAATCAAAGCTTCGTTATTGTGTTCAAACTGTAACAATAAACATGATTTTTATTATTATATTTCTGTATAAGCAGTGAAAAAAAAAACAAATTTCAGAGCATTTGTTATAAATCAACCCCTTTCAGGTATGTTAGGAATGGCCCGTCGGAAACTTCTATAAATTAAAAGCAACCAAACCAAATAATGAAGTAGGACCGAAAAGTTCAGGGTAACGCCCTGACTTATTGTCGGACATAAATTACTCTAAGTTTTGATAATAAATTTCCCCTTGATTTTTGGATGTAGAGAATTTTCTAGAAGTGTTTATGTGAAATTACAGTACCGGCACGCTATGATGGCCGTTTTGACAAATTACAATAGTGAGGTCAAATCTCAATTTATTATCGAAAATAATGTATTCAAACGCGAGTCGCATCTATAAGTTTTTAGATTTATAACAAGTATCGCTGGGGGTAGCTGATTAAAAAGTTTTAATACAACGAAAATAAAAATGTTTACATAATAATATATTGTCAATTCGGAATTGCTTTGTTTTCATTTTCCAAAATTTCGAATTTGGAAAAACAAATGCCGAGTTGTATCATAAAACTATACAACCATAAATTTTACTGCACGTCACTATTGATAACAACGTACATCAATTTGCTCCTTCAACGTAGTTATGAATTAATACGAAACTTGACGAGCGCACAAACGTCAAAACGGCCATCATAGCTTGATGGTACTTAAATTGAAGTGTAGTATTACAAACCGCGCAATGATAGAATGTAATTCGACCTTTATGCACGGATATTTACAAGCTTTTAAGGGGAGGCTTATGCCAAGCAGTAGATGCGTGTAAGATGATGATGATTTACAATCTTTTGAAGCCTTGTAATTTTAAAACTATGTGTGTATCCATGGCACCCGGGACATATGGTTTCCTTAGGGTTACGAGAGTGTGCGTTATTATAAAGAAATAAAAAAATTTGCGTCAATCCACCGTCGGCTTTGTATTTAAAGTCTCGCCTGATGGTAAGCTACACGCCTGTCCATAACAGTTGTAGTACTATTCAGAGCTTTCAGTCGCAAAGATCTGAGAGGCGCTGTCACTGCACCTCTGAGACATAAGCTAACAATTCGTATGTGCCTGCAATTTCACCAGCACATTTACCCTTCAAAACCAGAACGTGGTTATGGTCACATACTGCTTCCCTGGACGAAGGAGCTCTACTGCTCTACTGCATAATTTAATGGATAATAATGGTAATGTGCCAGACAAACGCCAGGTTTCGAACTAGAGAATTCTCTATCCTAGGAGTACCAAAGCAAAGGAGTTCACACTGGGGCATTATCCGGAATACCCGAAACAAAACCAATTTATGATTTTTTTTACGAACGGCTATGGAGTGGAATTTTAGATATATATGCTCCGTCGTCGACCTCATCGTCACTTTCCATTCGGTGAGACGGTGTACAAATGCGCTCTTATTATTTTTTTTAATAAAGAAACAAACAAAATGTGGTAGAAATGTAGACAAAAATCTAGAATACAAGAAGTTCATTTATTTTGTCTATGGTTATGGTTTTACTAAGGCGACAGAAAATGTTCTACAGCCTTTAAAAATTACCACAAAGTTTATTCCTTATTTCGCACATAAAAATGTACGAACTTTTAAGCCAGTGTAAGTTGAAAACTGTACTTAATTATTTATTGGAAAATCGATATACCGCGACCCTCAATATCAGCTTCTAGATTATTTCTACTAAATTTCGTTGAGTTTGGTTAATTAATATCCAAAATAGAATCTAATTGCGTTTGCTCAAAGTTCACTCGCTGAACTGTCATCTTAATTACTTATATGTGGTAAGACAACCCATAAATCTTATAAACGATGTCATTAATAGTTATCAAAACGGGTTAAGTATTACTGTTGGTAATAAATATGTGATTGCTTTTTATTTACTTACACGTACAAGCACACGTGTCGGGCGTTACAAACTGACTTTTTTTGCAAATTTGACCCAAAATTCTTTCTTCTGAAAGAATTGTGTTGGTTTCTGAAACTATTTGGATTCTGCACGGCTTTATGATAATTGTAAATATAGTTTTTTGTGAAGTGTAAATAAATATTTCTGACTTTAAAAAAACCTCAAAAGTTTGTAGAATTGCATCAATTTGCTAAGTTTTATTGAAATCCGTTAACGGAAAGTAAATGATATTCAATAAACCAAAAAAAAATGAAGTTTGTTCTCAAATATCAGATACAAACAAAAAAAAAACAGTCAAATTTAATACCTCACAAAAATATTGTTATAGTAACCTAAAAAAAATATAATCCACCATGGGACCTGCAAAGGGCGCGAAACGTCGGTTTGTTTGAAAAAACAAATATACGCTATTTAAATCCGGAAAAATAGTTTCATTTCCTATAATATTGTTATAAATTGATTGTAAATGTATATAATGATGAACCTGCAAGTACGAAATGCGATAAGAATGGAGTCACTCGTATGTAGCATAGAGTTAAATTTGAATTTTAGACGTGAAAAGCGATGTGCCGTTCTGCAGCAATCCGCATATATCCAGCACTATGTATGCTCTCACATTTTGAGGTAGATGTGGTGGAAGTCGAAAGGAATGTAATGAAATTCCAATCTCTTCCAGTGGAACTGTAGCTACAAACACAAGTAGCAAGAAAAGCAACAATCGGAACGCCAGCACATAGCACACCGACTTCGACACTGGCACAACTCATAAAATGTATTTTTTTTTTGTTAGAATGGGTAAAATTTGTTTTCAGGTTTCTTAGATTGAATAGAGTAACAATTGAAATTGTCCTAATATCCTCGTAGACTACATCAATTTACTTACGACAACATTTTTTCATGAATTCAATTCACATAGAATCTATAATTCCTCCCTTTAAAATCCTAGAACTATGATAATATAGTATAGTATTTTTGTCGTATAACTTGCAATTATTTAGAAGAAAAGTTATGCAATTGTAAGCAAAAATAAAAGTAACTTATTTAAAATTTTTGCCTTTTAATTTTAATAATTCTAGAATTTCTGCGGAAGGTATTATGCATTTCATGTATTATTAAGTATTACTTGAAGTATAAGTAAATATACTCTGCCTATTTCGGAAGCTGATAATTATACAAGAAGTGTTGATTTGTATATACAGTAGCTACTTAAATTAAGGTTTTACACTATGCCGAAATGTTAATTACAAATACAAGTTGAAAGTTTTGTTTCCCGTTTTTGTTCATTTTTGAGTTACAACAGTTTTGCTGAATTGAGTATTATGCACGACAGGACTGTACTTTTACAAAACTATTTCTCGGTTCTCTTACACAATTATGTCCTACTATTAAACAGTGTTGAATATATCTTTTTATTAGGAAATGAAGCTACGTTTAGATATAAAACTTGTTTTATGGAAATGCTACTTGTAATTTTTTAACATGTGACATTTCTCGATATGGTCGATTTACATTGACCAGATCTGTGATGTCCTCAAAAAGGTTGGGATCCGAAGTGACAAGAATAAATAAATTGTATGAAATGGGATGGGATGTATGTGAGGCTCGAAAATTGTGTCAGGACAGAGTAAGGTGGCGCTGCGTGGTCTCTACCTACCCCTGCTGTGAGACAAGGACGTGAGCTAATGTATGTATGTAACTAAATATTTGTTTTAAATCGAGTTTTGTTCAAATTTAAAGATACTATTACAAAATGTTTATGTGTGTATATGTTGTGCTTTCTGATATAGTCGATTCGATTTGCCTTTCTATTGCATCGATTTGCTTCAAAATCGCATTGAAAAAAAAACGATACAAAAAATCATTAGATCGTTTTCATTTTAATCGATATTCTTAAAGATCGAATCGTTATGTTCTTAGTAGTGGGAATCCACAGGATTGCAAGGTGAATATTGTGTATATCGTCTAAAAAAGGTTTTATACATGGAAATTCGTAATAAGTACCCATGGAATTATTTCCAAATTGTGTATTCGCCGTAGATGCTCACGATTTTGAGCAGAAATGGATTAAAACCCGGTTAAAACCCGAGCAAGTGGATTGGTTTTAACTCACTGCTCATCTCTGCGTGTAAGTAGAGTGTTATGATGATAATCGGCATCCTTTATTCGGCCACAAGCTCTCACTAGCTCGACTATCAAGCCGAAAGTTTCCTTTGACAAACCACCACTATAGAAGGTAGCCCAACAGACGCGAGACGCAAACTTTGGTAAGCAGAACTCACTGCTCCTCTTGATTTTATTACCTCAGCCGAAAGTCTTTCCCAGAGTGAACCGTCTTAGGTCACAAGTTGGCTCATGTAAAGACAACATGGTGAAATGGGAATAAATCAACCCAACTCAAAGCATCTCTCATCTGCTCTCATGCCCACTGTGTTTGACTTGTGTAGACCTGTTAAAGGCACAGATGGGAGCATAGAGGTGCTTGCTGGGCTAAAGAAATATAACATTGGTTTTTTTACTGGTTTCTTGTTTATGACTCGACAAGAAGAAGAAGTAGCGTGAGGTGTACTAATAAGTATAAATTAAAGGATATTAATAAAGCGTCACCCTGTATTCATCTTTGCACTCAGATTCAAATTCAACCGTATGGAACAAAGAGAAAAGTTCAAAGTTGGAGGTGTAAATCATAGCGCTGACGACTATCGACTGAAAACTTATCGTTAAACTAAAACTTCATACAACAGGTTATAAATCTGGGTGATCAAAATTCATGGAAAAGATCCGTTTAGTTCTTTTAGGTTGTTTAGTTCTATGATAATGAAATAAATACTCGTATTAAAATAAATGATAAACGTGAGAAAAAAGTATATTTAAAAAGAACAACCCCCAGAGTTTCTTATTCATTTTTCAATGAGACGACGATTTCAAATGTTATTTGTTTACACGTTTTTGTTAATTGCAATCTTTTTGTCGTAGTTGTTTATAGGATTTACATTTCTTACACTCACCAAACAAAAAATCTTACTTTTTACTTATTGTTAAAAGGGGTGAGGTGAAAGTGGTGGAGAGAAGAAGCAGTATAAAAGAGAATACGTATATAAAATGAAATGAAAAGTGGATACTCTCATTGTGTTTCGGCTTAAATAGACATAAGGAGAGAATCCTCCTCCTCCTCCTCGCGTTGTATGCCTGTCGTATACTGAGGGTCGTGACTTCCCCGCAGAACCAGTCTCCGCATGATGATGCTGAGCCATTTGTGGTGGTCTTTCGCATAGCGGAACGCAACATGGAGACCCACGCCGAGAGCCGTACCAACTTGGTCGGATCATCTCGTGGGACAGCGACCCCTCGGACGTTTACCGTCGATCCGTCCGGTAACCGTTGGCTGTTCGAGGTTGTGTCCTTCTTTCCTGGCAATGTGACCAAAGAAATTAAGTGTCCTATGGAGACATAAGGTCGATAGTCTGGTCTAGACGTTAAGCTCCCGCAGAATAAAGTCGTTGATGCGAAAATCAGTTCAACGGACTCCCAATATTTTCCTCTAGCACCACAACTCGAAGGCGTCAATGCGGTCACGTTGCGTCTTTTTTAGTGTCCACGCTTCCGCACCGTAGTTAAAAATCGAAAACACCAAAGAACCCACCAATCTCATCTTCGTTTTACGCGTGATGTTACGGTCCTTCCATACTGTATACATTTAGAATAGAAAAGACATTTATTTAGATATAGTAGTAGAATAGACATTACAACGCCACAACATACACACATCAAAAAAAGTTTGCGATCAATAGCATAAGCTCCTATAATTCTTTAAATTTAACTTTATCAAGAAAAAATCTATGTTGTGTGCTTTCTTTAAATAGGAATACCCTGTTTGAAATTAAAATATAAAACTATTTTTTATTATTTATTTTAAAAAATTGAGCCATTAATCATAATGTAATAGTGATAGAAATTTCATAGAAAGAAAAAGACTGTTTAATTAAACTTAAACAACAATTTATTATTAAAAGGTGTGAATTCAATATAAAATAACTCCTCCCCTGACTCGAATACATGTGAAGATCCTCCTGGGCATGCTGAGGATCAAGTTATCCAGCATTTCCTGGGGTAACCTATCCCATTCTTCAATAGCGGCTTCCCTGAGCTCTGGAACTGTCTGGGGACGTGGCTCACCGTTCCATACTGCTCGTTTAAGAGCATCCCACGCGTGCTCTATTGGGTTTAAGTCGGGCGAGCCGGCAGGCCAGTCTAATCGTGTGATATCGTATTCTTGAAGAGCAGCATTGACTCGTTGAGCTCGATGTGCGGGCGCATTATCATCGACCAGTACAAATTGGTGTCCATGGTTTACTCGGAATGGTCTGACGATATCATCAATAGCAACTGCTTAGTACATGTCTGCTGTCATGAAGCCCCGATACGGGATCAAAGGCGTTCTAGCTCCAATCATAATGCCACCCCAAAAGGACACCGATTTTCCGCCTTGCTGAACTGTTCCAGTGGCAGCTCTTTGTCTTTCACGGTTGCCTGGTCTTCTCCAGACACGGACACGTCGGTTATCTGGATGAGTGCTGATTCCGGGATTCGTCAACGAAGAGACAGTTTTGCCAAATGTTTTCGTCCTCACCATCTTCATTTTGCCGAAGTCTAGCCCACTGCAATCTTCGTTGTTGACGTTGCCGGGAATTGAGCGGAGCTCGCCAAGACCTTCGTGCTCGTAATCCAGCCTGGTGCAAGCAATTGCGAACGGTCTGCGTGCTAACTTCAAGCCCAGAGGCGGCCCTGACTTCTGCTTTTATTTTAGTGGCGTTGATTATTGGATCACGGGCTGCCAGCAATCTAATATAGCGCTTTTGGGCAGCTGTCAACACAGTTGGGCGACCGCTGCGGGGTCGGTCAGCTAAATTCCCCATTCCGTGATACCTCTGCAACGTAGCCACGACACAGGATTGGGATATAGCAAGTCTGCGTGCTATTACTCTCGTGGTGTATCCTTCTTCCCTCAAAGTTACTATTCTAGCTCGTAAAACCTCTGATAACCTCTTGGCATTTTTTCAATCACAACTTTCCGCGAAAAATATCTTGAATCGCTTATAATTGACTAAATCAGATTTCTGAATGAGCGTAAGCTAGGACTGAAAGCCTTTTTATATGAAAAAACAATTGAACGGGGTCATTGTTTTATATTCTAATTTATTTTTAAATAAAGAATCTAAAAAGAAGAAAAAATCATAATATAATCTACAGTAACAAAAAAGATTTCAGTTTTTCGTAGTGATCGCAAACTTTTTTTGATGTGTGTATAGACACAATATTGAAAACAATATTGAAAACACTAAAACATAAAGAGAATTAATAAGCAAAATAAAAATATAAAAAACAAAAAAATCCTGAATATAACGACTACAAACGTTGTATTGTCATTTGTGGGGTTGTGGCGTACGAAAAAGTCTTTCAGCTAATGTCACAGCCATAATTGACTGTGGAGCTGATTTTCAATGAACCCTGAGCTGAGATGAATGACGGACGGATATAGGGAGAGAATAGTGCATTAGTATTGCAAGACGACAATACCCATTTACAATCAGGACCATAGATATTAAAAATAAAGGTAGAACAGGACAGTCTTATTGCTTGCTAGTTTAAATCTTCTACTTATAGTTTCGATGACATACACTATAATGTTTGCCATCGTGGTGAAAGAGTGTACTCGCCGATTGTTGCCCAAGACCTGTAAAGGCGGCTTTAAATAATATACAAAATCAAAAGGTAAAATAAACTTGAAAACTTCACATTTAAGCTACTGCTCGTTCACTACGCTGATTTGCCTGAGAAGAACGAGCAGGAAACTCTAGGGATTGCTCTTTTCAAATAAACTTAAATGCTATGGAATACACTTTGAATCAAATTTGTGTGGATTCTGGAGCCGTGTCGTGTTTCCATACATCTTTATCTAACACGTAGTCTTAAATTTTGTAATATGATTTTGCGATCAAAATATTTTGAATGTAGTTTTTATATATACAATATACAACATTTATATACAATAACATAATTTACTTACGCGTACTAAACACAGTAGTTGCTAAACTTTCAGTTTGATTTAGGCATTAAAGACAATTACAAAACAATCACAATGCTTATCATACAATACATTCTATGTCTACAACAAGGTGCCTTATTCTGATATGGTAATTTTGTTAGCAAATATAATTATGAACGCATATCTCCTTGATGTATTTACCCGAATTATGTGTTTGATGTACTAATTCTGTGAATAATGGTATTAACTTATGTCGCTTTGGCACTTGTGCTTGGTGAAATGTAATCAATTGACTCTTCTGCTGTTAATAAGGTACAATATTCTGTGATAGGATTTTATGTCTGCCTGGTTAGGTACCAAAATTATCATATTTGATGTTGCTACTGCTAGATTAGTTTGCTTTAGTTACTTGTACTTGTACATAGTATAATGGCCTACGGAATTCTCATGTGGGGTAAAGCGGCAGATATACAAACTATATTTGTGTTGCAAATATGGTTTGTATATTCTATGGTTCTCGGGTATCTCTCAGAGAAAATTTTAAGGAGACTGGTATCATGACTGTGGCATCACAGTACATTTATTTAAATATTTTGTATGCCCGTAAAAATATACTATTTTCATTACGAAAGACGATATCCATAATATTAGCCTTAGATCTAAGTCCGAACTTACGGTACCACGATTTCGTTTAACTAAGGTAAACGATTCTTTTGTGGGGAACGTATACGTTTTTACAATAAGATTCCGGAGAATATATTAAGATTATCATTTCCTAAGTTTAAAACTTACATTAAAAGTATTTTAATTGAAAAGTCATATTACAAAACTAAAGAGTATGTTTTAGATAAAGAAGTATGGAAACAACAAGAGTCTAGATTCCACACAATTATGATTCGAAGTGTATTCCATAGCATTTAAGTTTATTTGAAAACAGCAATCCCTAGAGTTTCTTTGTCGTTCTTCTCAAGGAGGTCAGCGTAGTGAACGAGCAGTAGCTTAAAAAATGACGTTTTCAAGTGTAAAAAATTTACCTATGGTATAAATGATTATGTGACTTTGACTTTGATCTATCGCCAAGCAGTAATGTGACCATTACAGCGTTATGGTTTTGAAGGGTAAGCGTGCTGGTGAAACTTCTGGCACATGAAACTTGTCAACTTTATGTCCCAAGGTGACGGGCGCAATGGCAGTGCTCCCTTGGTCTTTGCAATTTTAAGGTTTTTTTTGGAATCAGTACGAGTAGACCTCCCTATGAATGAGTTCGTCCAGTAAAGTACAGCCACCTTGCCTATTTCTGCCGTCAAGCAGTAATATGAGCAGTTTTGAAGGGTTGGAGTACTGGTGAAATTACAGGCACATGGGAATGTTCAACTTGTATTTCAGGGTGACGGGCGCAGTGGCAGTGTTCGTCAGATCTTTACGATTTAAAGCTCTGTCTGCGGCGTGTCGCTTACCACCATTTGATATCATTAAAAAAAATCAGGGTTAAGCCACAGTGCGCTTTGCTCCTGGCTGCGGGTTGTGAATATTGCTATACATTTTTTAAATGTAAAATAGAAAGCAAATGAGTAGATAAGCCAATTGATAGGAGGTGGTCGCCGTCGCTGATGTGAATATGATAGGAGCGGGCTACGCGTTACCGGTCTCGTTTACTCAGAGTTCATCTTAAATTTTTACAGTTTCGAGGAAAATTCTAATGGACATTGCTAATACCATCTCAGTGTGCCATGACCATGGGACCTGTACAGAGCCCGAAACGTTAGTTTGTTTGAAGAATCAAATTATACGCGATTTAGATCCGGCAAAAATTGTTCTACGCGCATGGGGTCTAAGCCCAGTTTATTAGAGAAATTTCTAATGAACTAATAATGGTACTAAATGAAAGAGGTAGTATTACACATGTACTGTAATATATAAGCATCATGAAATTATAGTCAAAATAACATTTATTTTATCAAAATGGATGGTAACGGGTTTTTCAACAAGAACTATGTTTTTTGGAAATCAAAATAAAACAATAAATGTAGATGACAATGATTCAAATTTTTATTGTATTAAAAAAAAGTAAGGTTTGACATTTATTAATGAATATCTGATAAATATCCACCACGACCGCAGTTACAGATGTCGATTCTTTCATCAAAGTTTTTAATCATTTTTTGACAAAATGGTGGCTCTATTTTGTTAATCACTTCAGGAATTTTGAGTTTTAAGGCTGCAATCGATTCGATTGGCTCCTTATAGACTTTGCCTTTAACATAACCCATGATCGAGCTGGCCACTTAACGGCTGAATTTTGTGAAATTTGGTTGGTGGTTGGAAATTTGGTTTGCAATAAATTCATTGTTTCGGTAGCTACATACAATACATTATTGGATGAGCTTACGTATCACATAACGATACCTCCAATGAATACTACGTCAACTTAATGTTTTGGTCATTTTCTGTTTTTAAAATAAATGGCCTTATCTTATTTACTAATATTATGCTCCCGAATTTTGTCAAAAAGAAAATAAAGAAACAAAAAACAAAATTAAAAAAAAAGACGAACGAAAATGAAATAAAAAACGAAATAAAAGCAGAGATGACCAAAAAATTTTAAGTTGCCGTAGCCGTTGTTCATTCGATTATGCATACTATTGTATATCGTTACTGTACATTACATAATCAAAAAGAACAACTATGACTAACAGGGAGCAAAAGCACAAAAATTTCCTTTATAGTAAGTTCATTCAGTACATGAAACGTGACCACGTGTGTTGTATGTCTTTATCGGGACCAATCTTTCCTGTACCGCAGTCAAAGAGGTACAATTCAATTTTCTAAACTCCAAGCCTCGGAGCTATTAAAGTTTTACGAAAACTGTCTTGCTCCAATACATTAAAATGAAACGAAGCAAATCTGATGTGTTACTGGCATAATAAGTTTCTTGGTTATTAATTCGCCCCTGCTATTAAAAGTCTACTTTAATGGCATTATTTATTTGATTGAATATCATGATATTTTTACTACCATAATATTCATATACTTGTTATGTAAATACTAGTTTGTTGTTGTTATTGATACACAGATAGAAGAAACATAAAGAAAAATTCTTTCCATCCGGTTGGACTCGAACCAGCGACCTCGCCATACCGGGGAAATGGATCTGTATCACGTATATAGAGAAATTCGTAAGGTCTGCTGACTAGTTCCGTAGTTCAGTTGGAAGAGCGATAGGCCCGGTATGACTGTTCCGAGTCCACTTGAATCAAAGGAATTCTTCTTTGTGTCTGTTCAATCTTGTATCAATAATAATCAACTTTAATAGTTGAGAATATGATAATATTTCAAGAAGTTTTACCGAAGCAGATCTCTATTCTTCTTCTTTATTTCTAGTCGTTCTCAGCCATACCGGTGTAAGCCTCCTTCACTTTCTACCACTTCTCGCGGTTGTGTGCCATCTGTATCCAATTCAACCGCGTCATTTTCTTTATGTCACCCTTCATCTTTACGCATCTGCGGTCTCCCTCTGGGGTGTTATTCACCCCAAGGTATCCATTTGAGGACCGCTTTACATCAGGAGCCATGCTTTTGAGGAACGTGACCCGTCCACCGCCACTTAAAGTTCGTTACGCGTTTGGTGACATTTGTGATTCTGCTTTCCTGTCTGAGCCACGTATTTGTTTTGCAATCTTTGAGTGTAATTCCAACCAATTTCCTCTCTGCTCCCTGGGCTACCTGTAGTTTGTGAATTAAATCTTTTGTTAGAATCCAGGTGTCGGCCCCATATGTTAACACTGGCAGGATACAATGGTCGAATTTTCTTGCTTTTTGTTCCGCCGTGAGATTCATTTTAAAAGCAAGCTTCAGCTTATCATATTTTGCCCACGTGCTGATGAGGCCCAGAAAAAGGTACTTATCCACTCTTTCGACGACACTTTGGTTGACTGTAATTTCAATCAAGAAGTAGACATACTTAGTAATAATTATATAATCGGCATAAGGTAAGTAAGTACTCACTTTTCACTTCACTTTTGATTATTGCCAAGAGTGCACCAGAAGTACAAGAAAGGAATGGTACGTGGTGCAGGGAGGCTCCTGTCGTGCACCCTGCGTTAGCAGAAACGTTGATGATAGTATCAAGATAGTTTTGTTTGCAAGTGGAGGTTATAGCTAGCGCCGCCCCTTATTTTATACACTTTATTTCTATGAAAACCATTTGTTTATAAAAATATGATTTAGCTTGAACGTTACAGGTTGACAAGAATAAACAATCAGTAAGTAGCAACCGCTATCGATCGCCGTCGCATCGTACAAGCAAAATTAACCCTCAAGGCGGTGAGGTCATTATCAGCTTCACTTACGGCTCTCTGATTTCCGTGTATTCACAGTGTCTTACTTGCCACCAACAGCAAACACTTTTTAAGGTTTATTTACACAGTCTATAAACCTTAATCAATCACTGTGAATGGTGTTGCCAGGTGTTCCGATGTGACGTCTGTATTGTCAGGGGTAGTCAGACCCAATGTTTACTCGCATCGCTACGTATCTCGATTTTTTCTTTTTGATTTATTTTTGCAATGTAAGGATGGTTGTTTTCAGAACGATTCTTTAAGATTTTTTTTTATATGTGCATATTATAATGATGACGATGATGAAAATTATAATTCCTCTCTTATAAGTAGCAATATAGATCCTTGTGAAAGAGTTCGTCTAGGAAAGTAAGGCCAACTTACCTGTTTCTGCCACCAAATAGTAATTAATGTTCACATTTTTGCTTTCTAGTTTTGAAGGGTTAAGTGGCTGGTGAAATTACAGGCGCACGAAACTTTAACTTATTTCTTAGGGTGAGAGGCGCAGTGGCAGTGCCTCTCAGATCTTTGCTTTGATTTAAAGCTTATTTGATTAGAAATGCTTATTGCTGCTTGCAATAACCATCAAATTTAAAAAATTAGTTACCGATTCTATTTGGATATAATAAATATTTTAAAACGGCAACACTAAAAGATATTGGTGGAGTTGTTAAAATTAAGGAAGAGAGATAGAAGTGAATTAACGGGCAAAACGTTACTTTCCTGAAGAGATGTATATTTTTACGGGTTTTCAGGGATTATCATTAATATGTGTTATCGGTATATTGTTTCATTTTAAAATTATAATATGCTAATACTTACCACCAGTCGCGCGACTTATTAATTCCATCGCTTGATATCATATAAAAAGCTTAAGTCAAGATTCAAAAGGACTTTCTTTATATGTTTGCTCTGAATTGTCACATGGAACTTGAAAACACGAGCTATGACCAAGTATTAAATATATCTAGTTCTTAGGTTTTCGCGATTGTTACACATAGGAAATGAATAGTAGTTTATGAGACTGTTAGGTACATAAAGAAAGGCATTAAAACCCGAGTATAGGTTTATGAAACGACCCGACAGGATATTTTCATAAAAACATCACAGGAGTGTTTTAATGCCTAATTATGTACAGTTACATATACTGCTTTAACTATACACATAGTATAAGTTCTCTGTCATGTGTTCAGAAACCGCATGTTACGACTGGCGAAATGGCGGCAAATAAAAACTTTTCTCACGCATGTCACATAACCGTAGTTTTTATTTAATTCATAAACTAACTAGAGTCGGCCCCAACTATCATATCATTCGATATCAAGTAACGTGTGAAATTTGTCAAACTTCATCTCGAATGATATTAGAATTGAGGTCGAATCAAATTGTTTTGTTTTTCAAAAGTTCGAAATTTGAATGTAATACCTAATAAAATCGAATTTGATATTATTACAATAAAATTTTCACATACAAGAAATTTATTCTAACAAAACAGTTTATCTTTATGCTGGTCGTAATTTGCGGTTTTTGAATACGTCATATACGGTTTATGATATGTGTGTAGTTAAACTGTTTTTCGGATTTAAATCGCATTTTTTTTTTTCAAAGAAACCAACGTTTCGGGCCATTTACAGATCCCATGATCACGGTTGCCTGTGTGGTGACGTGGTAAAAAAAACAAATATTCGCGATTTCAATTATCAAAATAGTTTCGTTTCCCAAATTTTGGACAAATAAGTTCTACTATAGAACTGTGACGTCATTGCTATTGCGAATTTTTCAATAATACAGTTAAAATCATTCTTAACAGCACAGAGTCTTTTGTTCCTTGGGGAATTTTTTAGAACTCCTTCCCTGTGTGTTCAACGGAAACGTTAAATCAACGGTCTTTTCACCTTTGTTCGTAAGAAAATGAATATAATGGATTGAACATAATAAAAATTTTATAAGACTTAAAAATTTTGCGTTCCGGTTCTGACTAGTTAAAATTTAATAAAGTGATTTAGTAGCAGGAGAGCTCTTTGTAAAAGAATTCGTTCAGGGAAGTACCAATATCATACCTAAGTAACAGAAGTCTGTTGCGTTAAAATGTAAAGTAAGGTAAAGCGTTACTGCTTTTGTTACGTTACGTTATAAGTAAATGGGACTTGTCAACTTTATGTGTCAGAATGAAGGGCACAGCGGCAGCGCCCTTCAGATCATTGCGATTTAAGAGTGGCGACTGCATCGATACAAACGCGCGGTTGCATCGATGCAATCGTCTATAAATCGCAAGTTCATCGCTGCTTAAACTTGCGCGTGTGTTTAGAGGTAGACGATTAGCGACTGCATCGCGTTTACATCGCTGCTAAGACTCACCGTGTGTAACTGCACCTAAACTCTCCGTGACACTACAACCGTAACCACCAGGCGGACGACTTGTTTGGTCTATCACTTGATATACAAATATTCTTTTTGTCTATATTACCAAGTGGTGTGCCGAACAAGTCGTGCGCCTGGTGGTAAGTGACGCGCCTGTCTATAGTAGTTGCTGTGCCACTCAAAGCTTTATACAGCAAGGATCTGAGGATCACTGCATATTACCGCTTCCCTGGATAAAATTTTTTACAAGGAGCTGTACTGCTTCTTAGAGAATATAATACATAAATGTTTGTGATTTTGTAATGCTTTCTGCAATCCCCGCATTGCAGACGACGTTTTAATCTAAATCACGCCAGCTATCTAAAGACCTTTGCCGTACTAAATGCATTTTTTGTGATCGGAAATCGAATTGCCAATTTAATTTGCATTCCAAAATAGAAGCTCTCAGCACCCGATAGTAAACTTAGTGAATGCAGATGATGCGACTTAATGGTCGCAAGAAATTAGTTATGTCGAAAATGTATAAAGTACGCTGAGAAAATTATTGACTGTAACTAAAACATGTAGAAAAGAATGTTGGGCCTCCTTGTCAATGTTCTTCTATTGAGCCACCAGTCAATAAATAAAATATTGTACATATTTAACATTAATAACTTTTATCTACATACATATCATAAACCCTCTACGATGTGTTTAAAAACCGCAAATTACGGCCAGCATAAAGATAAACTGTTTTGTTAGAACTAATTTCTTTTCCGTGAAAATGTTATTATTGCTTAAATTCGATTAAACTAACATTAAATTCGATTTTATTATTACATTCAAATTTCGAACACCTCTTAAAAACAAAACAATTTGATTTGACCTGAATTCTAATATCAATCGAGATGAAGTTTTGTTCGAAATGAAATGTCAATATCAAAATAATTTTGACAAATTTCACACGTCACTTGATATCGAACGATATGATAGTTGGGGCCGACTTGAGTTTGTCTATGAATTAAAAAAAACTACGGTTGTGTGACATGTGTGAGAAAAGTTTTTATTTGCCGCCGTTTCGCCAGTCGTAACATGCGGTTCCTGAACACATCATATACAGCTTATAATACCTGTATAGATAAAAACAGTGTATTATTAGGCATTAAAACACTCGTGTGATGTTTATAAGAAACAAGCTGACAGGCGAGTTACCAAAGCTACTATTTAAGACGTAGTTTTTTGCTCGAATATCCCCATTCTATACATTTTGGACATCTAATTATGATTCATACTATAATTTCATTTGTATACTCTTTAAACCTCGCTCATGGATTTTGCAGATGTGGGATTTTAGCATTTCCCTTTGCGTCAGACGGCAAGTAACTGATCTCCTGATGTTGCACAAAATAGTAAATTCCAAATAAGATATTGATATCATAAACCATGTTTCGCTGAAGGTCACTAATAAGTGTAATCGTAGGCAATGTTTGTTTTTGGTGCCTTCTGCAAAAATGTGTCACATAACAGCCCTCTCACATGTTTATGCAGGCAATGTTTTATGTAAAAAATCTTGATATATTCCACCAGAACACCAACACATTTGTAAAAATTATAAAAGCCCGGACTGTAAGGAGACACGTGAACACATCACAGAGTGAAGTACGAGTGTCATGCCAAAAGAAATTAGATTTTCAATTTTCATAATTTTCAATTATGAAATTTATTCTTTATTACAGGTATCGATTTCTTCAAAGTATTCACCGTGAACACTTTTCCATTCGTCTAAACCACCTGGAAAATATCGATGACCATTCTTCTTTAGACATTTCAGAAATCTCCAAGTTATAAGGAGCCAAGGCATTTTCTTTGCTTTCAAACCCCTTGCCTTTTAATTTGTCTTACATTTTTGGAAAGAGGTAAAAATCACAAATTGCTAGGTCAGGGGAATATAGCGGATGAGGCAGGACAGATATATTTTTTAAATGAAAATAGTCGAGTATTCTGGCAGAAGTGCGCGGAGCGGCGTTGTTGTGATGCCAGAGGAGCTGCCGGATTCCTAACATAGGCCGCTTGTCATACCAAGCTGACAACAATTTGGGGCACAAACTGTTATATGCCATTCGGAGTTAACTGTCCTTTGATCTTCTAGCACTACAGTAGCAATGTGTCCCGTCATGCAGAAAAATGAGGCGACCATTTGTTTCTGTGTGCTTCGTGTACGACGAACGAAACAAACGAAACGAACGAAACGAACGAAACGAACGAAACAAACGAAACAAACGAAACGAACGAAACGAATGAAACGAACGAAACGAACGAAACGAATGAAATGAACGAAACGAACGAAACGAGCAAAGCGAACAAAACGAACCAAATAAATAAAATTATTACCTACACCAGAGGTATGATTTATTTTTAAACAAAAAACGTTAAGCGTTACAGTATCAGTAACATTTTGACCTAAATAATGGTACGGTCACTGAACACAGATAATCCATTACTATCAAAGACCAGTCCTATGAATTTACCGATTGAACGCATTTATAGAGCCGTTCTTGCGCAAATATTAATCTATTCAAATAATTTCTTGAGTGGAAACAAATGAAATAGTGAAAGTAAGGTAAATATAGAACAGAGGAGTTTAAAACTAGGTGTAGCAAAAGAAAAAAACACTTGCATTAATAAGTGGCGCCTTGGCGACAATTTAAACACATCACTTATTAGCACACGAGATACAAGTACACTTTATTTCACTAGGTAATTATTCTACATGTAAAAGTGAGCACAAAATGTAGTAAATTACTTTAAAATATTTCAAATATTTGATAATACGTGGAAAATTTTAGGCAAGCCGGTGGGAATCGAGTTATATGGACGCCTTGCCACTGATGTGCTTATTGTCGGATCTTTGTTTGTTTTTAACGACTAAAAGTATTTCTTTACCCAGTTAGGTACCTTTACAGCTACCAACACTGGCTAGAGATGTCGCTTTTTAATTGTAATTAAGTTTTTATTGGATGTTTCACCACCATGACACTTATTCAATTATTTTTTTTGTGAAATTATTTCACCTTCTTAATTGTTCGTTATAATTATTAACATAGTTCGAAAAAATTCCTTCGATCCGGACGTTTTCGTTTTCGTTCAATTCACATTGTTTCTCTTCTAAATGAACTAGTACATGCGCTTACATCAATAATAGCAGACATTGT
>NW_020653850.1:4032869-4073475 GCF_003589595.1 Hyposmocoma kahamanoa
TAGAAGCTAAATGTTTATTTTAGAAAATTGGGAAACGGGACTTAATTTATAATTGTTATTGGAAATTATTTGCATTCACAACTTCAACATTTCGTTCATATTGACCCTCATTGGTTTGTGAAAGTTTTAAGGGACAATTACAGATAACAGACTACAAGTACATGTCTGACATTATACCTAAATCTCACATCTAATTACAATTATGGAAAACTAAAACTGGTTTCTTACGATATTATTTATATATTATAATATATTATTTTCTGTGTTGTATTGTTCGTGAATATTTTGAAATTCCAACTGTATTTTAAATATTATCGTTTTTACTTCAGTGTGTTTTTTATACTTATTCATTACATACTACGACGCTTGGCCATTTCCCACGTTTTTTTTATTTGTTATTTTGTATTGAAACTATATTTTTTCGGAACTAAATTGCGTACATTTGTTCTTCTAAAAACCTACGTTTCGGGCCCTTTAAGTAGTCGTGGCCCAAGGAACTGTTTGGTTTTTTTTTTGAAAAAAATACGATTCAGATCCGAAAAAAAGTTTTATTTCCTATATGTAGCAATAGCGAAAGCTTAAAAACTTGTTATTCTTTTTTATTGTACTGCCATGTTTAATGTTACTAATTTTGTTTTTTTTTTTGTACATTTGGATATTTACTGGTTATTATTACTTCAAGGTCCAAAACTAAAATAATCTGCCATTAGAGGGGAAACAAAGATTATCAATGGTAGGAGAAATAAACTTTATTCGACATAGTCATGCCCTTGACAGTCTCTCCATCACGCCTGTCGCTTTTCTCGCATAATTTCCTCAACTGTGTTGCGAATAAATAGCATTAAAAATTAACTTTCAGTGCCAAATAGCGTGGCAGACGCGAGACGCAGTTTGAAAAAGATGAATTACATTTTGACTAATGAATTTTATTAAGCGTTTTTCTCTTTGTAAGTACAGGTTGCTGGGCGCGACATAAAAGAAAACTGAAAAACTTCCTTTAATTTGTCGCTATTAACATTTAAAGATTCGAAAAGGATCAGAATCAAGAAACATTGTTGCCACTGCTGGTCGCCGTCATTTTTTGACGATCGACACGTATGACCAAACAACAGAACACCTTGTGAAAGAGTTCGTCCAGGTATTGCCACCTTACCTATCATCCGTCAAGCAGTAACGTGAGCATTGCTGCGTTCTGGTTTTGAAGGGTACCTAAGGGTGCTGACGACATTACAGGAACATGGTTCTTGTCTACTTTATGTCTCAGGGTTTTTTTTATGATAATAAGTGACGGGACGAACAAGTCGTGCGCCTGATGGTAGGCGACAGTTGCAAGGTCACTCAGAGCTTGTAATTTCATCAGCACACTTACTAATTGGCGGCAGAAATAGGCTGGACGAACTCTTCACAAGGAGATCTACTTTTACTGGTAACGGACGCAAAGGCGAATTTGCTGTGACTGTTTGAGAATTTCAAGTTAAAAGAAAAGTCAGAAAAAATAAAACAAATGCATGTGCAATTAGTGCTTAAACTCCTGAGTCCTTGTTCTGCTGAAAAGGAATAAAGCGCAAAAATTGAACAATAGAAAGCCCATCTGCGAGCTGGTTTGTTACGAACGGATTATGTTCTACGGGAAAAGTTCTCTTACCAATGTTACATGTTACCATGAAAATAGTGTTCACTCTGTGCGATAGCAAACGCACCTAGTACCAAAATTATTTTTATGCACGCGGGAGGCGTTGCTAAAAATACAGAACTAGAAAGTGTTAGGTAGTACAATAAAAAATTAAAAGTTTAATTTTGGTAAATTGATTGCGTTTTGTAAAGTTATGGAAAGTTTACAAATAACCCTGTATATCATGTTGAAATTGAAGGATTTAATTGAAAACTTGTACAGTTCAAGTATAATAGATAATTTTCGTTTGTCAGAAAAGAGGTTTGCACGCATAAACAAAGGATAAAGGGGATACCCTTGTCACAAACGTAAGGTTCTAATCATTGATTTACAAATAAATGGACGACGGGTCTAATACAAAAACCACGAAAAAAATGTCCCAAGTCATCCTATTTAAACGTAGTGACATGTAAAGGAATATGAAAAAGCTAAAACGTTTAATTTAAATTGTAATGTCATCGCAGTACTGTCTAATTTTGCTTGCTTCGCGGTCAGTCGAACAAACGAAGACTAAAGCGTGAATGACGCTCTCTATACGATTTTAACGCCCTATAATTTCGAACACTTTTTAGCGCGGACCCGACGTCCATACAATTGTAAGTCAATGGTTCTAATAGATAAATTTTCATTTTAGAGCCAAATTTGCGAATAAAAAAAATTTGACATGGAAAGAAAAAAAAAAATACAAATTCATTCATTAACAAATAACACATAAGACACGCATTGAAAGAAATCTGCAATTTAAATGACAATTATATAACTAGAAATGGTAGTACGGCCCCGAGATAAAATGAAACTGTATGTAGGATATTCGTTTTTAGATTAGTAAAGAATATTTTCAGCCACCATATGATTGTTTTCTGGAATAACGAAGGCATTTTGCTAATCAATTACCTGCCAAGGAAACTACGGTGAATGATCAGTTATGCAAATTTCGGCTCGGGCTTGTGAGGGTATTGTCCAGAAGAGACTCGGGAAGTTAGCGCGTGGAGTGCTCTTTTTGCAGGATAACGTGCCCGTTCATGAGGCGCGCATTGCGAGACAGGCCTTAAGAGGCATCGTCTCTATAGTCTAGAACTAGCTTCTAGCGACTTTTTCCTTTTTTCTAATTTCAAAAAAAGATTAGTATTTTGTATTAGATCCGTCGTCCATTTATTTGTAAGTCAATGGCCGTAGAGCGTCATCTTGACGACAAATAGAAAGATTATTTTTTGGTGGTTTAAAATCAGTGTACGCCAGATGTAAGAAATGCATGTCACTTGAGGGAGATTATATTGAGAAAAAAATATATAAATCTTGACTTTTCTTTTCTTAAGTACCTTAGGCCGCGGACTTATCATATATCTAGCCCGTATTGGGCCAGCATGTCAGACTATGTCCTAAACCCTCATCCGAGAGGAGACTATACTGCACTGTAATGCCATCTTACCTATTTCTGCCGCCAAGCAGTAATGTCTGCCATTATAGTGTTCCGGTTTTGAAGGGTAAGGGTGCTGGTGAAATTACAGGCACATGGGACTTGTGAAGTTATGTCTCTGGGTGTCGGGCTTCGCCTGTCAGGTCTTTGCGATTTAAAGCTCTGAGTGGCACTGCAACTATTGAATAGGCGTGTAGCTTCCCATCAGGCGCACTTGATATTATAAAAAAAAGATCGGTGCCCAGCAGTTAGTCGTATAGATGGGTTGATGATGATGATATTTGAAGCAACCTTCCGGGGTACTTGTGGTGACCACACCGATTACCCGGCTTCAAATTAGAAAATTCCTGAACACCAGTGTATGGGAATGAAGGTAACAAAATGGTAAGGATCCATACATCTGCAGGATAGACGTAGCTCCACAATGAGCCGTCTCGCGATTCCTATTGGAAGGTGAGAACCGTACCTACAGGTTTGCACCGTCAATGCCAAACACTGAACAAAGCACCACTTACCTTGATCTGGTTGATGAAAATACAGGCGCTGCTGGTACACGGCGGCTAGCTAGCCGGCACCGCGTGCTGCGATTTGGGCGACACTACGATGAGGATAATTTGATCCGCGGGACACGGCTTTGAGTTATGGACAAGTTCACGATATGTCTGTTTAGCACCAGGTGTCACGGTCTCATGAGATTTTAGGTTATTTATGTATTTTAGAGAACACCGGTCATTTTTGCCTTGTTCGTGAAAGTGCTCGAAAGTAACGGCGTGCAGAGCCTACGCCCGCCAATAGGGGGCGTCTTCGTGAATGACGTATTTGACGTTGCAAACCGCGCGAATATTTAACGAAGAACTTACACGTGTATGAAATCCGTACAACCAGGGTTTCGAAGAAACAATGAAAATACAATATTTTTGCATTTTGTCGGCGTCTAATTTTAAGATGGCAATAGAATATGTATGAATGTAAATGACGTCTCATTATACACCGTACGTTTTGTTTAAAAAATGTTTCCTCTTGCGTAAAAATATTGACAATAGACGATGACAATATTGCTATTGCCATGAGAATTCACAATAGTAACTGATTTGTTGTCGCACGGCTTACTGTAGAAACTGTCAGTCGGAATCGAGAAATCCTCGGGCATTTCTCGAACTTTCCAATTCTCTTATACATTTTTCTTTTTCAGAACGTTCGAAGCCGGAAGTTTTGCGAAGTGGCAACCCGATTTGCTATAATCCGATGTATTTTAAAATTACTCAGAAAACATTTTTTTTTTCATTGAAATGTGCAATCTGGTTTTAAACCTTTACTTGTTTATTTTGAAAAGCGATTTTTTTTTGTGATAATATAAATAAAAAAACCTTGTTGTGGAATTTGGTACTCGAAAAAGGTTTTAATTATGTTCAACAATGCCATACAAACGTAGTAGTGTGGTTTGTATGTGACACACCCAGGACACTCCACGTAACGGTAGGAACTTATTTACTTACTCTAATACTACGTACAGCAAAGCACTGCTGTTTGCACACACGCATATGTGTGCGTGAAGTGGTTGGTTCGATCTGTGTATTAATAATCGAAACAAGACTGGTATTGCTTCAGCAACGTGTTGATGCAACGATGCAACGTTGCTAGTCAGATGTCATCCCAACTACCTTACTGCATAACCAACGTAATGTGAGATGCTTAGCAGGGATTCGAATCGTTGACCTCTTACCGTCTAACGACCTCAGTGGCTCAACGGTTTATACTGTGGGTGCTGAACGTGAAAGTCCCGGGTTTGATTCCCGGCAGGACCAAATTGCGAAATGAACTTTTCTAAATTGGTCCTGGTCTATGTATTCTGGGAAGTACCCCACAGTGAAGTACGTTGAACTGGCAATCATAGTACAGAAAATTCTCTAGTTTATGATACTAAATAACGGGACGAGTCGTGCGTCTGGTGGTAAACGGTACGCCTGTCCATAACAGTTGCAGTGCCAATCAGAGCTTTAAATCACAAAGATCTGAGAGGGACTGCCACTGAGACCGTCACCCTGAGACATAAGTTGACAAGTACCATGTGCCTGTAGTTTCCTCAACACCTTACCCTTCACAACCGGAACGCAGTAATGATCACATTACTGCTTGGTGGCTGAAATAAGTATATATAGGTGTAGGTGTAGGTGTGGTTGTCCTCATTGTTAAATCAAATCAAGTCTTAATTGAGAAATAACCATATTATTCTCATAAAGTACAAAGGAAGAATTATTTAATTAATTTTTTAAATGGCATGAATCTATAATTAACCAATGAGCATTATAATTATAGATAGATCATTTTATATTTGTTCCTAACCATTCCCAACAGTAGGGCTAATGTCCTGAGACCCCCAGCGAACGGATGCGGGCGCATCGTAACCGCTCCACAAATAACTCGGCGCAAATAACTTACGCCCTTGTACTACAAACTTTGTTAACTATTCAATTGCCGACAAACGGAGAGATCTTTCGAGAGAAAATTCCGATAAAGTACGAGACAAATTCAATTGATTTGCTTGAATGAATAATGTAATGGACGGACAAGGCTTTCGGCAATTACTCAGCTGAATTTGCGTTAGCGCAAAACGCGCTTATTTAGCACTTACAATACATTTTACTTCGTACCATCGATGTAGTGTAATAGGTAGAGCAGTAAATTCCATCGTCTACCAAGCGGAGTAACGAAACACAGGTTATATCGAGCCTGGAAATCAATCTTGTCCATTGACTTACAAACAAATGGACGACGGGTGTAATACAAAAACCACGAAAAAAATGTCCCAAGTCAACCTATTTAAACGTAGTGACATTTTAAGGAATATGAAAAAGCTAAAACGTTGAATTTAAATTGCAATGCCATCGCAGTACTGTCTAATTTTGCTTGCTTCGCTGTCAGTCGAACAAACGAAGACTAGAGCGTGAATGACGCTCTGTATACGATTTTAACGCCCTATAAGTTCGGACACTTTTTAGCACGGACCCGACGTCCATATAATTGTAAGTCAATGATCTTGTCGTATTACAGGCTCATGGGACTTGTCAACTTATGTCTCAGGGTGATGGGCGCAGTGGCGGTATGCCCTAGATCTTTGCGATTTAAAGCTCTAAGTGACATTGTAACTGTTATGGATAGGCGTGTCGCTTACCACCAGGTGCACGACTTTTTCGTCCCGCCACTTGGTATCGATGTTGATGGCAAGCATGGCAGTGTATGCCATCGATACTATAAGAAGAAGACCGGTAGCCGTACTTCCCTCGACGAACTCTTTCATAAGGACCTTTGCTACTATTGCTGCATAGAATGCCACTTACAGTATTAAAAAAATTCTTCCTTTTCCCTATTTCTAAATTAAAATAAGTATTAATTGTATATAGTTTGCGGGCTATTGCCCTCGGACCCCCTGCAAACGTAAGCTCGTCGTTTCCGATTCAAATATAGCTCGACGTAAATAGATCTTGTGAACTTAGCTTACCGTACACGTATTTAACACGCCGCGTTTTCTTAAACGCTGATTGTTTATACTACAGTTTTGTTTGTCTAGTTTCCACATGTATAACAGATGATTCAAATTAAACACTCAACCTTTGAAATTTTATTAATTTTTCAGTAACGTAACGAGAGTGATCCGTTCAGCTACCTATAGGCTTACCATTCATCATCATCATCAACCCATTTATACGTCCCAGTGCTGGACACGGATCTCCGGGATTTTTTATTTGAGGAGGCCATAAGTCGTCACTGGTCTAATGAGGGTAGGGAACTCCACACGTTTTCCGAGGGTTGTGAACCTTTTTCGACGTCCAAGTTTCATCACAATGTTTTTCTTCACCGAAAATAATATGGTAAATTTCAAATTAAATTTAGCACATAAATTGCAAGAAACTCTTTTTTTATTATTATTAAAAAAATTGTGCGCATTTGACCTCCATCTCATCTGATGGAAAGTTATGATAAAGTCGACGATGGATGCATACTTAAATAATGCCTATTCACTCTCGCCTTGAAAAAGCCCAAGTTCAGAGAACAAATCTGCAAGCAGGGAATTCCACTCCATAGCCATTCTCCATATAAATATGGAATCCTTGTAATATTCACAAAATAGGGATGGAACCCTAGCCTACATCTGCTCCCCCGATGGTGGAAAGGGGTAGGCGGAATCAAATCGTGTAATAATCTCCGGGATATCTCCGGTAGAATACCGATAAGCGGATAACTTTATGGCGGTGTTCAAGGCTCCGCAGGTTCACTTCTACTAACTCAGAGGTGCAAGGTTGGTACAAGGAAATGCTCACATTTCTGCTTGGCGGCAGAAATAGGTTCTTACCTTTAGGTAGCAGTACTTCCCTAGACGAACTCTACTGCTACTAAAGTTGTCGTATGACGTATTTCCGGAATAAAAACAGATTTTGTTTTCTAGCCAAGCAAATGACATTTGAATATTAATTGTCAGCATCATATACATCTTTTGTGGTTCCGTTACTTTCAATGAATTGTAATCGTCCGATTTTGGTTTTTTTCTGTTTTTTTCTTATTTTATCAATATAATACAGGGTTATTTCTCAGAGATAGTATTAATATAATTATGTAAAAGCCAAAATTCCGTCTTAAATCAAGATGGCGTTGATCAATGGCCTGGCAGTATTTTGTAAATGGCTGTGGCATTAATTCCTTTAAAATATAAAATATATGAAGTAATTTTTTTCTTCTAGTAGCATTGATTTTATAATTGTAAGTCAATGTCTAGTAGTCAAAATTAAACGTTCTTTGACATTGTGTCAATTTCTTGACAGCACGATATTTTTTGATGCATAGACTTTTTTTATTAAAGATAGCACGTGCCACAGCGTCGTGTGTCACTTACATGTTTCACTAAACGAAGGGTGTAATAAGATAAGGGAGATGAACGAGGGACACCTCTTTATAGATTTAAAAAAGGAAAGTGTAAAATTATGATTTACTCAGTTCGTTTTGATTTCGTATAAAGTGCGGTACACGTGGAGAATAATTTGCCTCGAGTAGATAATACTTGTATTATTCAAAAATTAAAGAAAAAATGTGTAGGTACATACACGTGGTAATATTGAAATGGGGGAAATAATGAAATAGCCAATTAAACAGTAAAGACTTAAGCAAAAATAAAACACAATGTGACAAAAACATTTAGACAATTTTTAAATGAGAGATAATGAAAGTTGCAAATGAACGTTTTGACAAGAGACCTCTTGTCAATGTCAATGTCACATTGATATTGAGAACAGTGTGACCATTTGTGGCAGATTTCTGCCATTTGGGCAGATTTAATTTTTATTCATTTTCTTTGCTGCATAACATGATAAGTTACACTAAATGTGGCAAAGCTTGGCAGATTTGGGAATATTCGGAAAGTTCTTTATTCTTTTTGGGAACAAACTGAAAACTTGTTTTTTTTGCTACTACGAACAAACATCTGAAGCGAAATAGAGGACAATGTTATAAACATAACCTATATCAACTTTATAACCCCAGCTTCTACAAGCTGTTCTCAATTAGCTTTTTTGATGCTTTGATAATGAATCACAAGTATTGATAAGTCTCCTTAATGCACGTCGTTAAAAACACCGAGTCGCAAAATACACGGGATGTCGCCATCCTTCTTTGTTTTTGTCGGTTACACTAAATCGGCGGTAATGACTCGAAACGTCAGGAGCGAATGGAGGTTCATGATATCTGCCTACCCCAGTGAAAGACGTGGTTGTATGTGTGTATATAAAACACAAAGAATATTATTTCTCATGAATTTTATTTAGATTTAACCTTTTATTGACTATAAAGTAATAAATTAATCTAAAAGCAACGTGAGGTGAAATGTTTCAAGCTTTTTCATTCAGTGGAATATGAATATTTAAAATATTCCATTCGCTTTAGATAGGGACACCTTTAAAGCGCCGCGCCAGAAATAAAACCATTGAGATAGTGATGTGCACGAATAAGAATCCGAATTCTTTCTTTTATGTATAGTAGATACATGCATGGCCAAAATCTCACCATCAAACCCACAGAACAATAAATATAGTAGAAGTGGTTAGTTAGCGTCTGACGCGTGCCAACTATAGGTCTCGAAAGACCTATCTGAACTCAGTCCGCCATTTTCGCTTTGTATGGTATGGTTGTGTCATTCTTTCGTGCAAATTGTCTAAAATCCTAGAAAAATATGTTATTGTACTGTTTTTGAGTGCAAAATTGATAGCCGCATCAAAAATATTACCCGTGGTGGTATTTCATATCATCGAAACGTCTTATTTTAATAAATTTTCAATTTTCTGTTTATCGAATTTTTTTTTTCAAAAACCGAAAGTAAAGCTTATTTTACCCCTGCAATATGGTAGCTTCTTTTTTGGAGAACTAAATTAATAACTCCAATGTGTCGTCGTTTAGCAATTAATCGCTAGATGGCAGCACATAGATTGAAATTTCATATATAATATCGAAACGTCGTAACTTGCAATAATAGGTATTGATGGTATTGAACTTCCAACAGGGTATAGTTTAAATTATATTAACAATCCAGAATTTGTTATTTCTTTTTAAATTTGAAACTACGATCAATCAATATCAAGATTTTGTAGTGTTTCAAATTAAGAATGTGTGAGTTTTGGCGACATCGGTTCTCATAGTAATCGAGGCTTAAAGGACTTCCATTTTTTTTCTTCTATGATCAAACCCCAAGACTGCTAATTTTTTTTTGAAACCACTGGTTTACTTATGGTAATACGTAGCAGTAGAGCTCCTTGTGAAAGAGTTCGTCCAGGGAAGTACGACTGTACTAAGGTGGCAACCATACCTTAATACATTTTTACAATTTTTTTTTATATCAACTGAACTAAATAGAACACATATAGTATGTGATATACATTTTTCAAACGGCTATAATTTCGTTTATAAAAAAATAAATTATGAAATAAAGCCATACGAGAATAATTCGAGTACGAGATGAGGTAGTACCGACTTTTAAGTTAAAATATACAAAATCTCCTACACAATACAGTGTATTTAAAAAGCCAATCAAGTCTAAATATCTAGTTAACCTTACCTATTTATGTCTCAGGATGCCGGCTGCAGTGGCAGTGCCCTACAG
The DNA here is from genome assembly GCF_003589595.1 of Hyposmocoma kahamanoa. Classification (NCBI taxonomy): domain Eukaryota; kingdom Metazoa; phylum Arthropoda; class Insecta; order Lepidoptera; family Cosmopterigidae; genus Hyposmocoma; species Hyposmocoma kahamanoa. Next base: position 4,043,100 of record NW_020653850.1, read on the forward strand.
ATCTTTGCAATTTAAAGCTCTTAGTGGCACTGGCAACTGTTATGGGCGTGTAGCTTACCACCAGGCGCAAGACATATTAGTCCCGTCGTCACATAATACCATAAAAAATCCCTTATAATCATTGACTTACAATTATATGGACGTCGGGTCCGCGCTAAAAAGTGTCCGCACTTGTAAGGCGCTAAAATCGTATACAGAGCGCGACACTCCGCTTTAGTCTTCATTTGTTCTACTGACAGCGCGATACTGCGACGACATTACAATTTAAATTTCGAATAGGTTGACTTGGGACATTTTTTTCGTGGTTTTTGTATTAGACCCGTCGTCCATTTATTTGTAAGTCAATGCTTATAATGAATATTAGCGATTGGGCTATGTATTACGCCGACAGGCGCACGACTTGTTCGTACCGTCACTTGATATTATATAAAATAATAATAATAATTATTGTTATTCTGCTAAAATCCAATTGCAATCGTAGTTGAGTCTCAATAGAGTGTCACTGGAATGGCAGTGATGCCATTCATTCATTTATTCAATCACTAACGATCGATGTTGCCTTACTAAAACTACCATGGAAATTACTACGCATATCTTAATTTAAATCTCGTTTAATGGACAATCTAGTCTTCAAATTAAATATGTATAATTTTAGTAGACTACACCATTAATGTGCGATGGCACATTGGTAGTGTAGATTGTGGAGTTCATGGACTCGCCATTAAAAAGCCGAATACCAATAATCTCAGTACAGAGTACTAAAAAACCGTCCTCAAAAGTACGTGGAATTACGTCTATTTGCTAAGTTTTATGGAAATATCCTTAAATTCGCCACTATACAGGACTTGACACTGGAGATAATAAAAATCGGTTCTCACTACTCAAAGAATAATGAGAGAAAAACGCCTTGAATTGGAGAAATAGCAAAATCAACCATTAAAATAATTGCTCCTTAAGAAAATTTAGACGCTATTTATAAAAATGAATCTTCATGCGTGAACAGCCAACCATAGAGGTGGATGATTTCCTTCAAAATGAAATGGGACCACTATGGAAGTACCCCTTTTCCAACAAAAAAAAGAATCGTGAAAATCGGTTCACAAATACCGGAATTATCGCGTAACATACATACAAAAAAAAACATACAGTCGAATTGAGAACCTCCTTCTTTTTTGAAGTGATTTAAAAAATTGCAATGGCAGTTGAACAGTAGCTCGTTGGCTAGCCACGGCTCTTAACTTTTAGCAGAATACAAACTCACGACGTACAAAATCCGGTCATTGATACTATCGACACACAACTGCAGGCTGATTTTAATTCAAATTGGGATCGATCTGATGGGTTTCCGAGCGAAAAGATGAACCAGGGGCCTAACCGTGAACTCTTATTACGATTCAGTTTAGGACCTAAACTGAATCGTTGTAAAACAGCGCTACATGAAGTGTATATCACCATCCCGCTTTTTTCTCGTTACAAACCTACACTGAATCGTAATAAGAGTTCATGGTAAAGTCCCTGATTCCGACTATATCGTTCTAATTTATGAGTTAAATCAACTGTTGTTCCGATTTGAAATGTTAAAAGTTTTCGATCGGCCAGTTGAGAATCGCAATTGTGAGCCTCGTCTCGGAAGAGACGCAGTTTCCGATCGGGAGAGGCAATCAAAATAAAGCTGCTGAGACGATAGTGATAATGTGAACTATAATGCCTACTCACTTTAACTTTGAATAGCTCTAAACGTTACTCTTCGCGACACAAACTTCATTATCTACTTTTTTTCTTTTTTTTATACCACAAAGTGATGGGACGAACAATTTGTGCACGGGGTGGTTAAGCTACGCGCCTGTCCATATCAGTTGCAGTGCCACTCAGAGCTTTAAATCGCCAAGATCTGAGAGATACTGCACTGCACTAAGATATAATTTGACAAGTCCCATGTGTTTGTAATTTCACCAGCACCCTTACCTTTCAAAACCGGAACGAAGATTACTGCGTTTCGATTTCGAGAGGTAAAGTAAGACCACCTTGTGAAAGAGTTCGTCCAAGAATGTACTACCACCTTACCTATTTTAGTCACCAAGCAGTAACGAGAGCTACTGATGCTATATTATGATGTAAATAATTCATTTCCAACAAAAAAGTATGTTTCGCCCTTTATTGTCGAAAGGGATGGCATGCGGTATAATTGTAATTAAAAAATACCGACATTGTGGTATTTTACCAGGTAATAAAACACAACTTTGATAATTTATTGCATATTATGTAACCCAGTACATAATATGCGACCACGCATTATGTGTGAGGAATCAACTTTTATATATACGATATCGAACGTTCACGAGGTGGAATTACCTGCCTGCAGACTTATTTATTCCCTGAAAGTTATAACTTGGGCCTTTTCAAGGCGAAAGTGAATAGATATTATTTAAGTATGTATTAGGTCGGTGCCCTCACTTAGGTATCCACTATTTGTATGGCACTTAGAACAAATAGTGGACACCTAAGTGAGGCACCGACTGTATATGCTCCATAGTCGACCTCATTGTCACTTTCCACCGTGGTGGATGAAATGAGCACGTAATATTTTGTAAAGAAAATGTTGTGTTCGATCAATATAAATTTATTCTAGCATTACCAAGGTTTTAAAGTATTCCTAGTGATATTTAAAAATGATTAGTGATATTATGAATAAATAAATATTTTAGACAATAATATCACGTACATTTCTCTAACCTCACAAGTAAGCAATTATGTAATGGAAATCGGAAACAACGACGGTACTACAAACAACCACACCCGAGACAATACTATATAGAGAAGTTAGTTTTTCTACATTGACCCGGCTGGGGATCGAACCCGGAAGCTCAGTGCCTACACCATGGAAACGGGTGTGCAATCCAGTCGTCCATTGACGTCGTCACAAATTAGTATGTGTTAGTAAAATTTTCAATCCAATTTTTAACTGGCCTGCACATCACTCAAGTCTCTCTCTCCGGAACTGACATGTCCATTGAATCTATCAAACTATCGATGACATTTTGGCTATCAAACTTTATAGCCGGCATTTGGAAAAATATTGAGATTCTAAAATGGAAGCGCCAATTTTCATTCAAACATTCGTTTTAACTATTGATTTTATTGAATGTTTTACTACCACGATATTCATAATTTTTTATGATGTCTTCATTCATCGTTAGCGAGTGTTATGGCGATGAATTTCTAGACGCAGAAAGTAGATTTTGTTTTTTAATAAAAAAAATTATTGTCCTATATTTATAGAACATCCTATATTATATGACATTTATGAGTATTTGATTGTAACACTTTTATCGCTACAATAAATTCACATTGTGACATTTACCAGGCGTGTCAACGGCAAATCTTCTACAGTCACTCGGGTACGAAAAGAAATGCAAGAAAAGCATTGATGAAATGGTGTAAGATAGGACAAAGACATAGTACAATTAAGGCGAATTGTTTCAACGCGAGCCTAGATTTTAGTACGAACAACTAAAATAATAATGCGGCAACCCTACGCTCCCTGACACGTGTAGGCATAGATTATTGTAGGCATTTAGTTGAACTACTTATCATATTTTTCATCAGTTGCTCGTGAACAGTGCCATAACATAGTCGGCTGTAATACGCCGGCTAAATTACGCCGAATTACGATTTTCATTACATTACAGTCATGAGGCGGTAATCGATTTTTTTAAATTTAATTGCAATGTACTCCTTTTATACGTTAAGATTAAGCAAAAAGTTTTAATGCTCAAAAAATCTGAATTATTTCATATTCATCATATTTCATATAAGCTTGAAGTATAGAAAAAAAAACTAAAGATTTGCTAAATCGATTTTACTAATTCGAATTCTGCAGCATTCGTCGTATTATTTTATGTATTTACCATAATGGATGTGTGCGTTTTTGCCTTTTGCAACATTTTAGTACGAGTTGTACTATCTATGCAAGAAGAGCTGGCCATCTATTTATATATAAAAAAAAGCCCGCCATTTGCAAAAGCTGTAATTGCTGTATTGTGAAACGATATATAATCATACAAAAAATAAATAATTATATTTATTTCGGCGCAAATGTGATGAAAAACGTTGTATGTAGCACGGGCGTTAAAAAATTCCAATCTCGAGTCATTAAAGCCCTCAACCTTCGGCTTCAGGCTTCTAATAGGCTCTCGTTAGTAATTTCATATTTACTGCCCAATATACAATGTATTATCCCTGTCATAAACATGCACGTAATAAATCATTATAAAAAAGTTTCCCAACTCCAATAGAATCAGTTCTCATAAACAACTCCTTAATTTTTTCCATTTAAAACCGCAGTACACTGACTTCTTTATATTATCACGGCACACTGGTGACGTGATGCCTACTATACACGCAAATACGCTGAAAATTTATTAGAATTTGGTTTCTGGATATCTCAGCTAACACCAGAGATATTATTGGTTCGATTCTGTGGTAGAGAGATGCTCAGTTACTTTTTAGATCATTAACAACCCAAATACAACCCATTATTGTTTTTGTGAACAACATTGTTAGTTGTGAACCGTCTATGAGGTGCAGGATTCATCATGATGATTTACTTTACCAAAAAGCTCGTGGTAAATTTCAAATTAGAAAAACTAAGAGGTGCGACACTGGATTCGACGCCACGGCCTCTGCTTGAGAGACGGTAGGTCAAACTATTAGGCTGCCATGCCTTTTTTATACATTTTAAACGTAAGGTTTAGATATTAATTATTTTTACAATGCTCTAAAAATATCTTATTCTACTTACGTCTTAAAGCTGTATACGAGACATTTCATGTATTCAATTATGTATGCTGAATGAACAAATTAATGTATTACGGAATTTCCGAGCATTGTTCCTAATCAAATTTGTTATGGAATCCGATAATTGAAATGGTTTGAATTTCGAATGTGTTTCAATTGAGATTTGATTAAATTGTGATTTAATTACATTTCGACTTAGCCCTCATTGACTTACAAATAAATGGGCGACGGGTCTAATGCACAAACCACGAAAAAAACGTCCCAAGTCAACCTATTTAAACGTAGTGATATGTAAAGGAATATGAAAAAGCTATAACGTTGAATTTAAATTGTAATGTCATCGCAGTACTGTCTAATTTTGCTTGCTTCGCTGTCAGTCGAACAATCGAAGACTAAAGCGTGAATGACGCTCTGTATACGATTTTAACGCCCTATAAGTTCGGACACTTTTTAGCGCGGACCCGACGTCCATATAATTGTAAGTCAATGTTAGCCCTATACAACTTTTGCTTATATAAAATTTCATCTAAAGTTAAATCATAAACTATTTAAAAGGACATGGAATATTCACAATATCAATGTGAAAAGTTCTGACAGATTACAGTATTTATACCAAATTAACTTACTAACAGAAAACAATGCGGGGCCACGTGTGTGAGGATATTATATAATTATTACATTTTTATACCCTCTGGCTTAGAATAATAACGCATAGAATGATAGTTTCATATCAAACGAACTGTCACAAGTGAGGCAAAAATCAAATTCATGTAGGCTAGTTTTAGTAGTAGGTTAATTTTCGGTTTTAGTGAATATTTATATAAAAAATACAAGTTGAAACGCGTTACTTCCTTGTGGAATGTGATGTTAGTATCTATTTTATGTTTGTCTGACGTATTTTTACGCACATTGCGTCATTTTTAGCTAAAATTCTGGAGCTGTTCGCGGTGCATGTTGACCTTGAGCACTGAAGGCCCGCCCGCTCGTGTAGGCCCTTTGGGAGCGCTTCAATTTGCCTCACTTAGCGTGTGCGGGCTAGGTTTCTATGCGTTATTCTTAATATAATGATATTTATCATATTAATGACTTTTTAACATATAAATATTAATAAATTGGATCACTTAACTTATTTGACAAAAAGAAATATTGTTATATTTTTGACATAAAGAAATAAAGAATACATTTTTTTTTTATTGACCAAAATACTTATTTATTAATTACAAGCTTCGCTGACAAAAGCCCTTCTGGTTTTATCCGCGGCGAAAAGTTCAGTCTATTTATGTAAAGATAATAACACAATAGAGCAAAAATCTTAAAAAACTAACTTAATTATTCTAGCCAGGTACAAAAAACATTCTCACTTACATGTATATATAAATGGCAAATAATAACAATTAAGCCATTTACAAAATAAACTTTATATGTTTATATCGAGTTCTTAGGTTTTCGCGGTTGTTACACATAGGAAATGAAACTATATTTCCGGATTTAAATCGCGTATATTTGTTTTTTCAAATAAACCGACGTTTCGGGCCCTTTACAGGTCCCATGGTCACGGTTGACTGACCATGGGACCTGTAAAGGGCCTGAAACGTCGGTTTGTTTGAAAAAACAAATATACGCGATTTAAATCCGGAAAAATAGTTTCATTTCCTATTTATATGTTTAGTTTTCATAAAATGTTTCTTAATGTATGATTTATAGTGTTTGTTGTTTTGACAATTACATATAAATTCCTCACTCATTTTGTTCATTAATATAGGTAACAAATATTTCCAATTTCTTTTTCCATAATAGTTATTGAATTTAGGTAGTGTGAATTTTTTTTGATGAATTATTTTTTTTAATGCAGTGTGACGAGAGTACGGGGTAATCTTTGTGAAGTTATGATATTCATCTATTAATAGGGCTGTGTTTAGTTTGTTGTGTTAATATATTACAGTATTTGAATAGTTGAGTTTGATTATCCATAAACTTGTTTTGAATCGTTTTTGGAACAATTAGACGTAATATTAGCCAACATCACGTTACTCTGATTCCGAAGTAAGTTACCAAAGCATTTGTGTTATGTAAATCGGATACAACGACAGTACCACAAATGCCCATTGCCCAGACAATATGGAAAAGTTAGTTTTTTCCAGATTGACCCAGTCGCGGATGAAACCCGGGACCTCAGAAATAGCGACACCATGAAAACCAGTGTACGACTTTCTCGATCACACTCGACATGGCAATGACTTACTATTTATGTTAATCTCTTAATAGGAATTACCATAGAAATATATGGCTACCAAATTATAGTTCATAGATTTGCATGTCAATATTACTAAAATATGAAGTCTGTTGTTACGTATACTTGTATCATCTCTTGTAAACCACTTATTTTTAAACAAAATCATTTTTTGTTTTCTATGAATAAGAGACTCCCCCACACTAGTGTCTTTCAAGCGTTAGCGTCTTGCCAACGCACGCACAGCGTCGGCACGACGTCCACGCTTTGGTGACGACGCCACGCCAGCGCGGAGTATACCCGACTCCCGTTCTCCGTCCGATATCTGTCCTAAACAATTACTGTCAAATAAGTAAAACTCAACTAAATCGAACCAACGGGAGTAGACCCCCAGTAGTCGCTCATTGACGCCGCGATGGCGGTGCACGCCGTCACGAGGACGTCGTGTGGATGCTGTGCGTACGTTGGCAAGACGTTGACGCTCGGAAGACGCTGGTGTGTGGGGTCTCTCAATCAGATTGTCTCGATACGTTTATTATTCAGTGCTATGTTCTCGCGATAGTTGCACGTAGGAAATGAAACAATTTTTTCGGATCTAAATCGAGGACATATATGCCTTACATGACTGCCATTCAGTCACCCGTGACCATGGGGCCTGTAAAGGGCCCGAAACGTTGGTTTGTGTGAAAAAAACAAATATACGCGGTTTAAATCCGAGAAAATAGTTTAATTTCCTAAGGTTATTGTATTCTTTTCCATCACAAACAAAAGAAATATTCTCACATCAAAAGTGCCTAGGGATTTGAACATGTTTTGCTTGAGCACATTTCACCAATAATTTTGTCTGATCAGTTTTATAATTCGAATTTGAAAATTAAATTGACTTAAAAATTTAATTAAAAAAGAACCAGATTTTTAGTAATTAGCAAAAGCGTGCTTGACTACTGGACACTTTTGATGAGCTCGAGACTATATAAATGTTGTATTAGAATTTTGTCAATTCTAAAACTTCCAACAGCGATCAAGTTTGAACCAAAGTATCCGTTAAGCGACAAAAGATGGGCGACCCCACTTCCGTTCGATTAATTTCCTTTGACGTTACTATATTAATCCATTCATAATATAGTTCTGATTTCTCGTCATAATTAACGCATTTGTATTTAGGTAACTTTCGGGATATTGGTACCTAAAGTTTTTTTGCTGAAACCAAATAAAATATTAAAAAACCGATTAGAGGCGGTTGTAGATCTAGTTTCACTGATTCTAAATGTGTTAATAACTCAATTTAGTTAAAAATGTCGATTACGTTGGTTATGAAATGAAAGGCTGAGTTGCCAACTAAATAAGTACCAGCATACTTAAATAAATCAAAATTAGTTTCAGCAAATATCGTACTCGTCCACGATATGATATCAAAATGTCATACATTTTCATGAATTCTAGAATATTCCTACGTACTATTAAAATTTTTAAGCTTTCGATTGTAGCAAAATAATACACTAAACATATACATTTTTATATAATACCATGGGACTCGCTCAGAACTTTAAACCGCAAAGATATGAGAGGCACTGCATTGTGCACGGCCTGAGACGTAAGTTGACAAGTCCTATGTGCCAGTAATTTTTGGTAACTTACTTTAATTTATAGTACAGGAATACATGTAGCATTTTCTCCCAAGCTATTAGCGATTGATTAAAACATTCAAATTTAGAATTTAATATAAATTGTGTATTTGAAATTCGAATCAAATAGATTCGCTCCGAGTAATGATCGAGTTTGCGCCGGAGCATCCGGTTGGGGTAGTGACGGAAACAGGGAGGGGGGAAACCGTGGCGCCTTTGCTTCCGCCCTCATCATTCTACGAAATAACTCTGTCTGTTGACTAATTTAAAGTTTATCTGCTAACACGTTCGTCGCCGGCTAGAATTTTCCAAAAATGTTTAAAATTTGGCATTGGCTTATATTATTGTTTTAGGTCCTATATAAGTTTTTTTGTAATTCTTTTACGTACGTAAACGGAATAATTATTACGTTTAGATCGGTCATAATGCCAGACAGAGCACATTAAGAATCGAGGTTTACCACAAACTCACGTGCGTCTGTTGATTTTAGACTGACATTTCACATTAACCTTTTTTTTGCTTAACTTGGAATATCGTGTTCTTAGGTTTTCGCGATTGTTACACATGAAATTAAATTGTTTTCCGGTTTTAAATCGCGTATATTTATTTTTTCAAACAAACCAACGTTTCGGGCCCTTTACAGGTGGTATGGTCATGCTGCATCTGAAAAAAAAATAGTTTTATTTCCAATATGTAAAAATTGCGAAAACGTAAGTACCCGATAAGAATATAAAGAGTCACAATTAATTCCATTATCATTTTTAATAAGACACTATTTAGTTTCTCGGAATTTATGTGCAAAATTTAATTCGAAATTTGCACGTCGAAGAAGGTTCACAATCCTCGAAAAACGTGTCAAGTCCCCAACCCGCATTGGGCCAGAGTGACGGACTATGGCCTAAACCATCGCCTGAAAGAAGACCCGTGCACAGCAGTGGGACATATAAATACGTTGATTATGATGATGATGTGTTATAGTACTCATTGTCAAAGCCAATAAACTTTAGACAGTAAATATGTGTAGGCTGTATAGGCTGATTTTTTTTTATGATACCAAGTAACGGACGAACAAGTCGTGCGTCTGGTGGTAAGCGACACGCCTGTCCATAGCAGTTGCAGTGTTATCAGAATCGCAAAAATCTGAACAGCACTGCCACTGTGCCCGTCATCCTGAAACATAAATTGACAAGTCGTATGTGCCTGTAATTTCACCAGTACCCTTACACTTCGAAACTGGAACGCGGTTATACTCACATTACTGCTTGGCGGCAGGAATAGGTAGGGCTAGCACGACAGGGCGCGACTTGAGCGACAGCGACATAAACCGCGAGACACAGCTATTCTCGCATAGAGATCTCGCGGTTTATGTCGCTCTCACGCATATCTTCCCCAGACGTAACTGAACCATGACCATGGGACCTGTAAAGGGCCCGAAACGTCGGTTTGTTTGAAAAAACAAATATACGCGATTTAAATCCGGACAAAATAGTTTCATTTCCTATGTGTAACAATCGCGAAAACCTAAGAACTCGATATGTAATTCATAATGTTTATTTTTCTTAATATTAATTAAAATAATTATTTTTATTGTACCCCTATTATTGCTTAAATTTTCTTAAAATAATACTAATATGTAATATTACTGAATCAAAATTATGCACGGAAGAGCGACGTACCATGAAATTATTGATAATGATGAACGAAGGGTATAGTGCCTCGCGGTCTTTATTACAATCTCGAGTCGCGTTGCGTTCAGTACGTAGACCGTTGTTCGCCATTTTAATCCCTAACTAAGCTCGTTAGTTCTAAAATAGATTTCGTAACTCAATACGTCGGATACATATCATTATCCCTTACTAACGAACCTTGAAACTTTTGCTAATTTACATGATTCTTAATACTCGTTAATAATGTTTGATTGATTGTAATACGATGATCAAAGATGGCGCTACGGCAAAAAAGTCGTTAAAAACCAAAAACAAAGATCTGCAACAAGCACATAGAGAATTTCGTAGGGTCCGCTAATTTGTTCCGTGTCTTAGCTGGCATAGTGTCTGGCACAGTTTGCTGGAAGACGATTTGGTTCGAATCCAGCCGGATAGAAAGATTTTTTTTAAGTATTCGATCTTGTTTGTATTAGTAATAATTATAACAAACTAGAGACGTAATTTCACAAAAATAATTGAATATCATGGTGGTCAAACATCGTGTCATTCAATAAACTAAAAGTTATGATTGTAATACGATTTAAATAAATATGCATACCTGCTTATCATACTAAATGCTTAAGCTCTACTAGCTGCAGGAATAAACAATCTACAGAAATAAAATATACGTATAAGTATAATCAACCAAACGTCCAAGAGTTGCCAAAAAAAGAAAATTCAAATTTTATTCCAATTTCATGCTGCCAGATTTTAATAAGGGCACCCTCCAATTTCCACCACAATAAGCTTCAAATTGCGAAGCAGTCTGTTTTTAATTTTCTATTTAGCAGCATCGATTACGTGGTCCACTCTTTTCAACGGTGACAGATTAAGCGTAATTTCGCTTTTATCCCATTTTGCATCCGGATTTGAGCAGAAAACGTTTGTGAATTTTTATTTCGAAATCATCATGGCTGTTTTCAATAAGATTTAAAAAAGAATAAATTAAACTTCTTTTTTATATTTATCAGCCGCGAAGTGTCTACAGACTAAAAAAACTTATACAGTAATAACTTCACATGGCTATTTGTACTCGCTATTGGGTGTTTAAACTTGGAAAAATATTTGACGTACAGATAAACATGCTGACACTGACAAATATGCCTCCACATGGAGCCATATTAGGAGTTAAAATAATGAATATGACCGTAGTGTGGACGGTTTATTTGTGTATTTGCCTATTTGGTTCCTTTGATGTGCGTCGAGAAACCGACCAGCGAGTGGTAACGCGTGTTTACTGTTTGCTGTATTTATCGAATGTGCAAATAAGGCAAATACCTCGTTACACACGGTGATTGTTTGCCAAATATATCAAATGCGCAAATACAAGCAGCCATGTGAAGTGACAACATAAGACAGAAAGAGACCTTTGCTAATGTCACAGTTTGAAGCGATCTGCTGGTAGGTATCTGTTGATATACGTCTGAGTCGCGGTGGTAGTCGCAACTAATAAATTGTATTGATCACTAGTGATGGCTGACAGAATTAAATTTGTTCCATCTGCCTTCTCTGGCAGGGCTCCGTAACTCACTCAAGCTTATACGATCAGTGCATACCCCTGAGTTCGCCGACGTCGGCGCAAGGGCTCATAAAAGTCTTTACATTTATGAGCATTCGGCTCCGCACGACTGCACACGTGGTGGGCAACGTGATGTTCACCTCTTTGACTGCGCGCTTAGGTTCCTTTTTCCTCGTAGTGGACGCCTAGTGTCATTAGTCAGATTTAGTAAGGCTATTATAGCGTAAGTGTTTTCGATTTTAGATAAGAGTGATGTATCTGTTACGTAGTAATCATTAACTAGTCTGTGCCGCTGATAGCAAATAGCAGTTTTTGTCTTATCGCCTGGGAAAAGTGGAAGTTAACCGTTTCCTATCACTACTAATATACCGAATTAATACAACAAATGCAAATATTTTGTTGAATAACGTTTTTTAAAAGTTTTAATAAACATAAAGCTATAAAAAAACAATTATATTTTGCGATTGTATATTTAATGAAAAAAAACTTCTTATCAACATACCTAATATAGGTGCTTTAACAAATCGTAAAACGAAATATTGTCTTATATTATTTAATACATTATACTGGTAGTACTTATACAATTTGTTCATTATGCCACCTAATCATTATGTCTAATGTTTGTTATACTGTACATCTTTTCAATTATACGATACACGGCCTAGAACCATACAAGTGTCCCTGAAGCGCTCCATAAACGATCAAATAATTTGTCAAATTTTACTTGTTTGTCAAACTTTTTGATCGTCGGCGGTCGTGTTTGATATGTTTGTCAAATAATGTACGTGTTGATGGAAATCTAGATTGACGGCGTATTTGAGAAACAAGTTCGGATGTAAGCGGGCATATTTGTCAACCCAAACTTCAGCTGTCGCCAATGCGTTCACCTTGCTAGATGCCATATAGTTGCTTAGTTTAGTCGGTTTCTTTCAACAAATTTTCATGGACATATTTTTCTCTTAACTTCAACATTCTCTATACTAACGTATATTTCTTTTTTTCTTAATACATAGTGCTAGAGTTAATGCCAGAAACGCTTTATCTATTTTAAATAGAAAAGTACCGTGAGACTCAGACATATTAACTAAAAATAACGGATAACTCACGTATTTAAGTCGAATTTTTACTCGACATGTTTCGAACCAATTCGTGGTTCTTAATCATGAGATTCCGCGGCGGTGACTCGACGGAAACTGCGCGCCACAGCCCTGGCAGCCCGATCACTCAGTAAGGCAGTGGGCGCAGGCGGCGTCGGCGAGAATCTACCCTCGTTTGCTTCATTTTTATTAAAGGTATATGCAGGATTGCACACTACACTAACAACGTCACTTTATAAAGTCTCGTCTACACTAACCACTGACGTAGTACCTCTCGCAAGTACGGATACTTTATCAAAACGAATATAGTGCGTCGAATCCGAATCCAATGAGCATTCCGTCACTGCAGAGCTCCGATTGTCCTGGTTCTTAATACTACGTATGTGTTCCGTTAGTCGTGTGGATATGTTACGGCCGGTCTCTCCTATGTAACTCTTGCCATAGGAGCAGGGAATCTTATATACACCGGGAACATTCAATGGCTCCTTATCCTTCAGTGAACGCACCAACTGTCCAAGTTGCGTGTGAGGGCGGAAAATCGTCTTGATGCTTCGGCGTAACAAGTGTCCGATTTTGTCTGTTACTCACTTAATGTAAGGTAAGTATATCGGCAGCCTCTCCACTACCGCCGGACGAGGACGAGTAGATGCGTTCACGACACGATTACAATGCCTCCAGTTAAAGCCGTTGCTTTCCAGTACACGTTTAACATAATCTAGTTCCAGGTGCAAGTATTGCGGATCACACAGACTTAAGGCTCGACCGATCAATGTTCTAGGTACAGAAGATAAATGGCATGGATGATGGTGTGAATCTGCCCTAAGGTACCGGTCAGTATACGTCGGCTTACGGTGAACTGTAGTAAACAAACGACCACAAGGTTGACGCATAACCAAAACATCTAAAAAATGGCAGTGCTCCTTCACTTTCTCTCTACCGTGAATTTAACTTTATCGTGCACAGAATTGGGGTAGTCAAAAAATTCCGGCAAACTATTTTTCTAGATAATAGCGAAAATATCATCCACAAACCGCCACCAATATCTAGGTGTTACAGACGCGTTTTTTAAAGCTTTTTCTTCTAACCATTCCATGAAGATGTTAGCAGTTACGGGAGCAATTGATAAACCCATGGCCACTCCATCAATTTGTAAGTAGTAATCACCGCACCAAATACCTACTTTTCAGACAAAACTCAATTGATTTTATATACACGGCAGGTAAATCTGTGGCACTTAAAAGGTCTGAGATAATTTTAACTGTTTCGTCTACCGGTGTATTGGTGAAAAGAGATGTCACGTCAAAACTCACCATAAGTTCATCTTCACGTATTTGGATATCATTCAACAAACTGATGAAAAGCCTCGAATCCCTTATATGACTCGCAGTCTTTCCCGTGAACTTTAACAGTAAGGAAGACATATGACGGGCAAACTTATAGGACGGCGAATCAATCTGACTGACTATGGGTCGTAAAGGCCAATCAGGTTACAACCCAACCCCTAGAGTGACTACCAAAGTTAACAAATTGCTACCGGATTTACCAGACCAGAATTTGATAACATTGTTGCTCCCATAGAACCCAACTTCCCCTAAGATTTATGGTTTACCCAAAATCCACAAGCATTATTGGTCAATGATATTAGTAATGGTAACTCTTCAGTATTCTATCATTTTCGAAATAATCAAACAGAGATATGAACAATTAGTACTTACATTTTCGACTATGGTTTAAACTCGTCCAATCCCATTAACCTGAAACAAATATAAGCAATAAATACAAGTATCTTTTTTATATAAAGTGATGGGACGAATAACAGCTATAAGCTACACGACAGCTCAGAGCTTTAAATCGCAAAGATTTGAGCGGCACTACCGGCACTCCCTGTAAATTCATCAGCACCCTTACCATTCAAAACCGGAATACAGTAATGCTGACTAACTGTTTGGCGGCAGAAATAGGTAAGGTGGAAGTTCTTTTCTGGATGAACTTATTCATAAAAAGCTCTACTAGATATTCAGACATTATCATTGACTTACAAATAAATGGACGACGGGTCTAATACAAAAACCACGAAAAAAATGTCCCAAGTCAACCTATTTAAACGTAGTGACATGTAAAGGAATATGAAAAAGCTAAAACGTTGAATTTAAATTGTAATGTCATCGCAGTACTGTCTAATTTTGCTTGCTTCGCTGTCAGTCGAACAAACGAAGACTAAAGCGTGAATGACGCTCTGTATACGATTTTAACGCCCTATAAGTTCGGCCACTTTTTAGCGCGGACCCGACGTCCATATAATTGTAAGTCAATGGACATTATTGACTTTTTAGAGACACTGTATTGTGGGAAGGTTTCGTAAATTTTAACTTAATAATTGATACTACCTGAGTTCGTATTCGAATTTTTCTCGTATGGCTTTATTTCACAATTTATTATTTTACAAACGAAATTATAGCCCTTTCAAAAATGTATATCGTGTACTAAACGTGTTCTATTCAGTTCAGTTGATATTAAAAAAATCACTGTGAAAATTTTTAGAAATCGTGTTTTCGCGTCGTATACTAATCACTGTAGGTATATGCTTAATTTTATTAAATATTTTTTTCAAAATGATTGATTCAATACTTTCACTGTTCCAAGCTAGGTTGAGGTTGTATCCATTTTGAAAGTAATTTTTATAAAGAGATAACCGAGAAAACCAATGACAACCAAGTTAGAAAAACTGTTTTAATTAGTTTTGTAACATTTCCCGCACAAAAGTTGCAGAAACAGAATACGTGCAAAGTTTTAACTGGCGTATCGTAACACTTTTCTGTACACACTGTTAAAAGTAATTAGGTGCACGTACGTAATCGAGTTTTACCTGTAAGTTGACTTTGTTTCACATCCCTTCATTGTGTTACATACGGTAAATATGAACACCGAACTGAAGAGATATTAATAATCATCATGTACAGCGCGACTTGACCCACCCTTCTCTACACTTCACCCACCGGGTACAGGCGTCAACAGGTGAGCCTTTGTGCCTTTTTTAAAATGATAAGGGACGGGTACCTACTGGTTTGCCCAAGTTTGAAGGAGCAGTAAAGTACATAATTTCTGGTCATGATTTTTTTAATTTCATTCGGTTCATGACACACGATGCATTTTTTTAAATATTCTTGTAGCACATAATACAATAAGCGCGTATACGCACTGCATCCAATTCGTATTCAGTCCGAATTCGAGACCATACAAATCTAGAAAACTCGGATCCACATTTTTTTTTTTAGAGATAAAATGATCGCTGTGACATTTCGGACCGTCATTTCTCGGTTTCGAAAGTAGGGGTCCACTCTCGATCTCCGTCCGACATCCGTCCGAAACAATTACTGCCAAATAAGCAATACTTGACCAAAGGAAAAGACGCGTGATGCAAATGAAGCTTCATACTGGATACTTGTCTTTTCATTTTGTCGAATATTTGAATATTTGACTGTAATTGTTTCGGACGGATGTCGGACGAAGATCGACAGTACCCTGATACGAATCGGACATAGTGTGCATGCTCATTTAATATTTATTTAAATACTTTATTGGAAATAAAACTATTTTTTCGGATATAAATCGCGCTTATTTGTTTTAAAACGTCGCGAGCTCTTTACAGGTTTCACGGTTGACAGTTAAGTCATTAATAATTATTAATGCAAACGACATCACGAACGAAGTCCAGTTCCGGAGTCATTTGGAGAGTAAAGCCAAACTGGCTTCAAAAAAGCTCGGAGTGCTCAATAGAGCGAAGCAGTACGTCTCTCCAGGTCACCGACTTTTGTTATATAAAACACAAGTACGGCCCCATATGGAGTATTGCTCGCATCTCTGGGCAGGAGCTCCCAAATACCAGCTTGATCCACTTGACTCCACCCAACGTAGAGCTGTTCGTATTATCGATGATCCCAAACTTACAGACGGTATGGAGCCCCTTAGCCTACGGAGAGACGTTGGCTCTTTGTGTGTGTTCTACCGTCTTTATGGTGGGTGCTCTGAGGAACTTTTTTTAACCGGTGCCACCGTCTTGTTTCTACCATCGTACCTCCCACCAAAGGAGTAGAGTCCATCCCCACATCTTAGATGCCTGGCATTGTAAGATCACGCGGGCAACTTGTTCGTTTCTTCCTCGAACCTGCAAGATGTGGAATGATCTTCCTCCTGAAGTATTTCCTTTGCGCTATGGGGTTCTTCAAAAAGCGTGTTTACAGGGCTCGCAAAGGTTGGCAACGCCTATGCGTTCTCAAGCTCATCTGATGCTGCAAATGTCCATGGTCGACGATGACCACCTCCTATCAAGCGGCTCGTCTGCTCGTTTGCCTAAAAAAAAAGCCTTATTCTGGTATTTTTTATAAACCTATTCTATCTCAGTGCTGGGCAAAAGTCTCCCCCTCTTTTCCCATTGTTTTTGGTCTTGGGCAGCATCTGGCCAGTCCTTTAAAACGGAGTCAAAGTCATCTGTAGTCAGATGTGGTCCACCGTGTCTCCTTTTTGAGTTGTGGAGCTTGCACGTCCACTAACTGAATTGTAGTTACAAAATTATTATTGATATTTCCATTTATTGATGTCTACTAACTCAACTGAGCCGAATAGGATTTTTATTCTTCAAAAACGTGCGCTAAGAACTATAGTAGGTATAAATAAAAAGGTCAGTCCTGCAGAAACCTCTTTAAAAAATACCATATAGGTAATGACGACGTACTCACAATACATCTACGATATAATAGTTTAAGCGCGTCAAAACTTGAGCACTACTATACTATAACCGACGTATAGGCGGACGCCAAGGGTTGCGAAACGCGGGAAAAATAAAATCCGTTGCCCACCGTACCGAACTCACAACGAGAAGTCCGCGGGTATTAGGTTTCCGATTCTACGAACATCTACCCACAAACCTGAAAAGTGTTACAAACGACAAAACGTTTAGTACCCGACTAAAACTCCTTTTATTGTATAATGAATTCTATAGCGTCGATGAGTTTTTTTAAACAATTGTAATTTTGTTTTACTTGACTTCGTTGTATTTAGACAAGCAGTATTTATACTACTTTATTTTATATTCATTATTATTGTTTGCGGTAGTGACGATCCTATTATCCCATTGACAATGTATTTTTAATTTACCAAAGAACATCCCAATAAATATAATTGACAACGCAACGCAGCACACGCATTGATAGCCTCGCACTAGGGAAACCCCATAACGCGGATGCTAGTGGACACACACATAGACAACCACTAATTATATCTGAACTCACGAGAGAAATAAATGTAAGCCATACAAATATTTCTTCCTTACCTCTTCGTGGCAGTCCAGCGTGGTAACGGTTCGGCCACTGAGGCAGTTAAAGCTTAGTACAAGAACAAATGATAGTCTACCCATGGTTTGGTACAGGTAACAAGTGGTATCGTTCATCAACCCCCTGGACAGAGTGTATCAAGATACCTGACGGCTTATCAGTGAAAATACGGCCGGCACGTGTGTACAATGATTGGGACATTTCGAGCCAGGCTGCCGTAGCACTTATCACGATTGGAATCAAGCGAAAGGGCGTAAATTCGCTACGTGCAGACCGGGTCTGGCGACTGTTTTTTACTTCTCTCTTTTCTAATACAAATCGTTTATTTCGTACTGAGTATTGCTGGTGAATGTTAATGGAGTTCGAACAGAATATTTGTTTTCAGTTATAAATAAAGTGGTGTGCACCAGTGACCGACAAACACCACTGTCCAAAATCTTTAATAAGACTATTTCTAATAAGATATAGAATAAAATTTCTGTCATAGTAACAAGTATCTTATTAATTCTTAATTAGTGGATTTTTGTTGTTCAGTACTGGACGTTTAGAGAAATTTGAGTTAAGGTTTTTTTTTAGTAATAATTATAGTAGTTCTCCTAAAGTTCATGAACATTCACACAAACATTTCATGAAATGTTACCCAAATAGAGTTTTCAATATTTACTTATATTGTATCCAAGAAATACTTTTTTAATTTCATTTATGACATACTTTTTACTACCTTTAATATTTGTTAAGTGTGACGGAAGACTGTTAAATAATGTTGGAATTAAAAAGTCCTTAATTCCTCTTTTTATTTTAAATCATTATTGATATATATTTAAAAACAAAAAAGTTGTGTCAAATTTAAAGGGACACTTCCCTTAAGAGTCTGTACAACCTCAAATGGCTTTGGTTGATTCTGCATAACAGTGAAAGTATTGAAACAGTCACTTTGGAAAAAATATATATTAAAATTGAGAATATATACTGATTAGTATATGGTGTAAAAACACGGTTACTTAAAATTTTCACGATAGAAAAAAACACAAACTTACCTCGAAATTTTATAAGAACACCGCTGTTTTCTCTAAATACTTTACATATACCTATGACTTTTTTATATCAACTGGCTTTAGTATCGTTTGTAAAAAAATGAATTCTGAAATAAAGGCAGTGTCCCTGTCGCTCGACTCGCGCAATAGAACCGATTCAGTACGGGAAAAAAAGTAATTGAAGCTGAGTACTTGTGAGGTAGTAGCGATTCATAAATGTCGATCACCCTAATAAATGGGGAAAAAAATTGGTTCGATTAATTACACTATGTAACATATTTTCAAAAAGGTTCTGTTACCGGTTTGATAATATTGGCTTCTGGTTGATTGATCAGCAAAGTATGTAGAAAACAGTAGCTATACTTATATATATAACTTTGCCTTAGTGGCCGTCACAGTGTTATGTACACACGCCAGCATATCAAGCTACACATTGACGTATCTTGTTAACAAAAATGTGTAGTTTGATGTGCCGTTGTCTGTACATAGCTGCAAATTTATAAAGCTGCATAGTGGTATTTTCAGAATCTCTTGTGAAAGAGTTCACCCAGGTTAGTACTGCACCTTACCTATTTCTGCCGCCAAACAGTAATGTCAGCACTACCATGTTCCGGTTTTGAAGGATAGGTGCTGGTGCAATTACAGGTACATGGGACTTAGCAACTTATGTCTCAGGGTGACGGGCGCAGTGGCAGTGCCCCTCAGATCTTTTCGATTTAAAGCTCTTAGTGGCACTGCAATTGTTATAGACAGGTTTGTAGTTTATCATCAGGCGCATGACTAGTTCGTCCGGTTACTTGACATTATAAAAAAAGACATTTCTATGTTCTTTGTCATCAATTTGCTCAATTTAGTTTCGCGCAAATTTCAAGTTTTCGTTGTCCTAACCACACAAGCAAAATGTTTTGCAGAAAAATAAAGTTTTTCATTTTTTTATATCGGAACCAACTACAAAATGATATTGATAATTTAGAAACAAAAATCGTGTTACATGGTGTTATGGCCGACCTACAGGTAGTCGACAATTTCTGCGCCAAGCGGTAATGTGAACATTGCGTTCCGGTTTGGTGAAATTACAGGAACATGAAACTTGCCAATTTATGAATTTATATCTCAGGGTGACGGGCGCAGTGGTAGTGCCCCTCGGATGCTTGCGATTTATAGCTCTAAGTGGCACTACAACTGTTATGGACAGGTGTGTTGCTTATCATCAGGCGCACAACTTGTACGTCCCGTCATAGGTATCATAAAAAAAGTAATTACAACCAATAAAAATAATAATACCCTTGTACATACATAAAAAAGTTTCATACTAATGTTGTTATTAACTCTAGACATGCATTCTGCAACAATAACCACAAAAATAACCTTAACAAGATTCCGTGTAAGTTACCCAAGCCTACGTAATCGGAGGTCCTGTGTACAAGATACCGAAAAAATTATATAATATGGTTTCACCGCTTTATGTTTAAAATGAAATTAGAGAGGTGGCTCCCTGAAAAGCAATTCTGTAACATTGTATAGGTACGAGTTTCTTACTTCCTAAAATCAAATAACGCTATGTGATATTTATTATTATTTAACTGCCTTGGTGACCGAATGGTTACCATGCCACGCTGAGATCCCAGGTTCGATTCCCGGTCCGGGAGAAATATTTGTATGGCCCACATTTATTTCTCTCCTGAGTTTGGGTGTAATTTGTGGTTGCTTATGAATGTGTCCATGGCACCCGCGACACAGGGTTTCCCTAATGCGGGGCAATATTGAGTGTGTTTGCGTTATTTTACTATGACTTTGTTTACCTTTAGTCAATTATTACGATTTATGTTATGTAATTGCAAAGGTAAACTGTAAAATGACATCACATTATAATTACAAAGCAATATATTAGTAGCAGTAGTGCTTCTTATGAAAGAGTTCGTTCAGGGTAGTACTGCTACCTTACCTATTTCTGCAGCCAAGCGGTAATGGGAGCAGTACTGCGTTCCTCTTTTAAAGCTCTGAGGAACTGCAACTGTTATGAACCGGCGTGTAGCTTACTATCTAGCACACGACTTGTTCTACACTTGATATTAATAAAAAATAAAAAATAAAGATTTATCGTGAATATTGAATGTCATGAACTTTGACTTGTACCTTATTATACTGTTACCAAGAAATGTTTTTATTTTCATTAATTTTATATTAGATGTTCTAAATATTACTGTAATGGTAGCAACAAAAATAAACTTCACAAAAGAAAATAAAAATAAAAACGGTATAAGAAAAATAAATACCCTGTTAATCGTGATTATTTTTTTGATCTATCGCCTCTCAAGCACAGGGGTGTGGGGGGCCTAGACTTGGTCTTAACGTGTATGAGTTTTTGTGAATTTAAGAGCCAAATTTAATTAGAAATTGGCTGTGAACTTTTCAGTAAAGCAATTTATTGAATGATGTAATAAAGCCCAGTATTTTGGCCACGTAATCAGGAGCAATAGGTACAGGATTCTTCAACTAATAATGCAGAGAAACGTAAGCATAGCCGTGACAGAAGGAAAACCTCGTAGTTGAAGAATCTGAGAGACCGGTTCCATCTTAACACACGTTCCCTACTTCGTCATGCCATGATGGTCGCCAGCCTTCGTAGAGAAGCGGCGCACTAAGAACAATAAATAAAGCCCAAGTTCTCTCATTGTGATAGGAGCCCTGTGCTCAGTAGAGACACTAAGAAGGCTAGCTATTTATTTAAACGTGATTGTATCTATTTTCCTGCAGAAATTATTTTCGTGAAATTACAAGCGCATGGGACTTGTCAACTTATGTCCCAGGGTAAGTGGCGCAGTGGCACTGCCATGGGCAGGCGAGTTGCGTGTATCGTTTAAAGTAGGTCAAATTAAATGGTAGGGCAATGCGTAGACAAAATAAATATTAAAAATGGTTTATATATTCCGTGGTTTATTTTTGGTGTTCTCAATTTAGGTTAATGCAATACAACACAAAATGTTATCGAATTTGGTTAACTTTCAAATTTCAAAGAAAAATTCTTTAACAACAATATTTTTGCATGAATATTCCAGTCGTCAAAACTTCTCATCTCTTAAGAATTCACACGTTCGAGCGAGCAAAACCTTGTAATTTTGTCTAAGCTTCTTACTCAACGTGTATCCAAAACTTTCTACATACATTCATTTCCATTTGTCATTATGTCAGTTTCGTTACGTGGTAATTTTCCACAGTCTTCGTTAATTATTTTAGAACGTGAAATATAATATAATATTCCCATATGTAATTAACTGTTGTTTTCAAAAGTTCAATTTAATCTTTGGCAGACGTAGGGACTTCAACAGCAGAGTAGAAAATATCAAAATGTTGACAAAAATATTAGATTTTTAATGATTTTTTGTTGAGAGACCGCCTACTTGACTGCTGAATGTGATACGATTTTAAAAAACACGAACTTCCCTATATTTCACGCTTCACTTCCATAATCTATATTACAGCGTTTCGGTTTTGAAGGGTAAGGGCGCTGGCGAAATTACAGGCACATGGAACTTTTCAAGTTATATTACAACGTAACGAGCGCAATAGTGCTGCCCCTCAGATGTGTGTCTCTTACCTCCAGGTTCACGACTTGTTCGTTCCATCTCTAGGTATCTTAAAAAAAAAAAACATGGCAGGCTATAGTAGAATATCAGTGATGCTAAGAAATAGTCCGGCTAAGTCCGTAAATTTTGCTAATCCACCTACTCTTTTATCTCCCACCTCTGTTGTCTGTTATTAGTAACATAGCTCTATGTGTAAAATAGTTTTTATGTTTATTTATTATTGTTATTTTTTCCTGTTTATTTTCCTCAGCCTTTTGGCTTGTTTAAATCACATTTACAAATCGAAATCATAATAAATATGTGGTGTGGTTTTGTTTTCTGCTATCCGCTTAAAATTTCTGGCACATATTTAAAATTACAGCTTCTTGCAAGACAATGTAGAGGTATTCTTTAAAATCTAATAATTTATGGCCATGAAGAAGATGATTAGGGATAACGCTAGTTGTGGAAAGAACAATAAGAACAACATATACTTTTTTCATCTCAAATTATAATTATTCATCAATTATTATTATTATAAAATTGCACTTGTCTTGCACCGGAGTGGGCTCCGGGGTAAAAGGCGCTCCCTCAGACTTCCAACTCTTTCTGTCCAAAGCAATCTCCGGCCAGTCACTTAAGAACGCGTCTATCACACCATCTACGTCTATGCAACGCCGCCGACGGCCATCTTGTGTCATCATTAATATGCAAAGGCACTACCATAGTATATTATACAAGAAGTCTGTGATTTATTAAGTATAAACATTAAACTTCAATTTTAAATATTACTTAAAATTAATTTTTGGCACTTGTAATTTCCAATATATCATAATTAATGACCTTTCAAAAAATTTGATTGTCTGTGATAATTATAACATTTCATCACAATTGCTCAATTCACCAACAATACCTTCCAAATACAATGAGGGGTTACGTTGGGAGTTGTAAAATATAGAGGGGATCAGTCGGGATTTAAAATTGGCGGTGGATCAGTTTAGTGGCTCAAATGGGAGTAATCCTGTACTCCGCCTTGTGCTGTGTAAGGACGCACACATTCGTATAATTTCGCATTGCACTCACGTTGCATAGCGGTGTTCGATCCCTCTCTTTGTAATTACAATTGGATTCATTTGTAATTAGTCCTTACAATAGTTTTTGTATTGTAATCAATCACATGTAAATTTGGGGCCTAGATGTCGAGCCTAGTGTAGACATCGCCTCGTTACACCATACCTACCATATTAAATGTAAATCAACACGAAATGGCGAGAGAACAGCAACTATTCGAATAGAAATTTCCACGTATGGAAGGCCGACGGTTACTTTGTTTAACGTATTAGCGTAGTCACACAATAGGCATTTTGGGCACTATGTTATGCTGTGGTGAGCCAGTTACATTCATATAATTGCCTATTAGTAGTTTTAGATGTACGCTATGTAGATCCGAAAAAAAAAATAGTTTCATTTGCTATGTATAACAATCGCGAAAACCTAAAAACTCGATAATATGTTTTTTTTTTAAGATAGTGTGATGTGAGTGATGGGACGAACGAAGTCGTGCGCCTGATGTTACTATCGCGCTACAGGCGTCCATAGCAGTTGTAGTACTTGAAATCAGAAAGATCTTTTAGCAATGTCCAATGTGCCCGGTAATTTCGGCATCCTTACCCTTCAAAACCGGAACGTAGTATTAGTCACATTACTACTTGGCGGTACTTCCTTGGACGTAATTTTCCACAAAAAGGTCTACTGCTTCTAAAGTTACTTCTGGTGAAGGTTGCATCATCGGTCTTGCCAGTCCTTGTAGTGACCGTTATGTGTCTACCAGCTTTTCAGCTGAAGTGATGATGATTTAAGTTAACTTTGAAATATTGTCTATTAGTAAATGAAATTACTTTTTCGAATATAAGTTGTGGATATTTATTTTTTCAAGAACCAACGCTTGGAGCTCTTTACGGGTCCCATGGTCCAGGTCTCAGGGCCGTTGGTTTGATTGAGAAAACATATATACGCAATTTAACATACTTTCATCAAAAATAAATTTGTTTTTGGCAAAAATTTTCAGTTATAATGTAACGGATGAAATAGATAATTTCTTCTTATAGAAATTCTAAAGGAAATCGATGCAATATGCACCCTTGGTTTTATAAAGCCACATCATTAAAATGACAACTTTTCACAAGAGGTTTAAACATTCTACGATCGAAATTAGTCGATAGCTTCCTTATGCTTAATAGAAGACTTATAAAATTTCACAAATACGTAATTTGATTCATGTAATTTTTAAGTTTATTGAATGACACTATATTTGATCACCATGATATTTAATTATTTTTGTGAAATTGCTCCACGAGTTTGTTATAATTATTAATAAAAAAATCGAACACTTCGAAAAAATTATTTCGATCCGGCTGGATTCGAACCAACGCCTTCCAGCAAACCGTGCCAGACGCTATACTAACTATACCAAAGGAACTAGCGGTCCTTACAATTTTTTCTTATATGCTTGTTGCAGATAATTGTTATTCGTTTTTAACGACTTTTTGCCGTAGCAGCCATTACAGCCAGCAGACATTACGAATGAAATGAGAAATATATATATATTTATCTATATAAGTATAAACATCCTGTATTCCAATGAGAAATACGTAATCTATTGAAGGGAACCCTTTCCCAAAAAGGGTAACAGAAGATGTAACTGTAAAAGCTTATGAATCAAACTGAGAGATTTCTCACAGATGGCACTACAGTAAAAAAAGTAGTTACAAACCAAAAACAAAGGTCTGCAACAAGTACACGGAAAAATTCGTAAAGTCCGCTAGTTCGTTCCGTGGCTTAGTTAGCATAGCGTCTGGCACTGTTTTGCTGGAAGACGTTGAATCATGTTGTTTGTATAATTTTTATGAATTTCATGTGACAAAAGCCCTTTTGACGTACGACCACAGGCTTTAACCCAAGGTACGATTCGTTGTCACGTTTTAATACTACTTATGAATTGTGTTGTGTTATATATGTAAAAGTACCTTATGTAAACAAACTTCCATCTCTTTATAAGTATAGATAAGCCTTCTTCCATAAAACGTAAACCGATACTCAAACATTAGCGTGGCGTTATCTCAAAGGAGGTTAGGATAAACACGTCGTCGCCTCACTAAAAGCCTGGGGTTAAAATTAACCCCGTTTAATTAGTTACACGTGAAACGTATCAACGAGTCGTTAGTTATATGTATTCCACGGATTACTGCATGTAAGGTCTCTAGATCTTTCTCAATGTAGTAAAGGATTGACTGTTTACGATTTGATAGCGGGTGTTAAATATTTAACAAAAACTTCTACATAGTTATGTCTTTCTTGTATTACTAAAGCGTTTGCATTTTGGGATATTGTAATTTTTGAGATATTGGCACCAAAAGTTTCTTTTTTTATTTCATTTACTCGGATTTAACTTAACAATAAAACTGAAACCGAATAAGATGTAAAAAATAACTTTTTGTAGTTGTAGATTTTGCCGATTCCATATATGTTAATAACTCAATTTCTTTAAAAATGTCGATTACACCAATTAGATATTTGGAGAGCAGAATTTTATTAGAGGCAGTGTTAATTTTCATTCCTAGTATGTATTTTCTTACTACGCCGCAAAAGTAATTTCCAATTTAATCCAAATTTTGCAATCTTTTGCAGTTTCTGGCCACTCAGGAAGGTTCGAACCATCTCGGTATCTCTATCGGGGACTTATTGCGTGTGCGATATTTCTGTATTGGCGCACTTCTGTCAGTACATCCGTTTTATATGCCTTATCCAGTTGGACCTCATTTGTCTAAACCCATCAGCATCGTGTCTATACTAAAAATGTATTTCGTATGAAATAACAGTAGCACATTTGATGCTAAAGCGTGAAATTTGTAAAGTGGAAATTACTATCCTCACGCAAAATTATGCTTTATTTCTTTGTTGTTATGTTTCCTGCCATAATTATGTACCTAGTCGAAATAATGTATAGAATGATTGAATGTAATATTCTATTTTCTTTTTTATGGCAACTTTATTCGACAATTTTAGTAGACTTATTAAAAAAAAAATTGTCATTTTAACATAGCAACAACAAAAATCACGAGATATTTATGGTACTGCCGATTCCTCATAAATAAATTATATTTTTGGGCGAAACAAATAGGCGAATATAATAGTACTGTCACAAGAGACGGTATTAATACTGTAGGTAAGAACTTTAACTTGCAGACATTTTTACTACAAAGTATTTTAAAGCGCATGAGGTTCTTAATTAGGCATTTGAAAATCAATTTCATGTCTAATAAAATATGTAAAATAAAAAACAAAGGACGATAGACAACTGCCTCGGCGGCCGAACGGTTATCATGCTGGACTGCCAGGCAGGCCCGGGTTCGTTTCCCGGGTCATGAGAAATATGTGTATGGCCTACATTTATTTCTCTCGTGAGTTTGGGGGTAATTTGTGGTTCTCTATGTGTGTTTCCATGACACCCCGAGTTTCCACAGGGTTTCGATAGTGCGGGGCTATGAGCATGCAAAAAATAGGACTTTATGTTTTTTACCATTGCGTGATTTTTTGAAGCTGAGAATTGAAATTTTGTGTGGTCGTCGCTATATTATTCCGTTTAGAAATTTGACGACGACGTCCAAGCGACAACACGTGGTCGGTTGGATTGATGATGGTGGATTTACCTCTTACTTAAATATAAATATAATACACAGATTTCTTCTACAAAGCGTTAGAAAACAATGTGTAAACTTTAATTATTTTTACAAGGATCGAACACTAAGAAAAAATTCTTCAATCCGGCTGGAGTCGAACCAGCGTCTTCAGCATATCGTTTTTAATGCTCCCCCAACGGAGCTACGGAACGAACCAGCGGACATTACGAATGAAATGAGAAATCTATGAAAATTTATCTATATTCGTGTAAATTTGTTACATCCTGTAGTCTAATGAGAAATACGTAATCTATTGAAGGAAACCCTTTCCCAAAAAGGGTAACAGAAGATGTAACTGTAAAAGCTTATAAATCAAACACCCTTTGTTTATATTGTACTGATTGTGTGGGGTTGTCTCTTACAATAACAAGGTTACTGAACTTGGAAACTTTTGGGTTGAGGGATGACGTATTGGGTACCAAAAGTTTAGAATGATGATGAATTTCTTTTGCAAAGTTATTTACTAAGGAAATAATGTTTATCCTTATCAAATTCTTAGGTTTTCTCTATTATTATGCACAGGAACTAAGTATTATTTTTAACCGACTTCAATAAAAGGAGGCGGTTCTCAATTAGATAATCTTTTTTTTGTAAGTATGTTACGCGATAACTCGCGGCATTTGTGGACCGATTTTGATGATTCTTTTTTTGTTGCAGAGAGGGTACCTCACTAGTGGTTCCATTTAAATTGCAAGAAAATATTTCATCGCTAAGCCTGGAAAACCAGGTCGTGAATGAATTTTGAGGTCGGTTTTTTTTAATACTCTGTACAGAGATTATATTGAATCTCTTTGACATGAACTCATTTTACAGCGTTCGTTTTTTTGTTGTATCTATATCATTGTAAGTCAATGATGTATATAGGAAATTTAGTTACTTTTTTTTCGGATTTAAATTGCGAATATTTGTTTTTTCAAACAAACCAACGTTTGATAACGACTACATCGCGGGCCCTAGACATTGGTTTGTTTGAAAAAAAAAACAAATATACGCGATTTAGTACAGTTTCAATAATATATATTTATTGTATTTTAAACTATTTTCCTTGGATCTGAAATCCAGTATATCTTTCAAATCAGCCAACATTAGGGCTCTTTACAAGTCCCATTTTTTAGACACCTAGACACCTAGAGATAAAGCGATCCCTGTTTATTTCTCGAATTCGGAATTGGGGGTCTACTCTCGATCTCCGTCCGACATTCGTCCGAAACAATTACTGTTAAATAAGTAATATTCGACAAAATTAAAAGGCAAGTATCAAGTATGAAGCTTCATTCGCATCACGCGTCTTTTCATTTGGTCAAGTATTGCTTATTTGGCAGTAATTGTTAAATCTATATTAAAATGAATGATATTTTAAACCATAAATAAATATATCAAATGTAAATATACATTTTGTAAGGTTTAACACGAGAAATCTGAACAATCCCAAGAATTGAAATGGGCAGACACCTTTGAGAGCCCGCACCGAAGGTGACTGTCTGACTTGGACCGGGAAAATTTTCCACGTATATGCAAAATTCCGAATCCGAAAAAAATTCTATTCAGTTGCAAATAAATTATATTGAAAAAAATGTAATGTGAAGACATTCTAAGAATTTTAATTTCTACAAACTTATCTCTCAGAAACATTTTACAGCCCATATTAAAAATCCCGTACACTACAGTACACTGTATATTTATTTATTTGTTTTATGTATTTCTTTGCAAACCTTACAGCTTTTTAAATACAAAGTTTATCATTTATACAATTCATTTATAAATTGGGGGTGTTTCTTCAAAGAACTAATGAATTGACTGCGCTACAGAAAGACGATATTAACGTCCCTGAATCTGTTCTCGTAACTGCGTACTATTATATACAAAACAGAGTGCTTTGCTTAGTTTGAACGGACAGAGCCCGAATACAAAGAGTATGTGGAACATTTAACTACCTTATATAATATATATATATTGGAGCAATTAAATAAAATTAACATTTGAAGTTTCCACAAATAAGAACCTATTCAACTTCAAACATTCTCGAAAATTCGTACTCATTGTGTTCCTTCGCTCTTTACTCTTGAGCTGTTAAAGACGCCAGGGGACCGATTCTCATACGCTGCGATATTTTCTCGATTTCGATATGATGGTGTATTTTCAATGTCTCACAAACACCTCACGCCCTTTTTTGCAACATTGTCTACAGAAATGCCAATAAAATATAATATTGCGGCAAATATTTATAATACTAACTGACGGTACGAAGAACAAGTCGTAGCCGGGAAGTCTACCACGAAAGACGACACTATGTGACTGCGTCAGCAACGAAGCTCATACGTACTACATATGTCAGTCTTACGATGAAAGTAAGGACTTATGTCAAATCTCGATCTGCGTACGTAGCCTTCGGTCCGATACGAAGCTAAAACGATGATCGTTGCTTCGCATTTCGCATTTCATGGTAGACCTCCTGGCGTTAAGCGACACGCCTGTTCATAGCCGTTGCAATGCCGTTCTATGATTTATATTCCTCCGTTCCGTTCCACGGTAATCTGCGGATTCGCGACATGATTAGTTTATACATTACACAATTGAAAGTTCATTATGCTGTGTACAATTTTGTTGTATAAATTCGCTTCAGTATTAATGTTTCCGCAGTAATGTAATTTGAGCCTAAGAATAATACAAAAAAAAAACAATCGAAATATAATACCATATTATTCACAAGACATTACAGTAAATTGCCTACAG
>NW_020653850.1:4093475-4128250 GCF_003589595.1 Hyposmocoma kahamanoa
GAGATGGCGCTGTCGCCGCGATAATAATTAGCTCCGTACTTACTCAAAATTTAAATTATTAAAACTAGTACAAACAGTATAATACTATAACCAACATATTATTTATTGTTCAAAGTTTAAGTGACAACGTTTGTGAACTGTTACAGCTTCGTTTAATCATAAAACATTATATTATTGAACGGCGACAGAAAGTGTATTTACATTGATTGGACAGTGTCTAAAAAAGTTAAAAGTGACTTTCTTTAAGTGAGAATTAACTGTTATTATAAATACAAATGATCAGTGATCTTAAATTCTATAAATTAAACTAAAATAGTGACTTGTGTACATGATTAAACTTATTGTTGATTTTAATCTACCTTCAAAGTGCAGTAAAAAAAAAAACATTGAACTTTGTACGCCAACTACTAGAACAACAGAGGCACAGAATCATTAATTTCGCCATACACAAACATAGAACTATTAGCCGAACGGTAACACATGCCGACTGGTAATTTCACCGGGTCAGGGTTCGGACCAATCTTGGCATAACAAAAATATCTTTTGTTTTTTTTTTTGTATTATTATTATTTTTTTTTTTTTTATACGTTATAATATTCATAATTGATGTTTTAAATTATGGACGCTGATCATATAATCAACTAAAATAAATATATAAGATAATAATCACAGCCTAGAGAATAGCGCCCGTCTCCTGTTAGGTACTGTTTTCTCACTAAAGGATAGAAAATACGTCCTACAATGATGACCCGTAGGGCCTTAACTCAAAACACTGAGTTAAAGCTTCAGCAAGTGCTGGAAGAGCTGGAAGCAAGTAAGAACTCCTGTGATCAATTAATGCTCGAACGAGATGAGAGCGAAGAAGAAATAAAGAAGATTATTGAGAAAAACACAAAATTGAAAAATGAGCTTGCTGAGTTACAATCCAAACACCTGGAAGTGCTGTACGAACGAAACCAACTTGAAAACATAATTAAAAACTTTGACCAGTGCAGTAACACTTACGAGAGAGCATTGGACCGCATCACAGAACTCGAACAGGATTTAAACGCAGCAAACAAACAAATATCAGATTTGGTTAATGAAAGGCACGATTTGGAACCAGACTCAAACAATCTTTTTAATGAACTGAGGTCATCATCTGAAAACTTTTCATCTGAGCAAACAATTTTACCAAAATCATATAGATCTGTATCTTGTAACATCTTAGGTTGTAATAAACTAAAAAGGTATATAAAAATTAATAGATACATAAAGAAAACTGAGAAATTGGTTAAGAAAAAAAATTGTTTTCACAAAAATGTGGCACTTAGAAAGGAACGTATGAGTCTCATGGATTCGCTAGAAATTTATGATGGTAAACTGAAGGAAAGTAGAGCAATATATGATCGAGACACAAAAGCACTGCTATTGGAAATTGAAAGTCTTCATGAATCTCTGAACACTATAAATGAAAAGTACCTATCCGCACAAAGAAAGATTGAAGAGCAAATTCGTACCACTGCAGAAGTGACGGAATCAAGCAACTCTAATACAGCGTGCTACGACTCGATCATAAGAAATAAAAATCCGTTCATTAAAAATGACAATAATTGTAATACGTCATTATGCTCACTAAGTAGCAGTGTTAAAAGTGCGTTATTGAACGTCAGTCCCTGCCAAACTTCTGTATATAACAAGCTTAACTCAAATGCCGGGGTTCGTAAACCGAAAACAGTTATACTCTCTGACAAGCTTGGTCAACGCATGGGGCCAATACTAAAATATAAGTTAAATCATGAAGTGCTAAATATTTGTACTCCATATTTACCATTTGACAAAATTATCAAAAACCTGAATCAGTATGAGTACGAGTTAAATAAATTTACCAATGTTATTTTCCTTTGTGGTGACAGTCTTTTTGTTAAAAAACAACACATCATAAAATGTTTTAATCATTTAGTTCAATTAAATTCTAAGACTGAGTGTAAATTTACAATATGTGCTTTTCCATATGCTCAAAATTTATCATATGATCAAAATCAGCACATATATGACTTAAATCGATTAATTTACCATTTGACATGTCGTCATAGTGACAATATTGCATTTTTTGACACAAATAAATTTATATCTTGCTTTAATTTGACAACAGACACTTTGTACCTGGCGAAAAAAGATAGACATAAGATAGCTTCTTTGTTAGCTTACAATTTACAAGTTCAAGATACAATTAGAGGAAATGCAACAAAGTCTACAAATTGTAATATAGATTGCACAGTTAGTAACTCGACTAATTCAAATATATTCAAATTAGACTACACGTCTCATAAAACCCCTGATTTAAACTAAGTGAAAAGACAAAAGTCAAACCCAATCAATTTCAAATAGTGCACCAAAACATACAGGGTCTGACTGGCAAGGAGTTGGAAGTAGAGTTGTTTTTACTTAGTCAAAGTATAAATATGTTATGTATAACGGAGCATTGGCTTAGAGATTTTGAATTGTTACTTAATATAAAGTCATTTCAATTGTGTAGTGTTTTTAGTAGGAAGAAAGCTATCCGTGGCGGATCTTTAATAATTGTTAATGTAAATCATAAGTGTAAAGAACGTAAGGATATAGTAGCCCTTTCGGTAGAACGAATAATTGAATTGTCATGTGTGGAGTTGGAGGAATGTATTGTGGTTTGTGTGTATCGGCCTCCGTCCGGAAACTTTGATGTATTTGAGTCTGTAATGGAGGATATTTTGAAAAAAATCTATAGAAACAAAAAGAAAATTGTAATTTGCGGTGATTTTAATGTCAACTTGTTAGAAAAGTCACAAATAAGTGTTAGGTTACTCTCTCTGTTCGAATCTTTTGACTTTCATAACCAATTTTTAGAACCAACTAGAATTACTGCGCATTCAGCCACATGTATAGACAATTTTTTCTGCAATTTTAAAGTAAGAGATAAACTAGTCATAACTAATTTATCATCAGATCACTGTGGTCAAAGGATAACTATTTCAAGTAAACAAGATAGTGAAAATCAAGTTGCTTCATTTCGACCTGTGACGGACAGCCGTATAAGAAAATTTAAATTTAATATATCTGAAAAATTAACATATTTGCCGTTGTTACTGGATGATCCAGATTACATTTACAAAAAATTATTTCACTTAATTAAGAATGAATTTGACGATAATTTTAAGATTAAACAATATAGTAAAAGTCAACAATCAAAATTCAGTGACTGGGCTACGACTGGATTACATAGAAGCAGAATCAAGTTATACGAGTTATATGAAGAAAAAAAGTATAACAATAATAATAAATTCGTGGAATATGTAAAGAAATATTCAAAGATTTTCAGAAAATTGTGCGTATATGCCAAATCCCTGTACATTACTAAAAAAATTAAAATGTCTGATAATAAAATTAAAGCGACATGGAATTGCATAAACAGAGAAACAGGAAAAATAAAACCACGAGACACTCATTTTGCATTAAAGATATGTGATAATATTCTGACATCTGATGAAAAAGTGGCCCAGGCGTTTGAACACTATTTTACAGATATACCTATTATGACTACGAAATCACTTAACGCTTCTTCACAAAAATCTGAAGAGCTACTTAAAAAATATATACCCATGTGTGAAGAACAATTTAGCTTTAAAAATGTTACTTGTGCAGATATAATAAAAACATTTAAATCTCTAAAAATGAAAAATACTTGTGATTTGTGGGATATTTCAGTTAATATTATTAGGCATATTATAGATATTATAGCTCCAGTATTAGTAGATGTATTTAATAGCTGTGTTAACAAAGGTATATTTCCTGATCTTATGAAACATAGTAAAATTTTGCCACTATTTAAATCGGGTAGCAAAGATGATCCCAATAATTATCGGCCCGTCTCTGTTCTGCCAGCACTTAGTAAGATATTTGAAAAAATTGTTCTTGATCAGCTTATGGCACATTTCGCGAAATACAGCCTCCTTCATAAAGAACAATATGGTTTTACTAAGGGCCGATCTACCACAGATGCTGGTATTGCATTATTAAAATATGTCTATAATGCTTGGGAGGGGTCGCAGAATGCCATTGGTGTTTTTTGCGACCTTTCAAAAGCTTTTGACTGTGTTGAATATAATACTCTTTTGTTGAAGCTCAAACACTATGGTATCCGTGATAATGCTTTGAAATTGATTCGGTCGTATCTTGGTTGCAGAATTCAAAGAGTTAGTGTTAATGGAATCATATCACCTGGATCTTTTGTACAAATGGGGGTACCACAAGGGTCAATATTGGGCCCCTTTTTATTTTTGGTTTATGTAAACGACTTACCATTCTTTGTAGAAAACCGATGTGAAATAGTCTTATTTGCAGATGACACTTCCTTAATTTTTAAAAGTCCCCGAACAAAAAATAATTTTGACGATGTAAATAAGGCTCTTGCAGAGGTACTTTATTGGTTTACTGTGAACAATTTACAACTTAATGCCAGAAAAACCAAATGTATAAAATTCACACTTCCAAATGTCAAATGTTCTAACAGTGGAATAATGTTAAACAACGATCTGCTGGAATTTGTTGAATCTACAGTCTTCCTAGGTATCACTGTAGATTCAAAATTACAATGGAATCCGCATATTACAGCCCTAGCAGCGAGACTCAGTTCAGCTGCATTTGCGGTAAGAAAAATTAGAGAACTTACAGATCAAGAAACGGCTAGGCTAGTTTATTACAGCTACTTCCACAGCATAATGTCATATGGAATTCTACTGTGGGGGAAAGCAACTGATATTGCGACTATTTTTGTTTTGCAGAAGAGAGCTATAAGATCCATTTATAAACTGGGAAACAGGGTCTCCCTTAAAAACATGTTTAAAGAAATTAATATTCTAACAGTAGCATCACAGTTCATTTTAAATTGTATTTTATACGTCCATCAAAATATTCCTGTATTTCAGAAACACAGCGATATACACAAATGTAATACTAGAAATAAAGATAAATTAATCATACCACAATTCCGATTGCAAAAAGTTCGTAATTCTTTTATGGGACAAGGAATTATATATTTCAATAAAATACCGACCGACATTTCATGTTTGCCGTTTTACAAGTTTAAGACATATGTTAAAAATAAACTTCTGACGAAAGGGTACTATACAGTTGATGATTACATAAATGACAAAAATGCGTGGAGTTAATGTTATATTGTTTTATTGTACTTTACAATTTTGTATGAATTATTAGTGTTTTTTTTTAATTTATTTGACATGTGTATTTTTATTTATTCTTTGTAAATTTTGACAATTCGAAAGTGCTTGTGAGTCAGGCTTACTTGAATAAAAAAATATTATTATTATTATTATTATTATACACTGAAATACAAAAACTAATAAGTAAATTAACAATATTCCAGTCCAATACTACCATTAGATACAAACATAAGTCGAGAGTTCCACTGTTTACAAATTTACATTATTATTATAGTATAAATGAAATCTTTATTTCAGTAGTGAATGGTCGTTAATAATATGTTTATACAATTTTGATTTAAATAAACTAAATGACTCCGCATCCTTTACATTTGACGGCAGTTTGTTAAAGATTTGCACTCCTTTAAAGCCTATTCACCTGTTGCCGAAGTTAGTTCTGATAATGGGCAGGATTAGATGATTGGCTCTGCGCACAAGGTGGCACAAGCTGGTGACGTCAGGCTGCGCCGCGCTGCGCCGCGGGACACGATATACCCACTTTATTTAGTAGAAATGAAACTGTACTTACTGCATTGCATTTTCCGCCCACCGCCGCTTGCAGTGGGTTTGTTTTAAAGAAAATAGAAAACAAAGAAAATAAAACCACCACTGATCCAGAAAATATCGCAAATATTTGCTCTCATGACGAGGAACCCATGCTTCAACCAGAAAATAGTATTCCGACTACAATTAAACTACTTGTTTTCTCTATTTAGATTTTAACTCTTTTTAATGTTAACAATTTAGTTAATAAAGTACCTATTTTAATGTATATTTATTTAACCTCCGAAAAGTACGTATCGTTACACTGTACTGTGTACTTCTTATTGTTGGAATTTCCATCAGTTAAAAACAAATTAGTCGTATCTACTGGTCGCAATCACATTTTTTTATTATTATTAATCTATGTGTTTATTTACTTATTGTATAAAAACAAATTGAATAAATAATACATAAAAGTGATACTTTCAATGACGCATAATTAATGAATAAATATTGAAGTTTGTTAAATGCATTTAAAATATAGCGAATAAAAGCATTTGTTTTAATTTTACTACTCTTTTCTACTTTTTTTTTCTAGTTGAAAATACTAGTATTAGTAGTAATTGCTCTATCAACTAACGATCGAATCATTGCACGATTTATCTAATATTTTCATTGTTTTTACTAATTACGATGTTGACCCTAAAATATAAAGTAATGAAACTATTTTTCCGGATTTAAATCGCGTATATTTGTTTTTTCAAACAAACCGACGTTTCGGGCCCTTTACAGGTCCCATGGTCACTTGTTTGACAAACTTGTTTGACAAACCCCAGGTCTTTGCAAAAGAAAAGTCCGTTATCTGCCCAGGATGCTGCGAAAGGCCATTAAAATTAAAAAACATCGTAATTTCAACAGGGAAGATGGTTTCTCCGTACCACCAGTTTGGGATCCAGTATTTCCTCTAATGAAAAATCCCAAACGTACATAAGACTGCAATACTAATTAATATGTTTTAGTTTATTCTAATTTCTATTAATAATTAATAATAAATTAAACTGAATAAAAATTCATTCAATAAAATAATTTGTAAAACTTAATGTAGCGTAAATTGGAATGTTTTCTTTGTAAAAGTAAAAATAAGGTATTTAATTAATAACTATTGTAACTATAGTGAAAAAAATAGGGTGGTTTGCATAAATATTAGACATAACTGGTTGAAGACTGTACCACCTCAGTCAACCGTGACCATGGGAC
The DNA here is from genome assembly GCF_003589595.1 of Hyposmocoma kahamanoa. Taxonomy (NCBI): domain Eukaryota; kingdom Metazoa; phylum Arthropoda; class Insecta; order Lepidoptera; family Cosmopterigidae; genus Hyposmocoma; species Hyposmocoma kahamanoa. Next base: position 4,100,453 of record NW_020653850.1, read on the forward strand.
CTGTAAAGGGCCCGAAACGTCGGTTTGTTTGAAAAAACAAATATACGCGATTTAAATCCGGAAAAATAGTTTCATTTCCTATATAAAGTAATGTTTATTTTTACTATGGTTTATACTCGAATGTCTCTGAGGGAACAACAACGTAGGTATAGATTGTAAAAAAAAACACTTATGACTCTTCTGTATTCTAATGTACTACTTATCTTAATTTGACTTTGTGTAAGTACAAGGAGTGGTCGATAGATGGCGTATGAATTTGTTACTACTGCTTAGAGGTCAAATCGTCAAAGTCATTCGCGACTGTTCAAACCTTAAAGTAAAAGAACAATGCTTAACTGGCAGTATATACGAATAGCAATCATAATACCGCCATCATAATACCTATTTTGATTTCAACCAACAGCCCCATGTAACAATGTTACAGATAAAACAAACGCCTACACAAATTTAATAATATTCTTCAAAGACAGACGCACGACTATAGAAATAATTGAAGCCTGAGGATTTTTTTTAGACGACGCAATTTTTCCCGGCTTTTAGTCAGGGAGCTCTGATTACTTTACAGCTTTCTTTTTGTGATATCTATCGACTTAAAATTTGATTTTCCGTGAATTGTAAGGCCTTTTACTTCTTTTAAAGTGTTTTATAATAGTACGAATTACGTTTTTCAAATAAATTCTTTTCTCTTAACGCAAACAAATATTCTTCTTCTTTGTATAAGTAAAATATAAGTCGACAAGTGCTGTAGGATATATATTAAAGTGCAAATAGTCCTACTGTCCATACTGTAAACTTAAATGCCTGTAGGGGTATACATTTTTCCGTTTATTAGAAATCCTCAGAAAAAGCTCGATTTTCCAATAATGAGTATTGTAATTATGAGTAATTTTTTATGCGAGTTTTTACATTTACGCGCAAATTTGTTACGCTACGTTATGTTGGCCATGAAATTATACATCAAACCATGAAATAACGTCCAATTAGAGCGTTTATTAATGCGTAGAATTTATGTTGGCAAAATTTAATGCTTCTTTTGAGTTAAAATTTACCCTCATTAACGGTTGCGAGCTCTCAGTCTATATATCAAAACAACAAAATCAAATATCTTTTGAAATAAGCGTTCTTTTTCTCCTCGTATTTACAAGTTGGTTTGTTTGTTTGTACATCGTTTGTGATAGGAATTTACTCGTTGTGTGTGTTTATATTATGTTGACTTAACATTATGTTGCCTAGCAAGAAATTTTGAAAAGGAAAAGAATAAATATTTAATAAGAAATATGTATGTTACTTCAAATTGAGAAATTGTATTTTCCTGTCTATAACAAAGGTACGTATAATATAAGGCCTGTTTGCGAAACGTTACAAGTATTATTGTAAGTAGTATTTTCGATGTACTAAATACAATTTTATGTTTCTTTTTTACAAAATCCGTCATTAACAAATGACGATGAGCGAAACTCCCAGCAACATACACAACCATTTCTGTTCCTGTCGTTACCTCGCAATGGTGGTGTGGGTTATAACTATATTAACCAAAAGGCCTATTTATAATAAACAGAATCCACCGTCACCATTAATCATACAGAGTGTCTGCGTACGGTTGTCATCAACACTGAAACTTGAATTAACATTCAACACCCGCCTGACCTGTATACGTGCGCTGGATAGCGAAGGATACGGAATTAACCACTTGATTCTTACTAGGACAACATGTACAAAGTTTAACTTGAGATTTTATGAATTATGACATTGTCTTGAAGTTTGTGTCCACTAAGTCCTTGTCAAGATTTTTAGAGTTCTTTAATCTTTCATTACATTTCTATTCAATTTAATAGGTGAATAAAGAAAACATTTTATTTTATTTATAAACGTGTCTAAATGTCATAATATTTTGTGTTATACCATTGACTTACAATTATATGGACGTCGGATCCGCGCTAAAAAGTGTCCGAACTTATAGGCCGTTAAAATCGTATACAGAGCGTCATTCACGCTCTAGTCTTCGTTTGTTCGACTGACAGCGAAGCAAGCAAAATTAGACAGTACTGCGATGACATTACAATTTAAATTCAACGTTTTAGCTTTTTCATATTCCTTGACATGTCACTACGTTTAAATAGGTTGACTTGGGACATTTTTTTCGTGGTTTTTGTATTAGACCCGTCGTCCATTTATTTGTAAGTCAATGTGTTATACTTTTATTTTTTATAAGGTAAGTTACACGCCTGTCCATGCCAGTTGCAGTGCCACACGGAGATTTAAATCCCAAAGATTTGAGGGAAACTGTCACTGCGCCACCTTGACACATAAGTTCACAAGTCCTATGTAATTCACCAGTGCTGGTAAATTACAGGCTTACCCTTCAAAATCGAAATATAGTAATGCTGACATTACTGCTTGGCGACAGAAATAGGTAAGGCAGTACTATCCTGGACGAACTCTTTCACAAGAAGCTCTACTGCTATTAAATGTTACACACATTTAGCAGTTGAACTTTAGGTATAGCAAAAATATTATTAAGATTTCAGTGAACACTTTCTATGAACATAGAATTTTAATTTCGCAACGTGTTCAAATTTTATTGCAGGCGACTGTAGCCCTTATGAATACAGGAGACAGACTGCTTGGTTGTGTTCAGGGTTCCTCTGAAACAGAGCATTGTTCTACTTACACATTAAATTTCCTCAATACTTGTTAATCCTACATAAAGAGCATTTCTTCGCGTATAAGTAACTCGGTAGCAAAGCAAGATATGTCGGCAAATGCATTCCTTCTGGAGCAGTCTCTTTATTAAACTACGCTCTTGACTTTTATGAATAGTGTAGAAATGCTTTGTGGTTCTGAACTTGAGATGCTAGTATATTTAATATGTGTTCCATTTTATATGCACAAGTTTTCGCGAAGAAGTTTTGTGTTGGTTGCATAGCCCCATGTATGGATGGTTGGCTAAAAACTATTTCTCTTTAGAACATTACCACCCGGCAGAGAAACGTACATGTACCATCGATACCCTACCTGACCCCATAACCGTCTACTTTGTTCAGTGTGATGACAGATATTTAACCTGCAAGCTGCAAAATTCATTTCGGTATGACTTTCTTGTTGTATCATTAGTGAATGACGTTTTAAGAAACTTTATAAGTGAATTTGATCTTTGGTTACAATACATAGATATAAATTTCAACCTAAAAAGCAGGAATTCCCTTACTTTTACCAGACCCAGGTATCTTAGAGCATCGACTGCGCCTCCAGCTGCCGGATTTGATTTAAGATTTATCACCGCTACCAAGTTCCTTACCTTGTATGTTATTTAGAAACAAATGGTTTGGTATCAAAATTTGTATTATTACGGCGGCAGAGTTTGAAGCGTATGCAGATGACTTCCAGGCCGTAATTGGTAAGCTTTTTCTTCGTATCGTATGGGAAAAAAATGCCAGACAATAAAACTAAATTTCTGGTCTCAAATTAGAGAATTTCCTGTACTATGAATACCAGAATAATGATAACTCTGAGGGCAATCACTTAGAAATGTTCGTATCCTAAATTGATGTAAATCTAGAATCGGACCAAGAACGCTACCTTGGGGCACGCCATATTATAAAATCTCTTCGCACCCACTGAGGTTATGTAATTTCATTATTTGCTTCCTATTAGTCAAGTAATCAGTGAATATAAAAAAGTGGAGTACCTCTTATACCTATATTTTCTACCCTTTCTAATTATAAATAATGATTGTATACAAATGTTTATTTATAAAGAGCAACTTTGAGTTTCTTACTCATTCTTCTCAGAAGAATCTGCCTTTAATCAATGTGACAGTTTCAAGTGTAATTTGTTTACCTATGAATAATGGTATTTTATGCAATCATTGCAAATTGAGGTTTTTAAAAATCGAGTAGGTACCGCGTTTACGAGGCTTTGTCAAGTGCTCCTCATCAAGCGCCCATAGTACTAACCGCTGTGCCACCAAAGAGCACAAGCACACCCCGTAACCTAAAACCGAACCGCGCGCCGCAGGCCGAGCCCGAGCCGATAGGGCTCGTATTTTTTATAATGCTTGCCATCGTGACACTGGCCGATGGTTGAGCCAGATGTACAGGAAAGGAATGGTACGTTGATTTCGGACTCGTAAGCGATAAATCTCGTTATCCATTTGGAATGGCATTAAACCGGTCAGAAAAAGCTTTATGTTAATTGTAATAGAGTGAAAAAGACGTTTTGAGTTTCACATCGGATCGGGTGACGCGGTTCGATAAAGATCAGCAACGAATCTGCTTCTTGCAAATATCCGATCGTGTCCGTACGTAGCCCATTACGACTGATCGGCGACGTAGACACATGGAACGACCGCGGCCACTACGAAGGTGGCGAAGGCCACATTTCATACCTCCTATCCGAGACGATGCCTGAGCGGCGGCGCCGACGCCTTTGCGACAATGTCGACACCCGAACGAAAGCGTCGATACCTGAACTAACGTATCGACGCCAGAACGGTCGTGTTGTTTACGGCGAAACGGCTTAATATGACAAGTGTGATAAACCATACTAGTCAACAAGATAAACTCCTCAATGCTATAGGTACGCGCCAGCACCAAAAAACCTCCTAGTAATTGCCATAGTAGCAGACAGAATTTACGGTCCATTCCTTGGTCTATTACTTTAAGTTAATTGGGTAGCCAAATGAGTGTACTAACAAGCTTATAACGTTGTTATCCGATATTCTTGTCGTCGGAAATTAATGCTTATTATTATTTCGGGTGTTTATTTTAGGTACCCGGTTCTCTTGTGGCCTAAAAGATAAATTTTGAATTTTTGGTACACTCGGCCGGGGTCTGGGAAAGTTCAAGAACGTGTGAAGCAGTGCTGATTTCTGCATTTGAGCTGGAAGCGACACGGCACCGATAACTTCCACAAGTAATTAGCTAGCCTTGTTGGAATTAACCAGTTGGCGAACGAAACAATTATTATTTTTATATTTTTTGCTTAGCTGATCACAGCTCTTTGGCCATTTTTAACTACATTAACACTAAATACAGTGTGGTGTGTATCTACGTTGAGAATATTGTGATGAGATACTATTTCGTCTTATTTTATCTACATGAACTATCTGATAATAAATTCTGCATGTATTTAAAATGACCTCTTTTTGTAAGGTTATATAGAGTGTTTCTGATATAATAACTTGAAGCTATGGAGTTGATTTAGGATAACGCGTAAAGCTTTATTATTACTGTAATTATTATCATACCGTGGTAAGATGTCTGCAAGTAATGATAACCATCATCTTCATACTCGCAGTTCACTGCTGGGTATAAGCCTCTCTCAATGTGAGCCATTCGCCAGGTCCTCAGGTCGTCGCATTCATCTGCTACCAGCAGCTCTTCGTATGTCGTCACTCCATTTACGTTTGCCGAGCTATAGTCTCTACTCAAGAACGTTATCGGTTCTTCGACAGGTATGAGCAGCCCACTGCTACTTCAGCTTACTTATGCTACCAGCTATGTTGTAGACGATGGTTCTCTGTCGGATAACGTTATTTTGAATCTTATCCTTCAGAGAAATTCTGAGAACAGCTCGCTCTACAGCTTTCTGATCAACTTAACTGATGAACTATCCATATCATAAGTGTCTATATCTCGGTTCCATGCGTCTTATCGGGTAGAACGCACTGATTGAAAAACCTTTGTTTTCAACGTTGTGGTATGGATGACGAGAAGATCCGACGTAGTTTTCCTTTTGGTTTCCTTCTCAAAGTTGTTTCTATCAAATCGCAGAATTTGCCCGAGGTAAGTGTATTCGGAAATTACTTCAAATATGTGGCCATTTATTACGATGGGTCTCGAAACAATGGTGATCATGACTTTGGTTTTATCCAAGTTCATGCCGGACTAATTCGTCGTGAGAAGGATGCTAGTAATAATCGTTTAGTGATAACCACAAAAGTTTATATTTAGTTTAAAATCTATATTAAATTTTTATTACTTTAGAAACTCATTAATATTCTGAAATGAATAATCGCTTTGTAATTGAATTGCTAGCGGAAAGAATGTTGTGTTAATTAATCATTTGATCCAAGAAACTTACAGCTATGACTATTTTTAGTCCATGGAACGATTGTCTTTGTTTGTTTTGAGAGGATTCTTGCAAACGAAATTTGATCCTGTTTTGGATAGCTCCAAATGAAAATCCAAATTTGAAAGTCGAGGGTCATTGTCTTTCAATTTCCCTTCAAAAATTTAACAAAAACAACTTTGCTTGATACGTGATGGTGAAATTACAGGAACATGGGACTTGTCAACTTATACATTACATATTATATGTCTCAGGGTGACGGTCTGCAGTGCCTCTCAGTTCTTTGTATTTTAAAGCTCTGGGTGGCACTGCAACTGTTATGGACAGACGTGTCGTTTACCAACAGGCGCACGATTTGTTTGTCTCGCCACTTGGTATCATAAAAGAAAATGTTTTGAATTGTTGTAGAATAATTTAACACATCTAATCTAAATTTTACCTACATGTTAATTTCATATTATTACAAACATGATATGTATGTATATGTATGATCACTTCATTGTCATCATATTAATTGAAGGTCAAATTTCTGACAGGTCCGGTACACAGCCCAGGACACTCCTTACAAATGGCAGAAGTGAAGAACAAAGATAATGCTAAATTACAAAGTGAAACTCTTTCCGATAAATAAAAACAATGTAATATTAAAAGCACTGAAGAGGTCGTAAATCAAGCTACAGAATAGAATACCGAGTTTGCAGAGAATTAAAATAATATAATAAAAGCCACAAAAGAAACGGCAAACTATACTTCTTTTCTTAAAGAGGGTTTGCCACTTAACTAAGAGTTTCTTTTGAATTTGAAAATACTTAGTGAATTTATGACTTTGCTACCAACGTTTTCATTCTTAGTATAATTAGAAATGTAAATTTTATACTTATTCGTAAAATGTTAAGAAAACTGAAGCTCAATTCATGGTAAAGTTTTTTTATGTTAAGTAGACGTACGAAATCGTTGAATCAATCGCTTTGGAAGAAATATATAGTAAAATTGAGGACATACATTGATTAGTGCACGGTGCGCCGTATGAAAACATAATTCTTAAAAATTTTCACGATTAACAAAAAAAAACACAAACTTACCTCGAAACTTTACAAGAAAACCGCTTATTCAATAGGTATTTTATATATACCAATGAATTTTATACATCAACTAAACTAAATAGAATACGTGTAGTATACGATATACATTTTTCTAATGGCATTAATTTCGTTTGTAAAAAAATAAATAAATTCGAGCTTTGACTTTTAAGCAAGAACATTATTTTATTGTTACGGTCATGATGAGGTAAGCAATCTGCAAAGTAATGACTATTTATCTGTATGACCGTGTTCAGTCATGGCGACCACTTCGACTCCTTGTCGTATTGGCGCTGGTGCACTAGAAGATGACTAATATAGCCAAGTGAGTAAGTAGCAGTAGACCTCCTCGTGAAAAACTTCATCCATGGAAGTACAGTCATATACATGAGATACTAACCTAACATGCCCAAACCGACCTTTTGGTTCTGAGAGCCATCTTACGTATTGAACAAAGAAAAAAATAAAGCAATTTCAACTTTACAGTGGAGTGTTGCTTGAAGATGATGAACATATCTTTAAAATCAATACTAATAGGAAATGAAACTATTTTTCCGGATTTAAATCGCGTATATTTGTTTTTTCAAACAAACCCTAAACACAATACTAAATTTCATCATTTAACTTCCAAGTAAATTGGTCGAGCGGCTTGTTGTGTCGACTACTAGTTACAATACCCGTTGTTCGATTCCATGAGCATTGTTTTGTTTTAACATTATATTTTTATTTTATTTTATTTTATTTTTATTTTATTTATTTGGCACAGCTACAGAGCACAAACTAATAAGTAGACTATACAGGTAGATACATAAAAACAGTAAGTAAATTTGCATTCCTTATAACAGCTATACACAACATTTGAATAAGATAAATTCATTGAAAGGGCTTAACTTTTATACATTAAAATTAGATAAAAAAGAGGGGGAAAAATTACTTAAGTACCTCACTTCTTAAAAGTAATATAACTACACAGGAACATAATTTAATATTTGTGTACAGCTATTCATAAATATTTTATGACTCTGAGAGAACATATCTACATCTTTACATATATCATTGTACGTTCTACACATCCGAAAGATTGGATTATTATACGTGACATTATTGGTCCAGCAAGGTAACGAAAACAGTCTTTGAACACGCATGCTGCCAATCCTAAATGAAATGTGGCTTAACAGTTCACTAGTGTCTAAATTGCAATTAACGATTTTATACAAAGTAGAGACGTCCTGCAGAACCCGCCTAGCATGTAGAGGAGTAACCTTAAAAAAATTGAGTCTCTCCTCATACGTCACCAGTTTACGGCGCATTCCAAGTTTAGCGCATAAATTCCTAAGTAGTCTCCTCTGGATAGCCTCGACTCGATCAATACGAATTTTGTAAGATGGAGACCATACTACTGAGCAATACTCCAAACAGCTGCGTACTAGGGAAAAAAACAAATGTAGTATACTCTCCGACATTCGAAACGGTCTTACCATTCTTTGAATGAATCCCAACATCTTGTTAGCCTTTGATATGATATGATCGTAATGATATGAAAAGCTCAGTTTGGAGTCAAACAGTACTCCAAGGTCATTAGTCACGTTTTTGCGCAATAAATTAACACAACCTATACTATATTTGTACTGAATATATGATTTATTTTTAGTAAATGTAATAATATGACATTTTTCGATATTTAAGGACATATTATTTTTAATACACCAATAGTAGAGCCATTTTACAGCCGCCAATACAGTCATTTTCCGTGTATATTAAGGAATATATTTTTATATCATCAGCATATGCAAGGCAATTAGAGTCAACAGAGGTAATAAGGTCATTTATAAACAATGTAAATAATAACAACCTAAATTTTTAACAGCATTTTTTCACTTTTTAATGTTAACGTTAACAAATCACAATATTTGTTCACTAGAAATTACCTAATGCGGGTGGGTATATATTATTAATAAAGCGTAGGGTTGGTATGGATAGATTAACAAATCACGAAATCGCTCTGCAGTTTGCATACGATCGAGTCCTCTGTGATTACGCATTGTTCCACGTTTCGTTTCTATTTATCTATTCAGTTTTAATTACTTTCAAAGTTTTCTTTCTTGTTATAATAAGCCGCACTTAACGGAATTATTAAAATTAGAAATTATTGTTCTATATGAACGAGACTTAGCCATTCCTTACACCTATCCAGACGTTAAAAACAAAAAAATAATACAATATTATTTATTCATAGCTGAACAATATTCTATTTTTAACGTGACTCAAACCATGCTTGCCTCAATGTGCAAAACAATCGTTATGCTTGGCCACGACGACCTTACTAAAGCTGGTTGAAATTTGTGTTCTGTACTTAAGTAAGAGCCATACGTTAAAGATGAAATTGGCTTAAAAACTTTCTTAAAATGTCATTCACTAATGGGACGACCAGGGAGTCATACCAGAATCAATTTTACGGCTCACAGGTTAAAGATTAAGTTTGTTTAACAATTTTCTCCACATTTTTGTGCTCAGAACCAAAAGGTCGACAAAGTCGGCTTGTGGGGTCAGGTATCTTTATATGACTGTACCGCCACGTTACCCATTTCTGCCGCCAAATAGTAATGTGAGCATTACTGCGTTCCGGCTTGAAGGGTAAGGGTGCTGGTGAAATTACAGGCACAATGGGACTTGTCAACTTATATCTCAGAGTAGACGGGCGTTGTGCTAGTGCCACTCTAAAAACGCTGAGTGGTACTAGAAGTACTATGGACAGACGTGTCACTTACCACCCAACGTACGACTTGTTCGTCCCGTTAGTTGATATTTTAGAAAAAAGTTAAGACCAAATAAAGTGTAGTGGATTTTCTACTTTGAACTTGAGGCACGCGGATTCGTGGTGGTCTACTTAAAGAATGAATTTAGGCCAATTGGACTCCCAATTATAGTTGCCTCCCATCTGAATCATCATCTCATCCTGACGGTAGAAATAGGTAAGGTAGCAGCATTTCCCTTGAAGAACTCTTTCACAAGGAGGTCTATTGCTACTAAACTACTTGTGCAACACAATTAAGGCCATATTCAAATGTTGTTTTTGTATGAATACTAAACTCACAACGTATGTCAAATGAATGATGTTAGAATTTACCGGAGCGCAGTAAGCGAAGTTTTTTTAGCGTCCGCTTAAATTGCACAATCCAGGAACGGAATCACTCGAGCGAAACTCAAGCGATATGCATGATATTTGAAAGTAGCATAAATAATTTAGAATTTCGTTCTATGACCTCAGATAGTTCAGCAAAGGTAGCCTAATGGTTTGACTCTCAAACAGAGACCGTGGGTTCTAATCTGGGTTCGTACCTCTGAGGTCCCGAAATTTATGTGCAAAATTCGTCATAACTCGCATTGGGCCAGCGTGGTGGACTATGGCCTAAACTCATGAGATGAGATCCGTGCCCAGCAGTGGGACATATAAATGGGTTGACGATGATGATATTTGAACTGAACACAAATTGTCACCAATACGGTAGCTATTTGACAAGAGTAACGAAATAAGAAATGTACTGAAAATAATTGAAAACAGCCGTGGAATTATCTCCTTAATAATCTTAAATGAAGATACGGTTTTATTAGAAACGCAATGGAAAGAGAAATGAAAAGCAAACGAGGTCGAGAAAGATCGAGAATAAGCTTTGATCAAATTAAACGAAAGGTAGGTGGTAAGTTCAGCGAAAAAAATATTGATATTGAGCGCTACGTGCTATTTTGATTGAAATTGATGTTCACGTAAAAAATATTGAAAATGTAGCTCGATTTTTAATCAACTTAAACATGTCACAACTTTTCTTGCCGTAGTGCTTATGTGTAATGATAAAATATAAAATGTTATCAATGAAAATAATTGAATTTTGTCAGTACGTTGTTGATACTCGTCTATGGAGAAGCAGAAGGTGGCAACTACACGAAAACGACTTGGACACCGCACTGTAGTTGGTTTTTTGAGATCCATATAGCGAAATGGGATATCCTATATTATCATAATCTGATATTTGTTTTTACGGTAAACGGCATTACTGCCCGTGTATAGATTAATTACTTAACCATCAGCGGAGATGGGCAGAACCCAATCAACCGGGTTTTTACGCAAAAGCGACCGGGCTTTAATACATTTCTACCCAAAATCGTGGGCAGAAACGGCGACAACGGAATTTAGTACAATTTTTGAAACGAGAAAGAGGCAACTCCACGCAATACCCATCTTACAATTCTGGAATCTCATTATTAAGGATGCACATTGCGATACGATTTTTATGAAAATCGATCAAAGTTTACCCTATCTAACGATTTTTTTGTATCGATTTATTTGAATGTGATTTTCAAACGAATCGACTCAATAGAAAGACAAATCGAATCGATTAAATCAGAAAGCAACAAACTTTTCTAATAATATCATTCAATTTGAACAAAACTTGATTTACAACAAATATTTAGTTGTGAATAGATTTTGCTCGATTTTGGTCTTTGCTCGATCTATGGTTATCGACATTCGGCACTCTATTCATGAATACTTCACATTAAAAATAGAGACTGTGGAGTCGGAAACTTTTAATAAACCGTGTCGATCCGCTGAGCATTGAGCTAGCCCAGGAGAAGCTCAACCTTTGGCGAGAAATAGTACCATCTACCTTTGTCCCGGTTTCATGTCTGTAAGATGTGCAATCCACATTTTTGTTATAAAAACCATAATTTGTTATTATTTCCCTAATTAAGCGCGCTTATCCTGAGTGTCACGGCACGTTCATTTTTCTCGTCGTTCATTATGTCATCTCGGTGCATCATATTGAAAGTTAAATCTATCGTTTATATTCATTATGATATATGTATATACATAAACATTATGATATACGTCTTTATTCCATAATTTTTTTTTTGTAAAGTGTTATATATTAGACAATATGTTAAAATATACAGATTAAGTACAATAAAAGCTTAAATACTAGAAAATAAAACTAGGATTAAATTGTATTCATAAAATTGGGTCCCCGCGGCAAGTTGCCCAAGATGCTGAGAAATTTTTCGACGAATAATATCTACGTTATTTGTTGTTATGTCTAATGATGTTTTTTAATGTAAAAATGTTTACTGACATGATGCGTAATTAATGAGTTCATCTTTGTTATATAGTTGAGGGATATTTATTAATAAAAACAATTGATTTATAGGTAAGATCTTAATATCGATTGTGTGTTTGAGATTAATTTGTTAATACGAGCCTAAATTATCAATTCATGATTTCTACAATTTCACAAACACCTCGTATAAATCTTTCATGCGATGAAATAAACCGCAAGATTGAGTCTGGAACTACGCAGGAAAACTTACTAACAAGTTTAAACGCCTAACTTTCGTATACATTTAGAAGTTGAAGTTCGCATTACGTGCGTTCGTTTTCACTTACCTATGAGCAAAGAGGTTTTGAAATGTATAGATAGTTCAAATTAAATAAAAAAAGGTATCTAATAAAAATTTAATTAAAAAAATTTAAATTACATTAAGTAAAAATTTACAGATAGTAAATACGGCATAAAATAAATATAAGCAACATAGAACTGCTTAAAATACATTTAGAATACAGATACATATACAGATGTCACAATAACATATAAATGCCCACAGCAACAATTATGCAATATATGGATATTGAGTATAAACATAAATGTTTGTATAATGATGATGATATTATGTCCTAACAGTATGTCAACGATCACACCAAGTCCCTGGTCTAAATAGGGAATTTCCCGTACTATGAGAACAACGAAATAAACATCGAGACACAACCCACAACATCCGCACTAAAACCAATTAAAAAAAAGTGTGTTTCCCCTTATTTGTCTCACCAGAAATCGAATAAAATCCCCACAATATACATACACCGCTGTTGTCAAAGAAAAATTCCTTCGATCTAACCACACTGGAGTTCTGCATTTGTATGCCAAACTTGGGCCACCGTTCAACGAATTGAGCTACAGATCTAGTCAGCAGACCTTGCAAAGTTCTCAATAGGTATGTTTGTTACAGATTCCTTGAATTGTTTTTTTTGGCTTTTATTGCCATTGACGACACCTGTGAGAGATCTATGAAACTTTTCTAGGCATACTGACGTATACGTTCTAGTCCTGTCAGATTGAAGGAATATTTTCTTGTGTTGGATCTTTGTATTAATAATTATAACACACTAGTGTAGTAATTTCACAAAAATAAATTAATAACATGGTATTCAAACATAATGACACCCAATAAAACAATATTACTAAGTATAGTAAATGACTCTATTTTTTCGGATAAAAATTTTGAAACATTATATAGATCCCATGCTTACGGCAGCAATAAATACTTTCATACGCAACTATTGCAAAATTCTAACAACTCGATTATACTAAGTATCTTTCTGACGTCATCTTCTTACTCACCTGTACTATCTACATATTCTTCGATGAGTCATATCTGTAGATAAATTTATAAAATCAATGCTAGCTCGCATACTGTACAGTATGTTTCGAAATGAAATTGGGTTGTATGCGAGTATGAATAGAAAAGTTTGGCAACGTGTTCCACATTTTATTGAAAGTGCTATTTCTCTGAACACAATGGGTTGATTTTTGAACATAAACTTTACTTAATGATCTTTAGACGTATTTACAACGTGACTCCGAATGTCGTATTTATGAAAATCAACTGTAACCTTGGTTTTGGGAATTTTTTGGCGTTTTCGAGACTTCACACTTAATTTTTTTATAAGCGGCGGTAAGCGACACGCCTGTCCATAACAGTTGCAAAAAATTTCAGGGACACTGCCACTGCGCCCGTCACCTTGAGGCATAAATTGCCAAGTCCCATGTGCCTGTAATTTCACCAACACCTTTATCTAACAAAACAGGACTACAGTAGCGTCAGAGTTTGAACCCTGCGCTTTGTTGACGCCGGGTTTAAATCGGGTTAAAACCCATTAATGCTTGAGGGCAAAAACTATTTACAACTACTTAAATATTTGCAAATCGAGTTTCAAAGGTATATATTATTAGGTATAAAATGTTTACTGCTTCGTCACATATTTCGCCTTTGTATTGAATAGATTCGCTCGAAAATCGTATTGAAATAAATCAATATAAAAAAATCATTATTTATCTAAAACACATGAATCGATACCCATAAAACATCGAATCGTAATACATCCCTAGCAGTAAGTGAGTGCTCGGATTACTACTTGGCGGCAGAAATAGGTACGTGGGCAGAGGTTCCTTAGACGAGCTCTTTCACAAAGAGCGTTACAGCTACAATTAAATATTCTTTATGTAAGTAATTTTTGTTAACTTATTGTTTCTTATTTGTTTTTACTAAGGGTTCGTGTTTAATTTACGTGGAAATGTAGGTGAAAACTTGTAACTGTCTGTATATTTTTATTACTGTTTCCACAAAGTGTTTTGTAGTTGTTGGTTTTCCATGAATAAAGAAATAAGTAAATCATGTTTAGGCTGCGTAAAAGTATTTGAATTAGTCTCGAAGCATAATTTTTCCCGTGATTTTCTAATATCGATTTTTGTCGGGATGCGGCATTGCAGCGAGACTGCAAATCTGTAGATATACAAAAAGCCAAAAGCGAAATATTACGTTATTTGCACGGTCTTCTAAGAAATTATTTACCTTTTACCATTTTATTTCTCATATTACGCTTAATAATAATAATAATAATAATAATAATAATAATAATAATAATGCGTGTGCATTATTATTATTATACTCAACATAGCCCCGCACTAGGGAAACCCTGTGTCGCGGGTGCCATGGACACACACATAGACAACCACAAATTACACCCAAACTCACGAGAGAAATAAGTGTAGGCAATACAAACATTTCTCCGGCCCGGGAA
Organism: Hyposmocoma kahamanoa; assembly: GCF_003589595.1. Taxonomy (NCBI): domain Eukaryota; kingdom Metazoa; phylum Arthropoda; class Insecta; order Lepidoptera; family Cosmopterigidae; genus Hyposmocoma; species Hyposmocoma kahamanoa. The sequence goes on from NW_020653850.1 coordinate 4,115,513, forward strand.
TCGAACCTGGGACCTCTACGCGGCAGTCCGGCATGGTCACCGTTCGGCCACGGAGGCAGTTTGCTTACTTAGTATATCTTTATTTATTTAGTCAATCAAATATATATTCTTATTTACACGCTTTTTAACCGACTTCAAAAAAGGAGGAGGTTCTCAATTCGACTGTATGTTTTTTTTTTGTATGTATGTTACGCGATAACTCCGGTATTTGTGAAGCGATTTTCATGATTCTTTTTTTGTTGGAAAGGGAGTATTTCCATAGTGGTGAAGAAAATCATCCACCTCAAAGGGTGGCTGTTCACGCATGAATATTCATTTTTATAAATAGCGCCTAACTTTAATTTAGGAGCAATTACTTTTAGCGATTATTTAGTTGATTTTGCTATTTCTCCAATTCAAGGCGTTTTCCTCTCGATATACTTTGAGTAGTGTCGTAGTGAGAACCTATTTTTATCATCTCCAGTATCAAGTCCTGTATAGCGGCGAACTAGGGGATATTTCAATGAAACTTAGCAAATAGACGTAATTCCACGTACTTTTGAGGTCGGTTTTATTAGTACTCTGTACTGAGATTATTAAACAAATGTGATGACAATGGATCTTGTTTTTCAATTGGATTTTGTTAAAACCCATAGCAACACTTTTGACTAGAACTTTTGAATTTTTGTACCTTTTATTTAAAGTGCCAAACAGCCTCTGTATAATTATTTAGTGTTTATGTATAGTGGAAGCGTAGTCGCTTGTTGCAACATTTTTTGTATAGCAAGCGATTTTTTTTTATCATACCAAGTTACGGGATGAACAAGTCGTTCGCCTGATGGTAAGCTACACGCCTGTCTACACAGACAGGTAATACTTATAATAACTTACCACCATGTCACTAAATAAAAAGTGAACAGGTTCAAAAATTTGAGGTTCATTATAGGTATCGAGATGATATCTAGGAAATTTAATTGTCTTTTGATGTGGAAACTCAGCCAAAGCACGCAATCATTGTTAATTATTAAGTACTAACGTAGGTTAAGAGTTACTAATACAGTTGTGGACCTAATAAGTTAAGTTATAATATGATGCAGTACTAATTAATATGTTTTAGTTTATTCTAATTTCTATTAATAATTAATAATAAATTGAACTTAATTCATTCATTCGATAAAATAATTTGCAAAACTTAATATAGCGTAAATTGGAATGTTTTCTTTGTAAAATTAAAAATAAGTAACATAATAATATTGTAACTATAGTGAAAAAATAGGGTGGTTTGCATCAATATTAGACATAACTGGTTGAAGACTGTACCACCTCAGTCAACCGTGACCATGGGACCTGTACAGGGCCCGAAACGTCGGTTTGTTTGAAAAAACAAATATACGCGATTTAAATCCGGAAAAATAGTTCATTTCCTATATAATATGATTTTTTTTACTAAATTTAATACGCAGTATAGTCATTTCAAAAAGCGAAGAAATTATTAATTACATGGTTCAGTGCTCACACTCGTCAAAAAGCCTGCCAGTGACTTATCCCGGCGCAAAGGTGCCCATCACGCTTGCCGCATTTCCTCGCTGTATTGCAATGGACAATCTTTGCGCACCCGGCGTGGGAATTATCTCCACTCTCTCTTATATTTCCGCTACAAATTTTTTCGCATCGCTACCCCAACAACTCTCAACAGCAAGCGGAACCAAAATGTAGCGACTTTCTAAATCACGATATTTGTCTAGTTTCTTGCGAGCAGCGGACTCAGAAGCTGCACCAGTTGAAGTCACTGTGCCACTAAGATGCGAAGCTGTAAATGTGCTAACACATGTCGCATTCCACAGGAGACACCTACCCCTCTCCTACGGCACCAGATCATTCCAGTCATTCCGTTGGGCCTTTTCTAATTCGACTGAGGCCTGGAGGTTCCAGCACGCATGGAATATTTGCTGAATCTAGAACCCGATGGATAATTTCATGTAAGGCATGATGCCGCGGAAATCTTCCTGCACATCGACATCAACTCAGAGCATAATGGCCGCTGGCCCCCACCTATTAAGTTGTTTGAATTATAAATAAAATAAACAAATGTCTTTTTTATTCTATTTTTATTAAGAGCGGTGATAACCCGTAGAAAAAACGGTTGCTTATCAATTAGGTAGACGGTTTGCATCCCTGGGTTGCTAAATTAATTTAGTTCGAAGAGTCATGGAATGGCTAATCTCTTGGTGACGTCACTAATGACTTAGTAGATTAACTCCTAACTCATTTTGTTATTAAGGCCAGTGTAATGAGAAAAAAGTTGAAGTTCGACGTACACGCTGGTGAGATTTATTATTGCATTTTTAACGCGAAGGAAAAAGTTCGTGAGGAAACCAGTACTTTGGAAAACTGTAATAAAGTCTGTTCGAGAACATGTGGTACATTTCATATTAGACCAGCATAACAAAGTCAAAGTCAAAGTCAAAGTCAAAGATTATTTATTCCATAGGTATAATAAATTTACACTTGAAAACGTCACATTTACGCTACTGCTCGGTCACTACGCTGACCTCCCTGAGAAGAACGAGCAACAAACTTTAGGGATTGCTCTTTTCAAATAAACTTAAATGCTATGGAATACACTTTGAATAAAATTTGTGTGGATTCTGGAGCCATGTCGTCTTTCCATACATCTTTATCTAACACGTAGTCTTCAATTTTGTAATATGATTTTTCGATCAAAATATTTTTAATGTAGTTTTTAAACTTAGGAAATGATAAATTTAATATATGCTCCGGAATGTTATTGTAAAAACGTATACAGTTCCCCATAAAAGAGTTGTTTACCTTGGTTAAACGAAATCGTGGTACCATGAGTTTGGACTTAGCTCTAAGGTTAATATTATGGATATCTTCTTTCTTATTGAAATTATGTATATTTTTACGGGCAAAAATTTTTATTTTTTATTTTTTTAAAATATTTCAGTAAATGTACTGTGATGCCACAGTCATGATACCAGTCTCCTTAAACTTTTCTCTGAGAGATACCCGAGAGCCTAGACGGTAGACAGAACGAATCGCTCGTTTTTGCAATACAAATATGGTTTGAATATCTGCCGCTTTACCCCACATGAGAATCCCGTAGGACATTATACTATGGAAGTAACTAAAGTAAACTAGTCTAGCAGTACTAACATCGGTAAGCTCACGTATTCTGCGGACTGCGTATGCAGCGGAGCTTAATCTGCTGGCCAGAGACGATGTATGTGGAAACCACTGAAGTTTACTATTAATGGCTGAAGTATTAAAATACGTAAGTATGGAAACACAACGACAATATTATTTTTTCAGACAATAATTTGTATTAAATACTTAATAGAAAATAATAATTTGTCGCCAATGTCAAATTTCAATAAATAGTACGCTCATTCAAATATAGTCAGTTCGTCAGAAGGAATGTCCACGCTATTCTTTAGTTTACACAAAGGGTGCGATATGTCTTTAATTATTTATTGTTTTTTTTATTAGTGTAAGTGTATTAGTTAATGGTATCTTTATAAAGTGTTCATGTGGAAAACCAGACGCTTTCGCGTGTGTCACTGGTACACGCAGGAATGTCTGCAAGAGTATGACATAAACGAACATCCTCTTTGGCAAATGGCTTTGGTTGATTCCGCACAACAGTCAAAGTGTTGAAACAATCACTTTGGAAAAAATATATAGTAAAATTGAGGATGTACACTGAATACTATATGGTGTGAAAACATAATTCCTAAAAATTTTCACTATAGAAAAAAAAATACAAATTTACCTCGAAATTTTACAAGAAAACCACTGTATTCAATACGTATTTTACATATACCTATGTTTTTTTTATATCAACTGAACTAAATCGAATATGTATAGTATACGATATACATTTTTCAAATAGCTTTAATTTGGTTTGTAAAAAAATAAATTCTATAATAAAGCCAGTGTCCCGGTCTCTTAAGAGATAATACAGCAAAATGTTAACAAAAGATTTCAATTTCGAAGATCTTGGTTCATAATATACAACGATACGATATGCGATAATATACAAGATGTTAGGCTGATTTCAGCTTTTGAGGAACTTATAATTTAATTTTACCCGACAAATAAACAAATCTGTGCTACCATTTCGGAAATGAAAATGGGGTATGGGTATATTACAAAATAAATAAACACATTCATACCAATGTCAATTATACGATGAGTCAAAAACTCATCACTATCAAACTAATTAGGATGGAACAATTCGCTCAATTTGCAGTGTCCAACGAGGGTATCCTGGGTTTGATTCCCGGCGGAAAGGATTAAAGGTCTTCTTAATAATGTTATTCGTTTGTAGCTTACGTTTTTGGGTGTTCTCGTGGGATTACTTTTGAAGATTTTGGGTTCATTTATTATTTCGATTTACTGAAACATATTAATTTGATTTTACGATACAATACAATGCAAATACTCTATATTGTACGTAAAAACAAAATATAAAGACAAATAAAGGACAAAGAATAACCGGAAGGCCATATTAATGGGCAGTAATCTCTTCCAATGAACATATAGCTTTGGAGTGACAGAATAAACTTATAAATATTAAGCAGAAGGTGAAATAAATGCTTTTATATACATAAATACGTTATATTTATAAATAAAATTAATCCACAAATAACATTGAGATTTTTTTTAAATACCAAGTTACGGAATGAACAAGTCGTGCGTCTTATGGTAAGCTACACGTCTGTCTATAACAGTTGCAGTGCCACTCAGAGCTTTAAATCGCAAAGTTCTGAGGGGCGCTGCCACGGCGCCCGCACCCTGAGACATAAGTTGACAAGTCCCATGTGCCTGTAATTTTACCAGCACCCTTAGGAACACAATAATGCTGACCTTACTGCTTGGCGGCAGAAATAGGTAAGGTGGCAGTACTTCCCTGGACGAACTCTTTCGCAAGGAGCTCTATTGCTACTAAATAACTCGCAAGTCAAGAAGAAAGAAAAAGAGATCCAATACAAAAAAGCAGTAGAGCTCCTTGTGAAAGATTTTGCTCGGGGAAGTGGCACTGGCACCTTACCTAATTCTATCGGCACTACTGGTTTTGAAGGGCGAAGGTGCTGCTGAAATTACAGGTATATGGGACTTGTCAACATGTATCTTTGTGTGATGGGCGTAGTAGCAGTGTCTCTCAGATCTGCTATGGATAAGCGTGTCGTTTTCCGCCGCGCACTACTTGTTAGTCCATTCACCTGGTATGATAAAAAATAATTTGCATGTCAAGCTTGACAGTTTGTACTTTTGACCATTCTTATCGTAAGCGGCATAGAGTCGGATTTAAACTTTAAGTGTCAAGCTTGACATGCTCTTGACCCTGTAAATCTCTTTCCACGTAAAACCAGCACATATAATTGTTGTTAGTCCCGCCACTTAAGCTGAAGTTTAAAAACGAACTTTGACTTCGACTAAGCAAAAATAGCGAGTAAAGACGGTTGTCATATTTCCAAAATTTAATTTTGCCGAGTTTAAGCAAGAAATGAAATTAAAGTTTGAGTTTACTTTGTATTTTTTTGCATTAGGTAACTTAGGTAAATTTTATGTTTTATTACTTTGATCACATTTATTAACATGGACTTCCGCAAAGTAACGCCTGAGTCTATTAATAACTTAGGTAAAATTTCTTTTCTAAATACGAAAAACATGCTTAGCCCGCCATTTTTGCTTAGTCGAAGACAAAGGTCGTTTTATAAATCTCAGCCTTAGTCTTATAAAAAAAAACTTATCAAGCGTGGTTTTATTTGATTTTTATATATCTCGTTTTAATATCTCTTCTTTTTTCGTATTCGTATTTTTCAGTCTCTTTCTTTTTTTTTCTCTCTCTGTTACTCTCATAACACATCAATGTCACTCAAAAGGCAATGGGCAAAGGCTTTTTCGCAAGGGATCCAGAGTAACCGACATAGCCCTAAGAATTGCAAAACTTAAATTGGCAATGGGCAAGGCACATTGCTCTCAGAACATATGGCCGTTGGGGCCGAAATGTTCTCGAGTGGCGACCGCGTACCGGTAGACACGGCATGGGCAGACTACCCACAAAGTGGTCTGATGATCTGGTGAAGGCTGCGGAAATCTGCTGGATGCAAGCGGCGCTGGACAGATCGTACAGCAATGTACGTCTTTTGGCTTAAATGACATCAATACATATATTTGAGGACTTCGGTGACCTGAAGATTTGTACTGCTGTGGGCATTGTATAAGTATTCCGAGTTCAACTCGTCCGTCGGGAGAAATTGAGATGTTGACTATTTCTAAACTGCTTTTGGTATGATTGGGTAGTGCCCCTGAGTGAATTCTATTACTCATAAGACAGGAAATGTCCAGACACGAGATCAGATTTTTTTTTAGACAACACCACATACGTTGCTCTGTGTTATGGAAATCGGAAACAACGACGGTACCATAAACACCCAGATCCGAGACAATATACAAAAGTTAGTTTTTCTACATTGACCTGGCCGGGGATCGAGCTAGGAACCTCAGAGATGGCGACACATGAAAACCGGTGTGCAAGCCACTCGACCATGTCGTCAATTGGAGTTTGGAACGTTATTATTATTCAAAAACCATTCAGTAACTTTTGTTTTTCATGTGTAACTCATTAGCCATCAACGAAACTAATTTAAAATAAGAATATTAAGAAGTTTTACATTAAGGCGGATCACCGGAGGATAAGCGGGACAAACTTTTGCTAGATCAAAATGGTTTAGGTACCTATTTACAATTTGAATAACGGACTAGCAAAAAATATACGATACACTTAAGGATACTGTCTAAAAAATGTGCTAATGTATTATTACACGATAGAATGTATTTTTATACAATAAAAATTTATAAAATAAAAGTTTAATACGAATTATTTAGAGATAATATCTCCTTAAGTATTACAGAGAACTTGATAAATTTTGGTTTTTAACTAAAGCCTATTAAAATTTAAATTGTGTAATGTGAAATTACTCCACTAGTTGTTATAATAATTATTATAAAGATTGAACATTCCGAAAAAATTCCTTCGATCAGGCCGAATTTAAACCGACTTCTTCTAAAATACCGTGAAATCTATGATATTTCGTCACCTCATAGATGGCGCTACGGCTAAAAAGTCGTTGAAAAACCTAGAGGTCCGCTGGTTCGTTCCGTGGCTTAGCTGGTATGCTAGAAGACGTCGGTTCGAATCCGGCCGGTTCGAAAGAATTTTTTCTGAGTGTTCGATCTTTGTATTAATAAATATAACAAACTAGTGAAGCTTATTAGTTCTTAAATTCATATATATCCCCAAATTTGCAAATCGCCCAGCGCTTTAACGACACACTGCGACGCCCGCTACCCCATCAGTCGCCATCGGGTGCTTATCGACGTCGGTTCTGTGTAAAATTTTTTCAGCCTGTTTTTATTTTATCCATATTAATTTCCAGTTTGCGGGACGCGAGGGCGACACACTCCACCTCCTAAAATCTAGGCTCGCATTGAAAGAGCACTCCTTAATGAAGTGCATCATCTAATAATCTTGGCACAATATCTTAGCTAATGACTTATTCCATTAGTGCTACTACGAGAACCACGGTACTTACGGCACATACTTATAAGCACTAAGTTTCAATGGCTAGCAACAATATAAATAATGCTTTTACTTGAAACTTTTAAGCACTGTTGTAACGTTGTACGGTATAGAAACATTCTACCTCTATGTTGTGTTTTATGAGTCTTATTATAAAACAGGAACAAGGAATTAGATTATTAGATACTGGAAATGAAAAAAACTATGTTTTTGGATGTATATATTTCTCGGATTTTAGTCCCGGGTTCGAGCAATGCAGAATATTTTTCCTTTTGTCACCAGTCTGGGTGTTTGTGGTACCGTCGCTGTTTCCGATTTTCATAACACAAGTGCTTTAAATACTAACTTTGGGATCAGAGCAACATAGGGTGACAGACGCAGTGGCAGTGTCCCTCAGATCTTTAAGATTTAAAGCTCTGAGTGGCACTGCAACTGTTATGGACAGGCGTGTAGCTTACCATCAGAAGCACGACTTGTTCGTCCCATCACTTGAGATTATATAAAAAAAAAACGTATGTGACGTAGTCCAATATTTTTATTTTATTTATACATTATCAGGCACAGGGAGAGGAAAAATTATTCCCGGTACAAAACCAGGTAATGTAGCAGGAATCTTCGATCTGCTTCCATCATAATGTGAATAGCAAAGCGTAGAAATTCTCGAGCTACTGACTTGTTCCCTGATAAATATAACAATGGCCTTTTCAAGACGAGATTGAATAGACACCTAAGCAAGCTTGTTCCATTATCTATCAGGTAGTCACCAAACACATCGGGAGTGATTGCGGTCCAGTGCTTGGCTATATTTATTTTTAACCGACTTCCAAAAAAGGAGGGGTCTCTCAATTCGTCTATATTTTTTTGTATGTATGTTAGGCGACTACTCCGACATTCGTGAACCTATTTAGATTTTTTATTGGGAAGAGGGTACCTCAGTATCGGTCCCATTTAAATTTGAAGATAACATTCTACCTTTTTTGCGGTTTTACGATGCGGTGCGGTTTTACGCATTTTTTAGTAACCGATTTCAAGAAAACTTGGCAAACAGATGTAGGAAATGAAACTGTTTTTCCGGATTTAAATCGCGTATATTTGTTTTTTCAAACAAACCGACTTTTCGGGTCCTTTGCAGGTCCCATGGTCACGGTTGACTCGAAACGGTCACAGTCGAAATAGATGTAATTCCACGAACTATTGAGGTCATTTTGCTATTAATAAAAAAGTTGTTATTACTCTCCTGACAGTTTAGAAAGAATCGGTCGAAGACGTTCAAAAGAATGACCATAATTGGAAATCAAAAGTTGAACCTTAAAAAGCCTTGATAGCATAACAATTTGACATGCCGCTTCTCAAACAGTGGCTCTAATACGTTCTATGTGCGAAATTTAATTTGAAATTTACCATGAGCTTTTCGGTGAAGGAAAGCACCGTGGAGAAACCTGCACGCCGACGAAGGTACACAACCCTCGGAAAAGTGTAAAGTCCCCAAACCCACATTGGGCCAGCAGCGTTACGGACTATGGCTTAAACCCTCACCTGGGAGGAGACACGTGCCCAGCAATGGGACTTATTTTTTTTTAACGCACACACTCAACATAGTCTCGTTCTAGGGAAACCCTGTGTCGCGGGTGCCATGGATACACACATAGACAGCCACAAATTACACCCAAACTCACGAGAGCTATAAATGTAGGCATATAAATGCTTCTCCCTGCCCGGGAATCGATCCTAGGACCTCTGCGTAGCAGTCCGGCATTGTAACCATTCGGCCAAGGAGGCAGTTGAGTTATAAAAGGGTTGACTGTGGTGACGATGAATTAAATCATCGTTTTATCATCATGTAGATACACTTGTGTTTTTGGTTATAATATTAGACGCTAAATGGTAATGAGGTCAACAATAACTAACTCCCCGTTCGCACGGCAGTTTGCAGTACAAATCTTACCGAATAAACACAGGCACATTAGATATAGAACCGCTCCGGTGTTTGTCCCGCAAAAAAGCGCACACAGCTCTATACGTTTATTGAATACGCAACGGAGTTGTCAAGCAAATAGAATGAACTTTATCGTGTTAGGTGTACAGAGGCGCATAGTATTAATGCATCTCTTTCACACGGCGCGAAGTCATACGTTTCTTATCGAATAGTCACCGTACAAGCGGTGTCTAATATTGAAGTATCTTTTGGAAAGACGGTACGCATAATTTTATTAACAAAATGACTGGCGAATCTTCTGTGAACAATGTTTTCTTGATATGTTTAATGAAGCAAAGGCCAGTTTTGTGGGACAAAACTATGACATTGTATAAACCCAATACCTTCTATTCTTCCGGCGGCAAAACCGTTGGCGTCTTCTGTGCCAATACAAAAATCAAACAAAACGTGGATCCATCGCAGACGTGTTCTCAGGGCGATTGCTATGTGAATACTGCGGCTATCCGTCTTTTAAACGCATGAAAATATCTCGTGTGAACACCCCACTATCTATCCGTTTATAATGGAATACGTTAGAAAACGTGCAGGACAATGCCGTGTAAACGAAGACTTAGTCAACAAAACGACTCAGAGGGCCTAACATAACCTTTCCAAAAACAATCTTATTTCAATGTAAGCTTGAAGTAAGCTTATTATAATGTTACTCATATTCGTACCATGACAAACCTGTCATCCAAATAATGTATTGTTGCTAAAGTGATTGAAAGAACGAATGATTACCAATATTGTCTATTCCTTACTAAAAATAGGAAAGAAATAACGTTATATAAATTATATAATGCCATCTCTTTCTTTTTTGATGTTCAGAATCGTCTTATCGTAGTATAATGTTTTAAGTACTTAATTTACATAATATTATTTCATTCGATAATTCGAACTGTTAAAAAAGAAAAGTATATAATGACAAAATCTATTGAAATTACGTTGTTTGCAATTATTTTCCGCATTTTCATGAGAAAATTAAATAAAACAAACTGATACTTGACAGTCACGTTGTGAATTCGGAATTATATAGCATGTAAATATCGCTGTTATAATTTTACGAAGTAAACGCCGCGTATTGAAGAGATTTATGTAAATAAATAAGTTTAACTTAACTTTTAATCATTACAAATCAATATTTAGACAATAATTCGAAAATAATATTGTTTCCACTGCGTCCGAGGAACTAACGATTTTAAGATTGCTAAATTTGACATAAGAACAATAATATCGATTGTCAAAGTCGCGTCATGGTATGAACTGAGTTAAATGAATAGTCACAAATCAGCCAATAAAACATCATAGTTGTAACATTATAATAAGCTTACTTTAAACGAGTCATGGTACGAAAAGTCAATGTAAGGTTAAAGTAATATTGTTTTAAGAAATTGTGGCAGCCCCCTGCTTACTTCTTTAGTACAAAAACTTTCAAACGCACAAACCGCTAGATCGGTGTAGTTCAGCTGTTTCATAGCTGTTTAATGACATAGGGTATTTTGCTTTAGGGTAATGCCGTCGATATTAAAAGAATCTTTGTGTTCGAGAGTTCAAAGTTTAACATTTCAATCGTTTTAATAATGAGTAACCCAAAAAATATCAAATTCTGTGTACAGTTTAGTTAAATAATTATTTATTGGGCTTACTAATTAACATTAACAAGAAATTGGCCAAATATTGACAAAACAACAAAAACAAATATGTTTCCAAAAATTGGGTAGAAAATTGTTTTTAATTTAAATTTCATACGAATGACTGACTTGGGGAGATATCCCACCGCGCCGTTTAACTTATCGTAAACCGATAGTTTTGTTTGTTATTTGAGTCAGTTTTTGAAACGAAACAACATGAAATTCTAAGTTTAAACTCCAGTGGAGTATATAAGCTTCTTGCTTGCAACGCGATGTTTGCGCACGTTTGAATCCTTTTTTTGTAATATTAAGTGATGATGGAATGAACAAGTCGTGCGCCTGATGGTAAGCTAGACGCCTGTCCGTAACAGTTGCAGTGCCACTCAGAGCGTTAAATCGCAAAGATCTGACCCGACACCTTGAGACATAAGTTGACAAGTCCCATGTGCCTGTAATTTCACCAGCACCGTTACCCTTCCAAACCGGAACACAGTAATGCTGACGTTAATGCTTCGAGGCAGAAATTGGCAAGGTGGCAGTACTATCCTGACTGAAGGAGCTCTACTTCTAATGAGGAGCTCTACTAATCGATTCTAACGCGCGTAAAGCGCGTTACAGACGAGCTTCGAAAGTACTTCGTGAAACGTGCGTCGTTGGCGCTTATAAAATACGCCGTGTGCATTGACCCTAAGTCGGCGGTAATGGCTCGATATGTCAATTTTGCGCGGCTAACGTCTCAGTTTTTCTCAAGCCATCTTCCTGATAAATTAGGTGATTTTGTGATAGGCCAATATTCTTGAAAGCCATCGATATGTCGACATGTTAAGCTAGTCAGAAAAAAACTTGTCAAAATGTCAATTAGATCTGATTTTCGCATTTGCAGCCCGATCGGAATTGAAACGTGCATTTTCCCTAATTGTGCCTCGTACCTAATTACGAAAATGTAGAAAGTTCGTTGTAATGTGTGTTTGATGGGATTGTAGATTTTACAGAGTACACTGTTCGGTTAAGGTAGGTTTATGTATAATATGTAAGGCACAGTCCGAAGGTCTTTATCGTACTAAAAATACACGTAATTGTAAATAAATTTGGATTTTCTGGGAGGCTACTTAGGTAATAAAATTAAGTGTTCTTAATATTTACCCTTTGTGCAGAACGGAATGTATGAAAGTTATTACTAACTGGCTGTTCACTCTCGACTATGAGTCGAGCGAAAAACTTTTTACCGTACCGGATTAGGTTTTAATCACACACACACACACACAAAGCCGAACGCAAGCACGCACGGAGTGTCAACGTTTTTTTTTCTCTAAAAACCGTGCGGTGTTGCCTAGCAAGTTAAGTAAACTACCCGGTTAAATATTATATCTTCGAATGAAGCGACTTACATAATAGTGATCGAACTTCACATCAAGAAGTTCGTTTTATCATCTATTATATTTTTAACCGACTTCAAAAAAGGAGGAGGTTCTCAGTTCGACTGTATGTTTTTTTTGTATGTATGTTACGCGATAACTCCGCTATTTGTGAACCGATTTTCATGA
>NW_020653850.1:4128350-4128938 GCF_003589595.1 Hyposmocoma kahamanoa
TTTTCCATAGTGGTCCCATTTCATTCTGAAGAAAATCATCCACCTTTCAGGGTAGCTGTTCACGCATGAAGATTAATTTTTATAAATAGCGCCTAACTTTAATTTAGGAGCAATTATTTTAATGGTTGATTTTGCTATTTCTCCAATTCAAGGCGTTTTTCTCTCAATATACTTTGAGTAGTGAGAACCGATTATTAATATCTCAAGTAATAGTGTCAAGTCCTGTATAGTGACGAACTAGGGGATATTTCAATAAAACTTAGCAAAAAGACGTGATTCCACATACTTTTGAGGTCGGTTTTAGTACTCTGTACTGAGATTATAATTTTCTAATAAATGTAAACCGACGGAACGGAAGATCTACTGGAACACTTGCTCTAAAAACATTACCTACTCTCTTCGTCTATGGCAACAGGGTAAAATACACACACATGCACACACTCACACACCTCACACACAGACGCGCGCACGCACACGGACACACACACATACACACACGCGCACGCACGCCCGCACGCACGCACGCACGCACGCACGCGCGCACACACACACACACACACACACACACACACACACACACACACACAC
>NW_020653850.1:4128948-4139756 GCF_003589595.1 Hyposmocoma kahamanoa
CACACACACACACACACACACACACACACACACACACACACACACACTCATAAACACACGCATACTCACTCACACTTATAATTACATTTGTGTGTTCCGGTTTTGAAGGGTAAGGGTGCTGGTGAAGTTACAGGCATAAGGGACTTGTCAACTTATGTGTCAGGGTGTCGGGGGCAGTGGCAATGTCCCTCAGACCTTTGCGATTTAAAGCTCTGAGTAGCATTGCAACTGTTATGGACAGGCGTGTAGCTTACCATCAGACGCACGTTTTGTTCGTCCCGTTACTAGATATTATAAAAAAAACACTCACTCACACTAGCCTACGCACATACACTCGCGCATACAAACATTGTTTCTTGTTATTTTCAAAATAATGTTGCGTGCTTTATAGAAATGGAGGGAGTGAGCCTGGTGATCTGTAACCCAGGTCCCCAACATAAGGTACGGACTCCAGCTCTCACTAAGGAACTTGTTATTATATTTACATGAAATGTAACTACTTTTAAACCTTTCTGAGAGAAATTACCCGTATGGTGACTTACATTGCCTTCAACTGCCTCCGTGGCCGAACGGTTACCATGCTAGACTACCACGCAGAGGTCCCGGGTTCGATTCCCGGGCCGAGAAAAATATTTGTAAGGCCTACATTTATTTCTCTCGTGAGTTTGGGTGTAATTTGTGGTTGTCTATGTGTGTGTTTCCATGGCACTCGCGATACAGGGTTTCCCTAGTGCGAGGCTATGAGTGTGCGTTATTATTATTATAATTAATTATACATAGCGAAACAATACATGGTTCCGCTGCTGGGTATAGGTCTTCTCTCATAATGAAAGGGCTTAGACTGTATTTCCCACGCGGCCCCGATACGAATTGAGAACTTCATGCACATTATTAAATTGCTTTGCAGATGTGTGCAGGTTGCATTACGATGTCTGCCTTCACCGAAAAGCCTATGATAAATTTCAAATTAAACACGAAAGACTCAGAGGTTCTATTCCGGATTCACCCAGATCACCCAGAGACCGATTTAGATCTCATTCCTTCCATAACTGACCGCGCAAGATTCGTGCACGAGTGTGACGTTGTAATTAGGATTATCACACAATTAAAAATATGTTCAATAAAAAATCGTTATTACCCCCTTACACGTCAACCGCGTAGATTATCAATATTTTTTTACATAAAATAAAAAATGGTTTATAACTGCATAATTTAACTAATGTGGTTTTTGTGCACAAACATCCATTAACCGGGTAATGTCAGATTATGGGTCATGATCTTTATTAAAATAAATTTTGAAGGGCGGATAAAGAATTTATCTTTAAAATTGTAAAGAAATCCCCAAGTCATGTGGGGAAAAAACAGAATTATGTAACGCTATTTTCAGGTCATTACCCCTCCAAATCAGGGAGAGAGGATGAAAAGAGGGCTCAAATTCTGCAGTTTGTATTCAGAGCGGATCGGTTGGAGCCCTATTTGTACCCTGGATGTAGTGGGGTAAAATCGGTTCCGTTATCTGATACCGTGATACCTTTTCAGACTTCTGCATAAAACATCTAATGGTGTAATCGTTGATACAGGATTTTGGAAAGGTAGCATTTTGTTTCAAAGATCAATTGAGGTTACACAGATACGTTATACAGATACCATACTTCGTGGAAAAGAATCTTAATTTTTTTTAAATACATACACAATCGTGTATTATAATACTTCACGACCTTTTCCTATTCAATCTGATTTCAAAGAAATTCAGATTGTATAGTATAAACGTAATTTAGGTGAATGTACAGTCGGTGCCAGCACTTAGTACAAATAGTGGATACATAAATGAGGGTATCGTCCGTCCCTACGACAAAAGGAATTAAAGTAATATGTTCTTTATTGCGGTGACATTAGCAACTGTGTTGTACTTTGAACAATAAGGTAATTATTTTTTTATTAACTAGGTTATATAGAAACAATATTTAATCTTAGGAAATCGCGATTGTTTTACGGATATAAATCGTGTATATCAACTCAATAATTTAGTTTTTTTACTTTAAAATGCAGTCCTATAAAACAAATCGAGATCTTTTTAATGAACAAGGTCATATAATGACCGGACATGAAATGGAGCGGGAGGCAGGGAAGTATCTCTGAACTTTTTGCACGTTTTGCCCTCAAACATTGAGCAACACAGTCGTATTCAGTATTACACACGAAGCTTGAGACGTCGTCGTTGAACAGGGGTATTAAAAATGTGTCCATTTCCAGTTAAGTAAAATATTTATTTCTAAAACGAAGACGATTATTTCTACCTTTTTTTGGATATTTTTTTCAGATAATTGTTATGGTAATCTATAGTATAGAGTATTTTTTTCAGTATTATTCCTTCATTTATTTAAAAGTAATAAGTTTTAAGTAATAAGTAGTAAGTTTAAGCACAATTATTTTATGTTGAAAAGGGTAATATTGTAGACGTCTCTGAACAATATCAGGCTTTTGTCAAAACTACGAAACTGAATAAATAATATTCGAAAATACTATTAAATGTGTAGGATTTAAATACATAGTGGTGAGGAGAACTTTAAGACACCTGAAACCCTATTCATCTGGACCAATGATTTGTGTTGTCAAACAAACCAACGTTTCGAGTCCTTTACAAGTCCCGTGGACACGGCTGACTGAGATGATAAAGTCGTCAGCAAGTTACGTCTAATATTAATGAAAGATACCTTATTATTCATTACAATAAAAAAAGTTATTATTTTAAATATTATATTTTCAATTTACCAAACGACATTCCAATATGTGATATGATTATCTTTCTTTTAGAAGAAAGAAGAAATTAGAAAATAAATTAAAATATATTAATGAGCCGTGGTAGCCTAATGGTTGGACTTACCGCCTCAAGCAGAGGCCTTGGGTTTGAATCCGAACTCGTACAATCGAATTTCTTGGAATTTATATGCGAAATTGAATTTGAAAGTTATCATGAGCTTTTTGGTGAAGGAAAACATTGTTATGAAAATCTGTTAGTCGAAGAAGGTTCACAACCGTCGGTAAACGTGTGCAGGGGGACGAACCCGCATTGGGCCAGCGTGGCGGACAATAGTCTAAATCCTCGTCTAGGGGGAGACACGTTCTCAGCAGTGGGACGTCTAAATGTTTTGATGATGATGAAGATGATGATATTAATGAGCATTACTGCATTAATGCTATTGCGTATTAACCAAAAAGTGTATTTTCTCAGAATTGACGAAAAACTAATTACTCGCTTCCCGTGAAAGATATGTGTAAATTGATGTATAAGTTATTTCCTACTTGTCAAATATACATATTTAAAAACAAAAGAGAAAAAATACTTTCATATTTTTGAATATGGACAATTTTGGCCAGAACTAGCTCACATAAAACTGACGAAAAAATTCTAATGACGGTTATACGGGTTATTGACGTGTAGAGAATCAAATTTTACGTTCAACAATGGTATAATTTTGAATTTCACATATTTTGAGTTATATTACACTATTGTACTAGCAGTGCGTTATGTCTGCTTTTCATGAGAGGATATAATGGATATCAAATTAGTGGTACAGAAAAACCATTGTTCCAGTATCAACAAGGATTTTTTTCAATGGCCTCTCGCAGCATCGTGGGCAGAAAACTAAGTTCTTATGCAAGGCATCTGGCGTTTGTCGAACTTAATTGAAGGCGGGCACTTCGCATGGCTATTTGTATTTGCGTATTCGATATATTTGGTAAATATTCACCGTGTGTAGAGGGCATGTGTGACAAAGTATTTGCTTTGGTTGCCTATTCGACAAAGATGGATCCAAAGGAGTCAAATAAACAAATACGCACGTAAACCGTTCACATTATGGTCATATTCATATTCATATTTATTTTAACTCCCTACTTGGCCCCACGTGTAGATGGTCATATTTGTCAGTGTTTGCATGTTTGTCTGCACGTCAAACATATTTCCATTCCATTATATTTATTATTATATATATTCCAAAGAGTGGGTCTTAAGACGAACATGGACAAGACGAAGATCATGTCGAATGTCCATGTTCTTTTTAACTGGTACAGAAACATTAATAACTCTATTGATATTATCATAAAAAAGTCGCAAAATAGATTCTAAGTCGCCCAACTCGTACAACGGGCCCCAATCGATAGAAGACAGCAAGTGGTATAAGAATGGGTAGTTAGCCTTACGAAAGTTCCACTGAGGTTGGCCCTCATAGGTATTTTTTTGTTGTACCGAAGCTGCTGCGCCACCGCCGACCAACGCAACCGATATATCAAGCGGTGGATGGTACGCGTCAACCTTTACCAGTGACTCACTCGCCGCACGCACAGTGTTGTATCCGCTCCAGTTAAAATTGGGAGCATTACACTCGAAGTTGTTGACCATTACGTATACCTGGGGCAGACAGTCCAGTTAGGTAAGTCCAACTTTGAGAAAGAGATCTCTCGTCAAATCCAGCTCGGATGGGCAGCGTTCGGGAAACTCCAAAAAATCTTTGCGTCCAAATTACCACAATGTCTCAAGACGAAAGTCTATGACCAGTGTGTGTTACCAGTGATCACATATGGATCAGAAACGTGGTCCCTCACTATGGGCCTCATAAGAAGGCTCAAGGTCACTCAGCGGGCAATGGAGAGAGCGATGCTCGGTATTTCCCTGCGTGATAGAATCAGAAATGAGGAAATACGTAGGAGAACTAAGGTAACCGACATAGCTCGAAGAATTGCTCAGCTGAAGTGGCAGTGGGCGGGGCACATAGCTAGGAGAACCGATGGCCGTTGGGGCGGAAAGGTTCTTCAATGGCGACCGCGCACCGGACGACGCTCAGTGGGTAGGCCCTCCACCAGGTGGACCGACGATCAGGTGGAGGTCGCGGGAAGCCGATGGATGCGGGCAGCGCAGGACCGATCGTCGTGGAGATCGTTGGGGGAGGCCTATGCCCAGCAGTGGGCGTCGTATGGCTGAATGTATGATGATATTCCATTTAATAACTAGCTGTTGGTAAATAGCATGTTTCGTTGGCCGGGAATATTTATAGCAGCCAGAAGAACATCACAAATGAGTTGGAAATATGACATCAGGCGGGCAGCAACTAGTTACTCTACGCGTCGAGTGGCTTGCTCACCGGCTTTTATGATGTCGCAAGTTGTTGTATTGTTCCCAATTTAGTCTTATTCTTTTTGTAGAGCCTCTCCAAATGGTGGAGGTTGACCAGCGAATCTGCATACTGCCCTCGGTCTCGCGCGAGGCATGTATAATAGTTGCCTGAGCACGCAATGCCAGTACAATCTTAAATGTTATCAAACCACATCTTTTTTCAGTGACCTACTTTCCTCTTTCCAGCAACCTTTCCCATGATAAGTAACTGCGCCACATTGAATAAATAATGTATTAAAGACCTATAATGGAACGAGCAATATATAGCAATCGTTAGAAAGTTTCTTGCATGCCTTAAGATCGGTCCTTTAGTTCTTTCAGGTCTCGATCTATTATGATATTTGAAATAAACATTGTGTATGATAAATATGTATACTTGTTCTTCTTATCGTACGTATGGAGTACACTGTAATGCTTGCGATCGTGGTGTAAAGATTTGCCAATCGACGTACCCGCTGATTGTTACCCAGCAGGGTACACCAGGCAAGGTACGATAGGCTCATTTCGTGCACTCCTAAATATCTATTTCATAGAGCTACTCTTAGGCCACATTTATTCGACGCGAATTTCACCGCGCTCCCCCCGCGCGGTCGAAGAGTGGAATCCGCTTTGCCACCGCGCAGCGACGGCGTGTCTCTAACTGTCATGTCAAAATACGTTCTATTTGTTTAACTTTTACGTTTTAACTTAATGAGCGTCCCGGAAATGCAGGCGAGACTGGTTTGAAATTGGTCTACGCGATTGTATTATTCAAAGGAATTTAAATGGTGTTGCCTATTAAATAGAATTCAGATACGCCTAAACTTCCGCCTCGTGTAACCGGGAGCTTAAACTTTTTCACTCATTATTCTCAGTGGAGTCTGGATTGCCAGTTGTGTGAAATTACGATTATTATTTATCATATCATATTATTATACTTATTCAGCTGAATCGAAAGGATTTTTTCTAAGTGTTTTGTTCTTTGTATTAAAATTATTACAAACTGGTGGAGTCATTTCACAAAAGATAATTGAATATCATGGTGAAACATCCTGCCTTTTTTTAACCGACTTCAAAAAAGGAGGAGGTTCTCAATTCGTCTGTTTTTTTTTTGTATGTATGTTACGCGATAAAACCGCCATTTGTGAACCAATTGTGATGATTCTTTTTTGTTGGAAAGAAGGTACCTCAGATGTGTCCCATTTAAATGAATGACTTTTGAGGTCGGCTTTTTTAACCGGAGGTTAAGTTATTTATAATATTAAGTGACGGGACGAACAAGTCGGGTGTGTCATGGTAAGCGATACGCATGTCCCTAACAGTTGCAGTGCAACTCAGAGCTTTAAATCACACATATCTGAGGGGCACTGCCACTGCGTACGACACCCTGAAGCATAAGTTGACAAGTTACATGTGCCTGTAATTTCACCAGCACCCCTTCGGAACCGGAACGCAGTAATATTCACATTACTGCTTGGCGGCGGAAATAGCTAAGGTGAATAAGTAAACAATTTCACATTCATTAAACTTAATTACATAATAATCCTTAACGGTATATTTTTTATTTATACGAAAATAAGTGCGCATTTGACCTCCATCTCACTTGATGGAAAGTGATGATTAGGTGGACGGTGTAGCGTGCACACCTAAATAACGCCTATTCACTCTCGCCTTAAAAAGGTCCAAGTTATACCGTTCAAATTATATGTATAGTGGACATTTTTGTTATTATTGTAAACGACCCTTTTAGGTTAAATCACGCTGGCGCTGAGTCAAAGCGCCGGTTCGCGTCCTTAAAAAAATATTAATATTAAAAGTAATATTTAACATGTTAGGACAATTGTTAACAGAAAATGTTATTGTTTTTCGAAGTACATTTATAATAGTAGTCTGCTGAACTTCTAATGTGTTTGAATGTGTATCTATTACCATATTTGCGTTATCGCTCTTCTCACTAGTACTTATTTCCGCGACCAAAATACAAAAAGACGAAAAAACAAAAGAATACCAAAATACTTTAAATGTTACCGCCGTTTTCTTAATTTTTTTTTAAGTATGCGGTACAGGTAGATATTTTTAATTCTTGCAATTATGAACACTGGGCAGTTGGCTGTACGAGTTTTTCTGTTGCCTGTTTACATAGTTCATTATTAGTAGGTAGATTTAAATGTTTAGAGAATTGGACAGTAATGGATTTACTTACTTTGCAGGCCTTGGTCGGAAAGAAGTAGCATGGTCCATAAATGACAATCATCCCGTGTTCGTTTTTTGAAAGTAATGCAAATATTTCCGAGTATGTTTGAGAAAAGTAAATTTGTTTGTCTAATACGTTAAGCAGGGATACCTATGCTTTTTTTTAAATAAAATAAGTGCGCATTCGACCTTCATCTCACCGTATGGAAAGTGACGATGAGGTCGAGGATGTAGCATGCACACCTAAATAATGCCTATTCACTCTCGCCTTGAAAAGGTCCAAGTTATAGCGTTCGGGGGACAAGTCTGCAGACAGGAATTCCACTCCCTAGCCACTCGCCATACAAATGTGGAAGCGAAATGCTTCGTGCGAATCCGGGGACTATCCACAACATTGGGGTGGAATCTTCGCCCACATCTAGTCTCCCGATGATGAAAAGCGGAAGGCGGAATCAAATTATGCAATTCCATCGCACACTCGTCGTGATATATCCTGTAGAATAGCGATAAGCTGGAAACTCTACAGCGGTGTTCGAGGCTCTGCAGCTTCGCATCTACTAATTTCGAGTCACCTATAAGCCTCTTAGCACGCTTGTCTATTGAATCCTAGGTGGCGAGATGATATTTAGCAGAGCCATCCCATAAGTGGCAGCAGTATTCCATACACTGCAACAAGCAACTGCCCCGGTGTAAAGTAACGCCTCACCTTGGAAAGAATGCCAAGCTTCTTGGCTGCATTTTTGGCCATGGACTCCATTTATCTGCCGAAGTTCAGATTGGACGACAAGTCCGCTCCAAGTAGGTGAAGACGGTCGGCTAAAGTATGGATATATCACGAAAAGTCGGAGTCAGGTGACAGGGACTCCGTTTAGTGGAAAAAAGGTACGCCTGCGTTTTGGTAGCATTAAATTTTACAAGATTGACATCGCCCCAATCGGAGACTGCCTTAAGTGTCAAATTCAAAGGACTAACCATAGACTCTCGACAAGAATGGATTTCTTCTCCACTGGCACTTGCACTGGTCAAGTACCTGTCCACAACTGTGCTGTCAGCATACCCAAGGTTACCTGGAATCAAAATATCGTTTATATGCGGCAGAAAGAGGGTTGCGGACAGTACAGAAACCTTAGCAATCTATCACCCGATGTTCGGAAGAGTAGCCTTCTAAGACCACTCTAATCGAACGTTCACTCAAGCAATCCGAAATCCAATTGCAAAGATCAATCGGAAGCCCATAAGAGGGAAGCTTGCTTAAAAGGCTTGCGTGCCAGACTCTGTCAAAGGCCTTAGAAATGTTTAAAGACACTGTAATGGCTTCGCCATGCTCTTCTATAGCCTCGCTCCATAAGTGAGAGGCATACACAAGAAGATCCCCAGTAGATCGCCCTCTTCAGAATCTGTACTGGCGATCACTGTGGAAATCGTTGTCTTCAAGGTACGACAGGAGACGGTTGTTAAGTACAGGTTCCATAGTCTTGCAGAGTAAGGAAGTGACTGAGATAGGTCTATGATCGAACTTGGCTCTGCGTAACACACTTTTGCTCTTCTTGGCGGCTTTATTAAAGGCTTTCTTCAGATTCCGAGTATTCGGAACTTTGCGTAGTCGAGCATCTGCCCAAGCTTGGTACGCAGACTGTTTTTGTGCTTCAGCACGACTACAGTCAGCGTTAAACCATGGACGAGCTTGGGGTCCATTGGGTATATCGAAGTATGGTATATAATACTCCATGCCCAATCGCAAGACCTCACCTACAGCATCAGCACAGTTCGACGAATCTCCTGAACTAAAGCAAGCCTGCCAGAGACATGAAGCAAAAAAAATGGCACATTTCGTCCCAATCTGCTAACCTGTATCGCCACACCCATCTAGTATCACTGGGGCCCTGAACAGAAGGGGAGTATACGGATACAGCTTTCACCAGACAGTGGTCAGAGGTACCCAATGGTGCATCCACAACCACAGAGTATCGGTCTGGATCAGTTGTTAGTAGTAGGTCCAAGCAATTAGCCGTACGAGACTCAACATCTGAGATCCTTGTGTCGCCACTGACAAGCTGGAAAAGGCTTAGCGATAACACAAGTTTTCGCGTCTCTCTCCCAGCATGATCGGTCATCTGATATGGGAACAACCATTCTTTATGGTGTGCATTAAAGTCCCCCAGAATGACTAGTTGCGCTGCTGGATACCTGAGCTGAGCCTCATTAGACGTCTTGCTCAGATGTTGGAACAGCTTGGTTGTCTCTTGATCTCTACTGTGCGAGCGGTAGACACAGCAGTATACTATTTGGGTAGCTCTTGTGTCAACCAGAAGCCACAAAATAGGAAAACTCGGTGCCTCAAGGTTCTTGAGATGCTTGACACAGATGTCATCACGAACGTACACAAGGACTCCGGCACGAGGTAGGAACCAGAGCTCCAGAGTATACCCTGGGTAGTTGAGGTACGCCGTGTCAGTCGGACATCTGATCTGCGTCTCGGTGAGGAACAGCATTCCACGCCAATGCGTGTTTAATTAATAACTTTTGTAACTATAGTGAAAAAATAGGGTGGTTTGCATTAATATTAGATATAACTGGTTGATGACTATACCACCTCAGTCAACCTGACCATGGAATCTGTAAAGGGCCCGAAACGTTGGTTTGTTTGAAAAAGCAAATATACGCGATTTAAATCCAGAAAAATAGTTTCATTTCTTAAGTAAATTAATTTTTCGTCTTCATCCATTGTCGCGCACTCACTTCGTCGTAGTTCGGCACTATGCTACGTCTGGTTTGGTCGGCGTCAGACGCGTCACTGCGCGCGAGTAAAGGCCCATTTAGATGGAGAGAGTTTCTCGACTCGAAGATACGATTATCGAAAGAATATAAAAAAACTTTGCTCGTCTAAACATTTGCGATTATCGACCGTCCACGTGAGCGATAATCTCCTCGCCTTTCAATATAACGTCTCCGTGTAAACAGAACTCGAAAGCAAAAATCGTATTTCGAGTTTCTGTGCCAGCCGTTTCTACCACGAGTGCAGCGCGCGAGGGTGTTATGATTATCACTGCTTTTCTAAGACAAGAATTAATGGAACAAGAGCGAAAAAAAAATTTCAAATAACGGTGAGTGAGTGAGTGCCTCTGTGGTCGAATATAGCGTGGGTAATATAGTATTTAGGGTGCTCTCGTAACGAATATGGCACTCCTTTCTAAATCCAGGATGAAAAGTCGTGCCCGGACTTTTCAAATAATGGCAAGTTGGGTATCGTTTTTGAGGTATTTGGGGGTGCTCATTACGAACATAGCATTTATTTCTAAATCCAAGATGGCCGACACGACTTTTCAAGTAAATGTACTTTTCAATAAACACTCCTCACTAACTCCCCACTCACTCCCTACTCAGTCCCTACTCACTCACTCACTCACTCACTCACTACTCACTCACTCACTCACTCACCACTCACTCACTCACTCACTCACTC
>NW_020653850.1:4139766-4149227 GCF_003589595.1 Hyposmocoma kahamanoa
CACTCACTCACTCACTCACTCACTCACTCACTCACTCACTCAATCACCGACTCACTCACAACTCACTCACTCACTAACCACTCACACACTCACTCACCACTTACTCACTCACCACTTACTCACTCACCACTCACTGACTCACTCACCCCTCACTCACTCACTCATCACTCACTCACTCACTCACCACTCACTCACGCACGCACGCACGCCCGCGCGCACGCACGCCCGCGCGCACGCACGCACGCACGCACGCACTCACTCACTCACTCAGTCACTCACGCACTCACTCGCCCTATAAATTTATCATAATTGTCAGTTTTGTTTGTGTCAGTAGTTATATAATTAAAAAAAAAATGATAAATCAAAATTATATTTCTATACAGTGCAATGAACTTAATATTATCAGCT
Organism: Hyposmocoma kahamanoa; assembly: GCF_003589595.1. Lineage (NCBI taxonomy): Eukaryota > Metazoa > Arthropoda > Insecta > Lepidoptera > Cosmopterigidae > Hyposmocoma > Hyposmocoma kahamanoa. Next base: position 4,140,175 of record NW_020653850.1, read on the forward strand.
GTTTCAAATCTGAATGGTTTTTGCATCATTTTGATATATCCATAGTTATACCGCAGTAATCACTGAACTCGAATGGCAATTCTCGCACTCAAAACGGTTCGAACCGATTTGTACGATAATCGTATGAACTTGAAAAAATGTCATACGAGATCGTGTTTAGACAAGTCGAAAACTCGTAAGCAAGAATCTCCTTACTACATATTTCTCCGTGTAAACAGTCGAGGAGGCGATTAAGTTGCTTACGAGTCTCGTATGACATAATCGTAGGCGAGATTTTAGTTCTTGCTTGAATGTAAACATTATGATACGATAATCTTATGGCGATTATTGCTTACGAGAATCGCCTACGAGTTTTCGTCTCGAAGCGTGCGAGAAACTCTCCCCATCTAAATGGGCCTTAACGCGCGGCCACGTGCGAAACCACTCGACTTTAACCAAGCGTCGACGCGTGATTCCATATATGCGTAACACAAATTTGTCCTTAATCATGGAAAAATAGAGATAAATGAATATGTTATAGGTGAAAAACATGACGCGTCGTGACGCTTCGACTCCGCGTCACTGTGAGTTGATCCTTTACCTATAAGACGTCTTTTCGGCTTCGAGAAATGAATATTGGTGAAAATATTTATGGAGTCTTATAAAACTATAAGATAGAATCTAAAATAGCGTAGTTACAAAGTATTTATGTACATTGTTATGATGCCGCACCCACGCTGCGGCCGACTATTCCACATTTGAGATTCGTGTCAATTGCTGTGCAAAAAAATTGTTTGGCTGCCAAATTTTGTTGGAAAATATCGTTCCTGCTTCACAGTGAGCTTCGATTTTTTTCCTATTTCTTACACAATTAAGAATTCAAATTTTAAGATTGTATGGACCATTAAGAGACGATGTGGCGGACGATGTTATTTTGTCTCTAGCAAATTGACGACCTCAGTGGTACTGTAGGTGTTCGCTGAGGTAATCCCGAATTCGATCCCTAGTAGGACCAATTTGTTTTAAACTGGTACTATAGGAACTGTCGCTCATTAATATACCTACGTATAATAAGTTTTGATTCTGCCTTAGGAGTAACTAAAAGATCGCAATAGTCCCAAAACTATATATAAAATTAATCACAAATAACTGCTTTCGTGACCGAACGGTTACCATGCTGCTCTACCATGCTAAAGTCCCGGGTTCGATTCCCGAGCCGGGAGAAATTTATAAGGCGTACATTTATTTCTTTCTTGAGTTTGGATGTGATTTGTGGTTGTCTGTGGTGTGTCCATAGTGAATGAGTGTGTGCATTAAAAGGCGGCTCATAGCAACTGCCACATGCATCGCTTTCAGAATTCTCGCTCATTCTCAAAACTGCTGACTCTAGCTTCACTCACACTTACAGGGTTCCTACAGTTCTGGTCTTTTTTTTATAAAACGTAGATAGATAGATAGATAATCACTTTATTCACTGATATAACACAAATACAGATTAAGCATAAAAGAAATAATCTTAGTACAGAGTACTAAAAAAACCGACCTCAAAAGTACGTGGAATTACGTCTATTTGCTAAGTTTTATTGAAATATCCCCTAGTTCGCCACTATACAGGACTTGAGATAATAAAAATAGGTTCTCACTACGACACTACTCAAAGTATATTCAGAGAAAAACGCCTTGAATTGGAGAAGTAGCAAAATCAACCATTAAAGTATTTGCTCCTAAATTTTCATTTCAAATTCACGCGTGAACAGCCACCCTTCGAGGTGGATGATTTTCTTCAAAATGAAATGGGACCATTATGAAAGAACCCTCTTTCCAACAAAAAAAGAATTATGAAAATCGGTTCCCAAATACCGAAGTTGTCGCGTAACATACATACAAAAAAACATAAAGACGAATTGAGAACCTCCTCCTTTCTTGAAGTCGGTTAAAAACAAAACATGATTGTCATAGCAGTGAAACGGCGCTGACTCAGCATATGCCAAAGTTTCCTAAGGCGCTGGTTTTCAGTCAGGACCAACGAGAGGGATTAAATTATTTGAAAGCAAAAATATGACGACTATGCTTAAACTTATACATTGACAATAATAATATACATAGTAAAGTGAAATAGTGCATCTAAAATAACCTGTTTTACATGTAAGGGCATGAGCGAATATGAACATAATTACAGCTGCAGGAGTGAGTTGTGATTGTAACGAGGTTTTAATGCTGTGTAATGTATTTAGTATACAATATAATTATACACATAATATGAATAGATCGAAGCAGCAACAAAATTCGATTCTAGACAGACTACGTTAAAGAATAAAAACACACTACACAGATTTTTGAAGTGAGAGTAGGAGTTGCCGGTACAGTGCTTTGAATTTGGGTTTGGATGTCTCGTTGCGTATAGGTGGTGGAATATTATTCTGGCACTTTGAGGCCGAGTATTTGAAACTACCTCGAAAAGCTGCAGTTCTATGTTGTGGTACCATAAGTACACATGATCGGACAGATCGCTCTCTGTAGTGTACATTAACACTGGATGACCACATTAGATTTTCATAAAGTTATTCAGGTGTTCTAGTTTTAACTATATCGAATAAAAGTCCTGAATACAGGAGATTTCGATGAGCGCCGATATTATAATAAAATTCTTTATTTAGGTAACATGGACCCAAGGTCTTAGTTACAAAATCACTTAAATTTAATGTTAGTTCATGTACACAAAACAACAAAGACAAAGCACAATAGGACACCACAACTTTTTTTACACGTATGGACAGTCGAGCCGGTTCGCGATCATGCTCAGGATGCTGTTGGGGCTGGCCCGAATCCTGCGCGGCAGGGATGTGCATCGTTTACGCATCGTGTTGTAGAAGCAATCTACACGTGCCTCCGCGAACATCTCTGACGCGCTGCAGGACCGCGGCAGCCCCGTCAGCATCCTGAATGCACTATCGTATTGAACACGTAGAGCTGTTTCTGAGTGAAACTAACCCACAGGCTGCTTGTGTATAGCGTCGTAGAATAAGCTCTGAACAGTGTAATTTTTACTTCAGTAGAACAGTATGCAAAACCTGCGGGCTAACATATTGGCTCTCACAGACAGTGCTCTACGCTCTCGTTCAATACCGGCGTTGTCGTTAAGGTCAGATGTTACTAAATGCCCTAGATACTTAAACTGATCCACTCGCTTCAGTGGACTTCCGTTTAACAGAAAAGGTGGTATATTTGGCAGATATTTATGTTTAACCTTAAATACCATGCATTCACTTTTAGTTACGTTGTATTTTAAACCATGACTAGCCGCATGTCTTTTACAAATACTGATCAGTTTCGTTAGACCACAAACAGAAGCGCTCAGCAGTATCATGTCGTCTGCGTAGCTTATTAGCTATATATATAACAATATTTTGTTGGTACATATGTCGTCAATATCCCTACACGGTCACCGCTCAGCTCTCCTATAAGAGCGTTTATGTAATAGTTTGCTTAAGTAAGCTTGGGCGAGGATAGACCCCCTGGCTCACACTGCATTCCAACAGGTATACCATACCTCAGAAAATTTTCCACCCCACCTTACAACATTGACCTAATTGAGGTACCAGTACTTGAAAATATCTATAAGATCGGCAGGCATACAAATGTCATTTAACTTCTGCCATAGGATGTCATAACACACCAAGTCAAATGCTTTTACCAGGTCGAGGAAACACGAATAAATAGGTGTATTTCACACAGAATACCATTTTCAGTCTAAATCCAAACTCATTTTCATATAAATTTCATTTATAAATTTAAATTTAGATACGTGTCTGATTGTGAGTTAAGCAAACTGTCAAGTACTTTAGCGATTATAGTTACCGGAGAGATTGGCTTATAATTGCATTTATCGCTTATGCCTCCTGTATTATTTTTCACTACTGGCTCCACAACAGTCTTCATCATATTAGCGGGTAAGTATGAATGGCCCGCACAAGATGTGTATAACTTCGCAAGAAGTGACGCTAAATGGGAACCTGCATTTTGGAGGTGTTCAATACTTAGGCCGTTATGGCTAGGAGATTTGCCCCTTGACATGGATTTTATGTCTTTATTAATATCTTCTGCCGAGAATCTAGTACAAAACTCACGACCATCATTATCACTTCCACCCATACCTGCGCGCTGCAATGGCAATGGCGATTTTACAGTAAAACTATCCTTAAACATATTAGCTATACATTCATGATCATTGATACCCTCAACACTCACAGGGAGGCCAGGACGGCTGCGCAGTTTATTGGTCGACTTCCAGAAATTATGAACGTCTCGTTTGTAATGATGCGACGCAATAATATTCATTTTTATCTGTTTTTCATGCCTCTGGCACCATCACAATCGAGACTTGAAAACCCTTCTGCTATCGCGCATGTCGCTATAAACACTGCCAGTCATAGGTCCGCCGTACCATAACCACAACCATAATTTACACTTAGCCTCCCTATGAGCCTCACTCACATTCCACCCTATCACTGGTTTTTTCTTATTAACATGTTTCTGAGAATTACTCATAATTGCCACCTCGCACATCGCATCAGTTATACATTTATATAGGTTGTCAATTAAAGTTCCATGATTCGGATTGTCACTTGTACGATCACAACACTGTCAAATTTCCGAAAAATCTATTTGTTTCAATTTTTTATTACACTCTGTATTATAAAAAGTTATTTGCTCACGGTTCCTATTTCCCCATATAATTTTATTGGCTTCATTTATATCATTATTACATAACAATTTTTATTTAATGAAATTTAAATTATATTCAAGAATTAAAGTAACGTGATCTGACCATACGACATCGTACTTTACATATATGTTTATAATCGAGCTGTCAGTGATTTGGAGGTCACACAGTGGTCCAATCATCGCTTGGATCCGTGCGATTCACTGACATACGTGTAGGTATTTGATAGTAAACCTAACCACTCTATATCTGTACAAATCCATTCCCTTTCGTCACAAAAACATAAAAGTTCATTATAAAAGAGTTCTCCGGATGGGCGTTAAAGTCTCCGAGTATATAAACAGCTTCAGTATCGCAGTTATCGATAATAGCACTCACCGAACTGAGACAATCCGTGAAGTCTGTCAGATTATCAATTGCATCCGTAGCTAAATACACACTAAACACCAGTAACAATCGTTGACGCAAGGATATTTTTATTGCATATACTCGCGGGTTTGCACATTGCACTACCGACACATAACGCCCAAACGCGGCGAAATATAACACCCTCGGGCCACAGTGTGTTGTCTAAAACACTGATAGCTTTTGTTCTGATACAAAGAATTTATACGCGTTGTAATTCTTTTCCTTTAGGGTGGTAATTTTCTCCAATACAATATTCTCTTGTGTTTTATTACGTACATACTTCGTTATATCTCGTTCCGTTGTTTCCTTAAGAATTTTGGTAATAAAGACCGGTACCACCACATCTGCAGGCCTAAGCTTCCCATCAATCTCCTTCGCACTGCCTGTTTTACCAACAAAACGATTACTTGTCTTAACTTTTTTCCGTTGTACGGTTTTCCATTCCCTTTGAGTTCTCAGAGCCTGAATATAGCATTTTTTCGTACTGGATGAATTATTTTTAGTCTCTAGGCAAACGCGGGGAGTCTGTACAAAAGTCAGCTGTTTGCCAGCCGCCTCACAGTTAAGTTCACTGACCCTAGGAACCGTCACTGGCTCGGTAGTCGCTACGTCCTTAGCATTCTCGCGCGTATTTGTTAGGTGCGAAAATTGAGGGTAGACTCGAGACGCCCGCAAAGTTTCTTGTTCGGGCAATGACGAATTAATTATGCTCTCGGAATCATTAAGCACTGTCGTATCTAGATGCGATAGTCCTGTAGGACCACTGTTAACACAAGCTCCTCTCCTCATATTAATGTTTATGTTACGGAAGCTACCATGGAATCGGGTAGGAGCTTGCCTTGCTCTTAATATGTCTTCCTTCATTTCTTCGAAGTCATACTTCGTAACAAACTTTGAGTTCATGTCTAGAAGCTGCTCTTTCATAAGTACTAAGTCCTTAAGAATCTTCGTGACATCGAGATGGTCGAAAGTTACAGGGGTAGCTTCTCCAAGTCTTTCGCGACAAATACTGGCATTACATCCGGGCTAGTACCCTTATATCTTCAAGATCTCTATTTTCCTTTTCATGTTGTTTTCGTAAGATCTTACGGTCGGCTCTTTTCATAAACCCACACTTGTTTTAATGTCTTTCGTTATGTAACGGTCACATAAACTACTATAAATTTGCAGTGGCAGCATCAACATATCAACTGCAGAGGTCTCAGGTTCGATTCCCGGGTCGGGAGAAATATTTGTATGGCCTACATTTATTTCTCTCGTGAGTTTTGGGTGTAATTTGTGGTTGTTTACGTGTATGTCTATGGCACCCGCGACACAGGGTATTCCTAGTGCGGGGCTATGTTACTGTATGCTACGTTATTATTATTAATATAACATAATAGGAAAAAATGTATATTTAATATATTTTATTCTACCAGAATTGATCTATCCACGTATGTACATGTCTTAAGATCTGTATGCATTTGTGTGTGGTAAGTAATTTATGACACATTTTAAAATTAAACAAAAATATATCTATAGTCTTAGAATAATAACGCCTAGAATGATAGTTTCATATCAAACGAACTGTCACAAGTGAGGCAAAAATCAAATTCATGTAGGCGTAAGCAACTTGTATTTACGTTCGTCGGCACGCACACAAATATACAAATAATGATGCTATGGAATAACATTTACCTCAAAAGTGGGGAAATTGTATCTTGCTTAACTCATCATTAAGTTAAAGGTCCTACAGATTTGCTCGATTTTGCCGATCGTTACTGTTGATCGACAACGTCAAGTGACAGGAATTTTCAAAAATTTATTTTTGTTAATCCTAATGGAAATGGCATTTATATCTGAATACACGAAGGCGGTCACGACTTTTCTCATTTCTAAATCCAAGATAGCGGACACGTCTTTTCAAATAAATGCAAAATGGGAATCGTTTTCGAGGTATTCGAGGTGCTCATCACGAATATGGCATTTATTTCTAAATCCTAGATGGCGGACACGACTTTTCAAATAAATGTAATATGGGTATCATTTTCGAGGTATTTGGGGGTGCTCATTACGAATATGGCACTCATTTCTAAACCCAAGATGGCGGGCACTATTTTTCATATAATGGCAAGTTGGGGTTCGTTTTCGAGGTATTTGGGGGTGCTCATTAGGAATATAGCACTTATCTCTAAATTCAAGATGGCGGACATGACTTTTCAAATAATAGCAAGTTGGGTGTCGTTTTCGAGGTATTTGGGGGTGCTCATTAAGAATATGGCACTAATTTCTAAATCCAAGATGGCGGGCACGATTTTTCGAATAATAGCAAGTTGGGTGTCGTTTTCAAGGTATTTGGGGCTGCTCATTCCGAATGTAGCACATATTTCTAAATCCAAGATGGCGAAGAATTAGAAGAAGAAGAATTAGAAGTCTTGCCCGCTATCTTGTGTTCCTTATGGTTTACCAAAAATACATTTTTGAAAAACCTACAAACGAGTTTAAGTGCTACTATCGAATTTGAATATATAAATAGCCTGATATTATCTGTGGGTATGTTTACATGAAAAGTACACGATAACAATAAAGAACCTGAACCTGAAAGTTATTTATACACGGTTTTGGAGAACTGACGATGACTTTTTAGTCAGTGTTAGTTCCCTGAAATAATTTTAGTTACGAACTTTTGAGTCTGGCCAAGACAATTTTTTAAAATGAGAATGAAAGAGAGAAAGAATAATAATTTTTCACATGAAACTAACGAAGGCAAATACTATATATTTTGTAAAAATAGTTAACGTAAATTCCCTAAAATGTTGTTGCGGCGGTGTACATTTGTAGAAATTTTGCAACTGTCGCGATATTGCCTATTCTCAAAAAATTACGTAATATAATTATTTTGAAACAGAATAGCAAAATACTTGACAGTGTGCTTAATTCCATACTTGAAAGTCAGCTCAAACTTCATGAAGCCCAGTTTGGTTTTAGGGCGGGTTTGTCGACTGAAAGTGTCATTTTATGTTTAAAGCACACCGTCAAGTATTACACAGCCAAAAAATCACCTATTTATGCCTGCTTCCTGGACCTGTCAAAAGCTTTTGACAGAGTAAATTATAACATCTTATGGCAAAAGCTAGAGGGAGCAGGTGTTCCGTTTGGATGTGTCAAAATTTTAAAGTTTTGGTACGAAAACCAATCAAATCAGGTGAGATGGGCGGATGCCTTATCAAAAGAATACAGGATGGAGTGTGGGGTGAGGCAGGGTGGTTTGTCATCCCCTAGGCTGTTCAACTTCTACATGAATGACTTGGTGGGCGAACTCAGCAGTATGCATGCGGGATGTCACATTGAGGAAACATGCCTCAACAACATTAGCTATGCTGACGACATGGTGCTGCTGAGTCCGTCTATCGGAGCACTTAGGGAGCTTGTAAAGAAGTGTGAAATGTATAGTAATGCACATGGTTTAGTGTACAACTCGGCCAAGAGTGAAGTGATGATTTTTAAGGCAGGCAAAATTAAGCCTTATTTCACACCTCCAGTCGTTCTTGGCGGGGTTGTATTAAAAGTTGTAAAAACATTTAAATACCTTGGTCATATACTAACTGACGATCTAAGTGATGACCAAGATATTGAAAGGGAGCGTAGGGCGTTGTCGGTGAGATGCAATATGCTGACCCGCAGGTTCGCGAGATGCTCTATAGATGTAAAAATTTCACTCTTCAAAGCTTACAGCCAATCATTTTACTCGAGCGGCCTGTGGGTAAAGTATACGAAACGAGCTTACAGCGCCCTACGAGTCCAATATAATAATGCTTTCAGGATGCTGTTGAGACTACCAAGATGGTACAGTGCATCAGGAATGTTCGCAGAGGCGCAAATAGACGGCTTCCAGGCGATAATGCGGAAAAAAATAGTATCGCTTATGACGCGGGTCAGAAGTAGTCACAACAGCATCCTAAAA
>NW_020653850.1:4149237-4149959 GCF_003589595.1 Hyposmocoma kahamanoa
TATCGCTTATGACGCGGGTCAGAAGTAGTCACAACAGCATCCTAAAAATGGTTGCAGGCAGATTTGATTGCCCAATTCTAAAATATTGGGTTGGGCAAATCAAATCTGTTTTTATATATATTAAGTAAATATTGTGTTGTGTTTGTTGTGTTCTGTATACTAACCTGTTCTAAGTGAAAATGTTACTAACAAATTATATGGGTATATGCCTGAAATAAAGTATTCTATTCTATTCTAAAATGGGGAGAAAAAACCCGTTACTTTGCAACATTTTCGTATCTTGTTGCAACGAAATTAATTTTCTGTTTTAGTGAATATTTACATAAAAATACAAGTTGAAACGTGTTACTTCCTTGTGGAATGTGATGTTAGTGTCTATTTTATGTTTGTCTGATCTATTTTTAAACCCAATTACCGCACATTTCGTCATTTTTAGCATAAATCTTTGAGCTGTTCGCGGTACAACTTGACCTTGAGCACTGACTGCCCGCTCGCTCACGTAGGCCCATAGGGCGTCCTACAATTTGCCTCACTTAGCGTGTGCGGGCTAGGTTTCTATGCGTTATTATTCTAAGTCTATAGTATGTAGTAGATACTAGATATAGACTGGTAGATGCTATAATATATAGATATATTTTTGTTTAATTTTTATTTACCTTTGCAGTTTGAAGTAACTCGCTTTACGCCATATACCTTTTTTTTGCCAGTCATTGTCTACACAC
>NW_020653850.1:4154959-4217723 GCF_003589595.1 Hyposmocoma kahamanoa
TGTCAGAACACGACATATAGCTGTGAACGCTAGCCATTACGTCAGACAGATATAAATCCGACTTAAGAAGCATAACAATTAAATTACCCCTCAAATAAAAGGAATCTTTGAGAAAAATCCAGTCTTATTAATTAATTATTAACAAGATTAATCAAGTTAAGTAGCAGTAGAGTTCCTTGTGAAAGAGTTCGTCCATGGAAGTAATGCCAAAGTAGAATAAAAAACTAGGGTAACTCCGTAAAAAAAACACACGTGTTCGTAACAACCGCGCGTCGTGTACGGACATTCGCTTAATAACGAAAGGCGCGTTGGGACGACCAATGTTATGGAATGCACTTGCATCGCTAGATTTTGCAAATGTGTGCATTTGTATGAAGTTACCATACTTGTTTTTATTCTACTATGGTAATGCAAACTTACCTATTTCTGCCACCAAGTTGTAATGCGAACATTACTGCATTTCGATTGTAAAGAGTAAGGGTACTGGTGAAATACTGTCACATGAGACCGGTCAACTTATATCTCAAGGCACATATGCAGTTAGTGATGAAAGAAACTCAGTCTTGTAAGGCGTTTTATAACGACTCGACTCCATTTTACAGGACTCAACTCTAAAATTAAGACTGGGGGTTCGAGTTTTTATTAATAAGACTCAATCGTTATACTAAAAGACTCAAAAGACTACGATGCCATAGATAGACAGACAAATACAAAGACAAATTCTATATATAAGTCACCTCTGTTCCTGTCTGTTAATAAAACAAACAATCCTAGCGACTTGGTGTTGTTTGTCAAAAAGAAACAAAACTAATAACAGCAGGCTACTAGAACAAGCCGGAACGCTGGCCTGCAAGATCACAAGTGCATCATTATTATTCTAGCTAGACCATAACAATTTTGCCAAAGGCTCCCTTGGATTTCACAGATTTTACGACTTTTACATTGTAGATGGCTGTCTGTTACACCGTGCAGTAACTAAGGTAATAAAAAAATTCACCGACATAATAACATAATTATATCAGGTGATAAACTAAGGCAGATTGGTAAGTGATTTTTGATTTAGTTACGACTAGACATGTGCGCTGATCGTAAAATTATCGGCGGCGGTTACATGAAGGCGTGGCATATATTTTTAAAGTGTTTTAGTGTGTGTGTTTTTCATAATTTGTCTTAAGGCAGTACCTAGTGAAGGTACGAACAAGTCGTGTGCCAGGTGGTAAGCGACACACCAATCCATAACAGTTGCAGTGCCCCTCAGATTTTTAAATCGCAAAAATCTTACTGCCACTGCGTCCGTCACCCTGAGACATAAGTTGACAACTCTCATGTGCCTGTAATTCACCAGCACATAAGGGACGAACTCTTTCACAAGGAGCTCTACTGCTCCTAAAATATTACGACGCGAGATAACATGTGGCTTTATAATACATAGATCTGGTACTTTGAAAGGATTTATTTATATAGGTCTAGAACATTCCATGTTTATTTCAATTTTACTGATGTATTATTTCACCGACCCCTAGGAGAAATTCAAGGGAGCTATAAATCGAGTGTAAGAAATTTGAGTTTTCAAGCGGTATTAACGTGACTACGTTTCTTCAAAGTGTTCGTATTGTCGATGATCCTAAACTCACAGACAGTAGAGAGCCCCTTAGTCTACGGAGAGACGTTGGCTCACTGTGTATGTTCTACCGTCATTATAATGGGGAGTGATCTGAAGAACTTGTCGAACTGGTGCCACCGCCTCGTTTCTACCATTGCACCTCCCGTCAAAGGAGTAGAGTCCATCCCCACATCTTAGATGCCTGGCATTGTAAGACAATGCGGGCATCCCGTTCGTTCCTTCCTCGAACCTGCAAGATGTGGAATGAACTTCTTCCTGAAGTATTTCCTTTGCTCTATGACATGGGGTTCTTCTAAAAGCGTGTTTACAGGGTTCTCAAAGGCTGATAACGCATAGGCAGCTTATCTGATGTTGCAAATTTCCATGGATGACGATGACCACCTTCCATCTATCGTCTCGTCTGCTCGTTTGTCTCCTTCTTTACACAAAAAATGCCGTAGTGAGCAATACTGGTCCAGTACGTATTGGGGACTACTTACGCTTATTTATGTTCACTTCGGTGCTAAAACGCCCATTGTTATGACGCTCAAGTGCGCGTAAATGAGATATACGCGAGTTTTACGAGACGCTGCAGATTTTTACGAGAAAACATCTTCGGAACAGATATGTGTATAAATCAACTGTTACTGTCATATCAGTAAAGTCTAAGACTGCAAAGAAAATAAAAAAAGGAAAGGTTTTTTTCTGTTGATAAAGTTTAGATATTTTACGAAAAAACTTCGATTTACTAGAAAACAAATAGGTTTGTAATATAGGACTTAGTTGGTTTTCATCGTCTAGTAGGGTAAATGACAAAAACCAATAAAACAACAAAACCGGTGTTAAATTTGTTTGGTCCAATAAACAGTCACATCCACAGACATAAATACAGTAGAAGTGGTTATTAGCGTCTCGCGCGTACCAACAGTGAGTCTCGTTAGACCTACTTGAGCTTCGTCCGCCATTTTGGCACTGTACGGTAATAGACGTATCAATTCTTTCGCGTAAATTCTCTAAAATCGTCGAAAAATGCCTTATTGTGCAGTTTTAGAGTGTAAAAATGATAGCCACACCAAAAATGTTACCCATGAAGATATTTTATATCATCGGCAACTCTTAGTTTAATAAATTTTCAATGTTATGCTTATTGAAATCATTATTTTGTTACAAGAAACGAAAGTAAAGCTTATACCCCTGCAATATGGTCGCTTTTTTTAGAGAACCATGCTTATTGAAATCATTATTTTGTTACAAGAAACGAAAGTAAAGCTTATACCCCTGCAATATGGTCGCTTTTTTTTAGAGAACTAAATATATAACTCTAATTCGTTGTCGTTCAGCTATTAACCGCAAGATGACAGCACATTGATTGAAATTTCAATAATGGGTGTTGATGGAATTGAACTTCCAACGATATGCCAACATGGTAAAGTTTAAGTTATATTAACAATGCAGAATTTGTTATTTCTTTTTGAGTTTGAAGCTACGACCAATCATTTCAAGATTTGTTTCATATTAAGAATGTGTGAGTTTTGGCGACATCGGTTCTAATAATAATCGAGGCTTAAGGCTCTTCCACTGTTTTTTTCTTCCGTGGTCATATCTATGCCCATATCAGGTGCCTTTCTTTGCGTGTGCGGGCTGGTCGGATACTGTGTGCACGAATGCTCACATTACTGCGGCAGAAATAAATAAGGTGGCAGTACTTTCCCGGACGAACTCTTTCACAAGGAGTTCTATTCTTTACTCTTCAATCTTCTATGTCTTGGACCTTTGTACTTACGTCTTTGGAACTTGGTCTATAAGTTTGATGCCGTGCATGTCACGCTATTTGGCTCTTTGTCCAACTCTCTTTCTGTATATTGTCTTCTGTGAGAAAGTCTGTGTCTCGGTTCCGGAATTCTGTTTTTTGTTCATCTGACTACAATACGCCAATGTATTATTTTACGATAAAAAGCAATATGCTTACAAATATCGACTTTGTATTTCTTTGACTAGGCCTATTCAACCAAAAGTATAAAAAGTATTTAGGAACTTTATGTATATTAACCACAGACTGGAAAAGGGAGAGTATATTTTCGTAAAGGAATAAATTCAAGGCAATGAAATAATTCACGTATAATTGATAAAACCTTACTTTACAAACCCGGAATTATAGAATTAGATGTTATTATATATTGATGTGAAACTGCCAATTACTTTTAATACGTATTAAGAAGAAAAAGTTCTGTAATTAAATTTTTATTTAATTGATATTCAATGATGTTATGCGAAATTACTTCAGCAGTTTGTTAAAATTAATAATAGAAAATCTGAAAAACCAAATACAAAGATCCGACAAGACATAGAAGAATTCGTGAGGTCCGCTGGTTCGTTTCGTAATCTAGGAGACGTGGGTTGGAATCCGGCCTGTTTGAATTAATACTTGTATTAATAATTATAACAAACTAGTGAAGTAATTTCACAAAAAAACTAATTGAATATCAATTCAATAAAATTTTAATTACTGTTAATAGCGACATCTCTAGCCAGGACTGGTAGCTGTAAAGGTATCTAACTGGGTGAACATAAAAAGAAACTATTTTGTTATGATTTTTGCGTTTTAATTTTGATAATTTCGGACTCTCTGAGGAAGATATTGTCCACTCTTTTTATTACTTGAAATAAAGTTAAATTCAGCCTATTCCGACATCTGGTAATGACATACATACTTTGTAGTTTGTTGTTTTATGTACTATATATATTTTGGTTTCAGAAGAAAATTACCAGAATAAATACAATAACCAAGGCTGTTTTTGTATCGATACGTGCTGCCAAGAAAATTTCTTATGCCCAACGGTTTCCTCCGCAATATGAGCGATAGACAAAAAGGCTCGCGTGTCAGGTGGGCATTTTGCTATTATGCTGCTATATAAACAGGCTGAATAATAGGTCAAAACGTGTAATCCAGACTGGTATAACATGCATGAAAACTCCCCGATGACCTCTTTCTAAAACAATAATAACTTCTACGGTTAAACCATACCCGGTAATGGTAATATATGTATACATGACTTAATACAAGGAGATAGGCACCATTTAGTGTGTAGTTAACACTGCAATTTAAGACATTATTGTAATGTCAGAAAGATATAAAAAATGACGAATATAGTACATTATTGAAGAGACCGGGAAATAAGGGATTGCTGTACGAGTGTGAGTTACAAGGACGAGCTCTGGCGAGGCCATCTATTAATTAATACGAGTCAAGCAATCGTCGTTCCCGCCGGCATGTATAGAATTTTTCTCAAACAACTGTGAGGAAATAATAAAAGACTAATGAGAGGAAGATGTATAATAGAAAAGTAAAAAAAATACTTTTTTGAAAAATATTATTTATCGCTCTTGTCACTAGCACTTATTTCCGCGACAAAATACAGAAAGGTGAGAAAAAAAAAAGAATACCAAAACACTTTAAATGTTACCGCCTTTTTCTTTTTTTTTTTAAGCAAGTGGTACAGGTAGGTATTTTTAATTCTCGCAATTATGAACACTGGGCAGTTGGCTGTATGAGTTTTTCTTTTGCCTGTTTACATAGTTCATTATTAGTAGGTAGATTTAAAAGTTTAGAGAATTGGACAGTAATGGATTTACTTACTTTGCAGGCCTTGGTCCGAAAGAAGTAGCATGGTCCATAAATGACAATATTCCCGTGTTCGTTTTTTGAAAGTAATGCAATGCAATGTTTGAGAAAAATAAATTTGTTTGTCTAATACGTAAAGCAAGGATACGATTTTTTTTTATAAAATATAAGTGCGCATTTGACCTCCATCCCATCTGATGGAAAGTGACGATGAGGTCGACGATGGAGCATGCACACCTAAACATTTCTATTCATTCTCGTCTTGAAAAGCCCCAAGTTATAAAATTCAGGGAACAAGTCTGCAGGCAGTGAATTCCATTCCATAGCCGTTCGTCACATAAATATGGAAGCATAGCGCTTCGTGCGAATAACAACATAGGGGTGGAACGTGGGTTACGATTACGGTTACGGTTATGGTTACGGTTACGGTTACGGTTACGGTTACGGTTACGGTTACGGTGACGGTGACGGTGACGGTTACGGTTACGGTTACGGTTACGGTTACGGTTACGGTTACGGTCACTTGATATTGTCTTTCCATGTGGTCGAATATTGTTTATTTGACAGTTGGGACGGATGTCTGACGGAGAACGGGATTAGGTACTCAAAAAATTGTGTCATTTTCTATGTGTAACAATCGGGAAAACCTAAGAACTCGTTACGTCTTAAATTTGTGTGAAATATTCGGGCGTAACTGACAGTAAGATTAAGTTTAGAAAAATATTAAAATCATTTTTATAACATTGAACAAAAAGCAGTTTCAACTAATTTTTTTTTAATATTAAGTGAACAAGTCGCGCGCCTGATGGTAAGCTACAAGCCTATCCATAACAGCTGCAGTGCCACTCAGAGCTTTAAATCTCAAAGAAATGAGGGGCAAAGCCACAGCGCCCATCACCCTAAGACAAAAGTTGTTAGTAGTGCCTAAGACGCTAGTATTACTGCTTAGCGGCAGAAAGGTAAAGTGAGAGTACTACCCTGGATGAACCCTTTCACAAGGAGCTCTATTGTTGCTAGTAAGAATAAGAAATAATACACAAATTCCCGTTATAATAATATATTACAGTATTCAATAATTTGAGGTCTGGTACTAAATAACTAACTAAACCCAGAACAGTACCCCCTGGGAGTGACGACAGTCCATAAATTGCTGCAATTAATACTCGCTACCCGACACTAACTACGAGATATGAAATATTGTAACTGTTGTGATAAATTACCTGTTCTCAAAGGGTTGCTAAGGGAACCCTTTTTGAAATAACATATACTTGAAATAAGGCCCAAACATTGATCATTTAGATACAATGGCATGGGGTCATTTGAAACAAATATGCTTTTAGGACATTGTTCTTTACGTTCAGATTCAACAATTGGGTTGAACTATGGTAAGTAGTTGAGCGGTGGGTATATAAATACCACGAGCTCTACCGATTGTGCTAACGAATAACGAACGAAATAAATCCAAGTTCATGGTACTACGATAGGCGTGTCGCTTACCACCAGGCGCACGACTTGTTGGTCCCATCACTTGGTGTCATGAAAAAAGGTGATCTTGAAGATATTTTTAAATAAGAGAGGCGATATTCCCCGACCAAAGCACAGACGGCCCGGGTCAAAATCCAACCGCCTCAAGTTGTTAGCGAGTCTGAGTGGAATTAACTCGTTTTTGGACAATTGAATTGGGATTATTACAGTAGAGACCACACCCCACATGTTGATTTTATTATTGTTATTTCGAAAGAATTCGAATACAATGGAGATTTTCTTATTTATCTATAACAGTTGCAGTGACATTCAGTGCTTTAAACTTTAAACTTTGCTACCACTATGCCCGTCACGTTGAGACAAAAACTTAAAGTCCCATACACTTGTGGTTTCATCAAAACCGTTACTTTTAAAAACGGAACGCACTGATACTCACGTTTTTGCTTGACAGCAGAAATAGGTAAGGTGGCAGTACTTCCCTGGACGACCTCTTTCACAAGGAACTCTACAGCTAGTAATGAATATTATTTGATTTTTAATTCGAGACTTAATCACGTACAAAACATATTTTAATTACCGCGACGGTTTGTATGCATTGCAACGTCTATGGTGTCGAAGGGACTGCAATTTGTCCGAAACGTCGAGGTAATTAAAATATGTTTTATATTTGAATAAGTCCCGAATTAAAAATCAAATAATGTGTGAAAATCGTCAATGTTTAAATCAAAGTATAGTAATGAATACACATTATGTAATATCAGGCCTTCTCTTCAAAATGTATGGTAAGTATCCAACAAAAGGTTTATATAGGTTACGGAAATTATGTAAGTGAACCTTTCAGAACTATTTCCATATTGGGTAAGCTCGATTACGCAGATGTAAGAATTTGATTTCCTGTAGATTTCTTCACTCGAAAAATTCTTCGCTATTTTTCATGCCTGGATAATATTTTGGACAATGAAGCGTTTCCTTCCAGTGACATTAAGGGTCAGTGTTATAAATGACGTTATTATCGTAAATGTAACTTTTTACATGTTATAAATTTGAAGTATTTGATGTAGTATAAAGATAGAGAAAGAGATTCTTTATGGTTTGGGCATATTTGCAACGTTTTCGAGGTCATTATGTTCACGCGGAGACGCTTAACACGATTTAGGCTAGTAGAGATGATGAACAGTACCGCGTCGCACCGTACTACACGAGAAAACCCCGCGGGTTATATGACCGGCTTACTACGACACTTTTTTTTTGACGAGGGGAAATCTTTATAGATACCTCTGAGTCTCCCTGGGCTTATGTGGGGACTCTCCCTCCCTCCAGACTGGAGGGCCTAGCCCACTAAAACACTTCGGGTTCAGTGAACATTCACCACGACGGACTTACTACGACCCTACACCTACCTACCGAACAAAATAGTGAATATTGTGAGCAAACGTTCAGGCGCAAACAAAGTACATTGAAAGTATTACATAAACAATTAAAATAATATATTTACTAATGAATTTGATATTTACCATGTTCTATCTATCTTTTATTATATTATATTTCGTCGCTTCATTCTCGATATAATACACACATCAAAAGTGTCTAGGGATCAAGTACGTTTAAGAGTATTGCTGCAATTAGGGTTAATTATATTAACTTTTTTGTATCGCTATTGATACTTTTTAGTGAGTTTTAACATTTAAATAAGGAATATTGTTTAAAATTCGATAATAAGAAGAAAATCGATTGTCAATGTGGTTTTGTATAAAAATGAGTTATAGCGTTTTGACAATATCATTACAATATCTGCATCGGAACCGAAACAATTTACATTATTATGGAGAGACGACATCATTTAACCCGAGAAGTGATGATGCGAGCCGTCGGAATGTTGGAAGTTGGTTCCAGACAACGTGCTGTGGCTTTCACCCTTAACACTACACAGAGCGTCATAAGTCGCCTCTGGACGCGCTATCGCATGACGGGCAGCGTGGCCGAGCGACATGGAGGACGATCTCGCATCACGACTCGCAGACAGGACCGGTATATCCAAAATACTGCTCGACGGAACCGTACCATGACCGCCATGATGTTGGTTACGAGGCTCCACAGCTCCTCAGGCTTGCTAATAAGCGATCAAACAATCCGAAATCGTTTACGTGAAGTGGGTCTGCGATCCCGAAGGCCGCTCAGAGTTCCACCTATTGCACCCTGCAATCGCAGGACCCGTTTACGATGGGCTCGCGAACACAGAAACTGGGAGGAAGAAGACTGGCGCTATGTGTGCTTTTCGGATGAATCCCGCTTCGGTATGAGACCGGATACAAGACGTACTCGAGTTTGGAGAACATCTGGACGTCATGAACGTTTGAGATATTGTCAGGAAGTTCATCCATATGGTGGGGTAACAATAATGATATGGGCCGGTATTTGGATCGGCGGAAGAACCGATCTCATTTGGATCAGGGGTAACCTCAATGCTCAAGTTTACGCAGAGAGGATTGTTTCAGATGTTATCATCCTTTTGCGAGGCCAGTTGGGTGATTCATTTCAACTAATGCATGACAACGCACGTCCACCCACGGCTAGAGTCGTAACACGCATTCTTGCCGAAGCTCGTATCAACGTTCTGCCGTGGCCTGCTCTATCGCCAGACCTCAATCCAATTGAGCACGCATGAGATATGCTTCAAAGAAGAGCTGTGCCGAGTATGCATACCGTACATACTCTACAACAACATTTTGACTTGTTACAAAACACATGGGCGGCCATTCCTCAAAGTGATCTTGATGAACTCATCTTAAGCATGCCAAATCGCTGTAATTGTGTGATTCGTGTTAATGGTGGAAATACAGATTATAAATTTCTTTACAATAAAAATGAGCAAAATCATCATTTTCGCCATTTTTTTGTCATTTAATTGACGCCGTTAATTTGAGTTTTTTCCCACAATTTGCAAAAACATCAATTTTAGTTTATTTTAATTAAATATAGGGGTAAGCGGTTAAATAAAACATAAGCATTAAAGTAAGAAGTCGTCCTGGAAGACTGGATTTGGTAAATATTGCTTAAATAATTTTTATTTCAAAAATATTCACTTGATCCCTAGACACTTTTGATGTGTGTATTTAACCAGGTAGTTTCCTTAACTTGCTACGCAACACCGCACGGTTTTTAGAGAAAAAAAAATGTTTTGACGTTGACACTCCCTACCAGGCATCAACCACCATTTTCTATCCTCGTCCCTTTTTCGTGCGTGGCAATAAGCACACCTCTACAGCTCCGTTAAAATGTTAAAACGAACAAACTTAGAAAATATCGAGTATTATAAAAGTAAACTGAAATACTTGGAAAATACAGATGCCAAACGTCGTCGGCGTTATAGGATCATAATATCATCGGACGAGTCGGACATTGATCAAGGTAAGATTTTTTTCTTACGCTCTTAATTAATGAAAATAAAAAATGAAAATGTTTAGTTTTATCATATAGCACTACTTGCTACTTCCGCAATTATAATAAATGTTCACTTTCATACATTGCAAATGTGAATCTAACCTACATTCATAAAACATCAGGTTAATTGCGAGTTATCCCCGATAACCAAATCGAACATGGATGGATGAAAGTCGGAACAGATATATTAATATCTGCATTTTACATGATTTATAATAAAACTGCGTCGGAGTTAACCGCGAGTTAAACACGATAATTAAATCGACTGCGAGTTGATTTTAATTTCAAAAGTATTGATATCTACGTGCTAATAAGTAACGTATACTTTTTAAATTAAACTACGTCGGGGTTAACTGCGAGTTAACCACTATAATGAAATCGACGGCGAGTCAATTTTAATTTGAACAATATTAGTTCTTACATGCTAATAAGCTTACAATTTTTAAAATAAAATTACGTCAGGGTTAACTGCGAGTTAACCATGATAACGAAATCGACTGTGAATAGATTTTAATTTGAACAATATTAGTTCCTACGTGCTAATATTATACAATAAGTAAAGATTAAAAAAATAATTACGTCGGAGTTAACTGCGAGTGAACCACGATAACGAATTCGACTGCGAGTCAATTTTAATTTGAACAATATTAGTTCTTACATGCTAATAAGTTTAGAATTTTTAAAATAAAATTACGTCGGGGTTAACTGCGAGTTAGCCACGATAAAGAAATCGACTGTGAATCGATTTTAATTTGAACAATATTAGTTCCTACGTGCTAATATTATACAATAAGTAAAGATTTTTTTTAAATAAATTTACGTCCGGGTTAACTGCGAGTTAACCACGGTGACGAAAGTGACTGCGAGTCGATTTTGATTAGAACAGTATTAATACCTACGTGTTAATAAGTCAAGTATTTTTTTAAATAAGATTACGTCGAGGTTAACTGAGAGTTAACCACGACAATGAAATCGACTGCAATTTAACTGCCTCCGTGGCCGAACGGTTACCATGCCGGACTGCCACGCAGAGGTCCCAGGTTCGATTCCCGGGCCGGGAGAAATATTTGTATGGCCTACATTTATTTCTCTCGTGAGTTTGGGTGTAATTTGTGGTTGTCTATGTGTGTGTCCATGGCACCCGCGACACAGGGTTTCCCTAGTGCGGGGCTATGTTGAGTGTGTGCGTTATTATTATTATTATTAACCATGTCAAGTTTGCAAATTTCTAAGATTCAATTTTGATACATGAAATTTAAGTATAAGTTTGCCTTTAGAAGAACGTCAAAAAATGTGTACCACTTACTTTAAAACATAATGAGGTTACCCCGTTGTGATACGGAAGTACACTCAATTAATTGGTGTCTTCATCTCAGCTTGTCCAGCCACTAAATACGGTTGGTTATATACAAAATTACTGGAAATTCAGAAATTTCTAAGTAAATTAGAATTTATACAGACGCACCGCGCACCGGTTGGGATTCCGTATGTGGCGCAAGTAGCACAGGAGTCCAACGGAAGGCTGTTGAGAAGAAGCACCATATCAATTACTATGAATTGCAGTATACTTATATTATATTAGTATAATCTGATTGTGTTATATTGTTGCGAGTACGCAATACTACGGCGATCAGTTACATAAATCGCAAGGGTGGGATCCAATACCCCCACCTTAACGATTTAAGTAAACCAATTTGGCAATGGTGCGAAAAGCGCAACATAATTTTGTTTGTGTATGTGCATATTATGTAAATTCAAAATCCCACTAACACACAAACTAATCCCGACACCGAGTGGGAGTTGTCCTCTCGCGCCTTCCAGACCATTGTCAGACGTTTCGGACAACCCGAGATCCCCGCAGTAATGCCAAATCCGCTATTTTTGTCTCTCGATTTCAGGAACTAGATGCATTTGCCGTAGATGCCTTTACAATTAATCGGAATTCTAATTTTTTTTCTATGCATTCCCACACTTCCTTTTATTATTGAAATGCATACGCAAAATTATTGCAAGTAGTACCAAGCAAATGGTACTCTTGGTTTTCCATATTGGCCTTCTCAACCATGGTTCCTCCAGCTGCAAAGCATGTCGGTTTCCGACGTGATATATTTTAACTCAAGCGAATCATTATTAAATCTTATTGCAAGCGGCGTCATCGACTGCACACCAGCCTTACCCTTTCTGCCGTTATCAGCGCGCCCTTCGCCTCCCGCGTAGTCCCACAAGAGGCGATGACTTTACCCTTAGCTTCTCTTTCTTGAAATACAATTAGACAATATAATGTGTCCCTAAAGCTCTGGTGGGAATTGTGCAATAATAACAGACTGCTTTATCTCTTTTATATTCTGAAACACGCTCAGACGCCCGCACTAAAAGATTACTTAAGGGCGCATTTAGATTGAAACTCAGTGCACCAAAGTATAGCAATACTTGGAATCCCCAAGTCGTTCTCGCATTAGTTCAACATGGTTTCCCAACACAGAACTTCCTCTAGAAAAATTTACGAAAAAGCATTTTACTTGCACTTTGTACTGCACACCGCGTACAAACTGGCATTGATTAAAATGAAAAACATACAAATATCAGATATTACGATTAAAATTGCAACACCTGATTTAATCAAAACGTCTGCGCCTGGTCGCGTACAGCCCACATTACATTTTCCTTATTTTAGAGAGGATCCAAGTATTTGCCATGTCGCAGTTTTCAAACATTATATTTTGCTAACACAAAATAAGACAACTGGACGTCAGGGAACGTTCTTGCTGACACACAGAGTTCCCCACAGAATAGCCACGAGTCAGACCGTGAGCCGATGTGTACGGCAGGTGTTGGATGCGGCGCGGCGGGTGTGGACACAGCAGTTTTCGGCGCGCAAAGCACGCGGTACGCCTCCACGCCGGCCGCGCGCGCGGCTGAGGTGCCGATAGAGCTCATACGCTGCGAGTTGGACTCCGACATCTCACATCCTTTACTATATTTTATAATAGACTAATGCTTACTGAAGACGAACACACGTTCGCAAGAACCATTTGCTTACAACATAATAAAACGGCAAATTATACTATTCTAAATTAATCATAATAATAATCTTTATTTATAAAATTATTATATGATTTAAAAATTGTTACGATTGTGATCTCAGGAGAAAAACCGTTATATGTAAATATCTATATATATTTTTAATAAAAATATAATATAGTCATCGATTTACATAAAATCAATTAGAAGCAAAACTGAATACTCTAGAACTCTACCTGGTAAAACATTATATCGAAAATGAAGCGACGAAATATAACAAAAGATCAAACAAACTTCTTGAAGTGAAGTTCGATCACTATTATGTGAGTCGCTTCATTCGAAGATATAATCAACACCCTCCCTCCCTTGACATCGTCATATTAGAAGTAAAGATTCTGAAACTCCCAAATAAGTTTTGCTTCCCATTCTAAAAGGAATGAGGATAGAAAACGGCGGTTGATGCCTGGTAGGGAGTGTCAACGTCAAAACATTTTTTTTCTCTAAAAACGGTGCGGTGTTGCTTAGCAAGTTAAGGAAACTACCTGGTTAATGTAGGTGTGAGTCGCTTCATTCGAAGATATAATAATTTTCGAATGAAGCGACTCACATAATAGTGATCGAACTTCACTTCAAGAAGTTTGTTTGATCATCTATTATATTTTAATTTATTAATAAATATAAACCGACGGAACCGAAGATCTACTGGAATACTCTCTTCGTCTATGGCAACAGGTTAAAACACACGCACATGCACACACTCACACACCTCACACCCAGACGCGCGTATGCACGCACGCACGCACGCACGCACGCACGCACACACAGGTACCAGCTACTATAGTGAAATAATTACTAAAATAAACATTTCATTATTATTATTATTATTAGTTATTAAGAATCCATATTGACATTTCATGTATTATTGCACACCTGACATTGTTGGTTTAATTCAATTCGGTTTCATTAATTATCTTGATTTGTGTATATACACACTATTGTGTACTATGATTTACTATTATATAATTATTATTCTCATTATTTTGTAAACTGACGATAATTTTTCCAAGAGTAGTATGCAATGACATATAATTGTATTTGTATGAAATTTGTAATGTTGAGAAAAATAAACTAAATATGTAGGGAGGATGAATGGAAGAAGATTGATGTAGCAGATTTACAAGGCAAGAGTGAGCGGGTTGATAATGGCTCACCAAGGTGAACTTATTACTACCAAATTGAGGATATCCCGAAGAGAGGCCAGGTCGGAGATGCGTGGTGATGAGATGAAACGTATTTCAGAATGGTAGCAAGTAGAAGCCTATGGTCTTCACTTATCAAATGGAAAAAGCGCTTAAGTCAAGAGAGAAGCTTTATTGAAGAAACTATATTTAGCACGTATAGCGTAGATTGATGTATTTTTTTAATATATAATAGACACACGTTTGACCACAATCTCACCTGATATTAAGCGACGACGTGACCGACTATGGGACGCGTCTGCCTAAAAAATGCCTATTCACTCTAGCCTTGAATAGCCCCAAATTGTACTCGGGAAATACAGATTGAGCATTCCATTCCTTTGCTGTACGCATCAGAAAGGAGGAAGCAAAGCGCTTAGTACGAATAGGTGGAACATCAACGACATAAGAATGGAGTTCTCCGGACCTTCTAGTTGACCGAAGGAGGAACGGTGAGGGTGGAACTAAATTGAAAAGTTCCTGCCTATTATATATTGATGTACCTATTAGGAACCTCGATAGTAGGTACTGATTGAAACTTGTCTTGACACCACAGCGTATATTGCGACACAAACGGAAAGAATATAGAGAAAAACACTTATACCTACCTAATTAACTATTAACATAAAACTACCTCTTATTGCATACATCACATTTATGTGCAAATGAAATCAACTCATATAATGGTAACAATAATATTGTAACAAAACAAGTTTCAGTAGCAATAGAGTGCTTGTTTCTGTTACCAAGCAGTAATGTGACCTTTGCTGCGTTCAGGTTTTGAAGGGTGCTGATGAAATTACAAGCACATGGGATTTGACAACTCATGTCTCAGGAAAACGAGCGCACGTACTAACGCGAGCGAGCGAACGACTAGGTCGGCCCGTCCCTTGGTAACATCGAAAAAAATCTATCGACTTAAGGGTAACAATAATAACGTTCTAAAGAAAGACACTAATTACCTGGATATCAAACTAGGGGACTGACTGTTCCAAAGCAACGAAATTCATGTCAAGACACTACCCAGAGTAACAAGACCAGCGCCAATTTACAAAGTTCATTCCCCAAATTGCTGCCTGGCGGGAATCAAGCACCCTTATCTAGCACCCATGTTGCTAACAGTTTGGCCGAAGAGGTCCTCGTATCTATATATTGACCTTGAAGTATTTTTCAAGCACAGTTTTTAAATTCATTAAAAAGAATAAAAAAATTACATATTTGGAAATATACCGAAATCGTATTCGTCTCCTAGTTGGCCACTCTTAAAATGTGGAATTTTTTATTCTATATGGGACCAAAACTAAGGTACCCTCTTTCTAAGTAAAAAGAATCATCAAAATCGGTTCACAAATCGCGTAACATACACACAAAAAATAGACTTATTCCCATCTGATCCCCAAAACTGATCCACTACCTTTTAATTTACAACTGATCCCTTTTATATTTTGCAACTCCCAACGCATCCCCTCATTGTATTTGTAAGGTAAGTACGTCAACAGAAAAAGAAGTTTTGTAATCAAATATTCTATTAATATTCTAATATTATATATTATTTTTTGTGACAGGTCATTAATATTGACATATTGCAAATCACAATTAACAAAACTCTGTCTTAAGGAAAATTTAAAATCTGTTTAATGTTATTGTTATCACAGACAATTATATACATTTTCTTTATGAGATACATTTTCTTGTTGACTGTACCTACCAAAAATAAACTTGTAAGTACCAGGGTATCAGGGGGCAAAAAATATTAATATTTATTCTTGATCCCCCCTGCATTGGGGATCCGATGGGAATAGAAAATAATTAACAATAAAGCAGATCCCTAGGGCATCGGTTTTAGGGGACCGTATGGGAATGAACCAAAAATACAGTCGAATAGAGAACCTTTCTTGTAGTCCTTTAAAAATTAACTTGAAGTTCTGGATTGTTATTTAAGCACACACATTATTTTCACAATAAACAACGTTAATTCCAGCTGCAGTTTGTAAACAAAACTTGTTCTTAAACTGATTTATTACGAAGTTTACGAACTCTGTGTTGTAGTTTCACAATGGATAATAGGGCTTAAACGCATATATAAATCAGGCAAAATTATTAAAACAACTAGTTGTTTTGTAAACTGAGAAGGTCCAAAGGCATTTTATGCTATAAAATGGTATTTTCCAATGTGTAGGTAACAAGGAATATTTCGATATTCTGGGGAATACGAGCGCAAAAGTAAACTTAATCAAGAATGACTTACTGATGTTGTTGGATTCAATTTTCTTCTTAAAATATGTTTACTCAAAGTTATCTCAAAAGTCTATTCCTCTATTTATTACAAGTTGAGTAAATATTAGATCAAGAACTCAATCCACAACGGAGTAGTAGAGCTCCTTGTGAAAGAGTTCGTCCAGGGAAGCACAGCCACCTTACCTATTTCTGCCGCCAAGCAGTAACGTGAGCATGGCGTGACCGTGAGCACTTGTCAACTTATGTCTCATGGTGACGGGCGCAGTGGAAGTGCTCCTTAGATTTTTGCGATTGAAAGCTCTGAGTGGGAATGCAATTGTTATGAACAGGCGTGTCGCTTATCACCAGGTCCACGACTTGTTCGTGGTATTATAAAATAAAGAACATATAGAAAGAAAGAAAGAAAAATAATTTATTTGGTAACAAATTAAAAAATTAGAAAATGATAAATAAAACACAAAGTAAATTATACAAAGGACTTAACATAAAACAGATACAATTACATAATTATAACATGTTACCAAAATGGTCACCACTCAGCTTTTTGGAACGAGATGTTGGAGGACAGTGTGAAGAAAAAGAAAGATAGCGCCTAGTCCAAGTAAAAGCTAAAATTGAAAAATAAAGTTTAAAAAATTAAAAACGAAATAAAAAAAAATAAAAACTATAAACCAATCCCAATACAAATATATCATAAAAATAATACAAAAACTAAAAACGTGTAATCGCGTATAGTGTAAGTGAGGTGATTAGGCGTGTATTGATTTTTTTTAATGCTTCCTTGTACTTAAGTTTGGAGTGTTGGTACGTTATGCAAATTGGCTCTCATCAATTTTTATACAAAGCACGACTACCTTGTGTCGTGAGATCATTGAGTGAACAGTAAACACTTCTTATAGGCTAGTTTAAAGGAGGCAACAGATTTGGAATTTCGTATTGGTGGTGGTATGTCGTTCCAATATAGTCACTATCGTCTCGCACCGGGGTAGGCAGAGACTATGGACCTCCACCTGCTACGCTCCTGGCAAACCTTTGCCTTATCCACTCCCATCAATCTCTTCATATATGCCCGTTTATTCTTGGTAATTTTAATGTGAAGTCCAATTTTTAATTAATTAAAGCTTCATTCACATCTTGCGTTTTTAATTTAGTCGACTATTATGTTGAGGTGAACGGAAGTAGATCCCCTGGAGCGTAGCCGGCTCGAACGCCACCGTAACGCTCTGCCAGCATTACCGCGCTGAATGGCCAATAAAAATAGTTGCACCAGCCCCAGTAGCAGGCTACGCATGATAGTCGCGATGCGCGCGATAAAATTGAAATAAATGCGCACTATCGTGCGTAGCCATGCTACGGGGGCAGGTAAAACCCAGATCGATTATATAATTATTAATATAAAGATCGAGCACTTAGAAAAAATTCCTTCGATCCGGCTGGGTTCGAACCAATGTCCTCTTGCTAGAGGAGACCGTTTCGGGCGCTATGCCAACTAAGCCACGGAACGAACCAGCGGACCTTATAAAGTTTTCTATGTGCTTGTTGCAGCCAGGTACCTTTACCGCTACCAGTTTGATGATTGTGCTTATTGGGAAGAATCTGCTTCCAAGACACAGCATCATGATTTTGTAACACTTCGTTTATTTAATAAATAAATAAAGATTATTATCGTCGCCAACGAGATTAATTGAATGCAAATTTTAAATCAATGTCCTTTAAGAACAGATGTTAATATTGTGTAACACCACGTACAAGAAATATTAGTAACCTCACCTTGCCGCTAGATGGCATTGAGATCAAAATAGAACGCGCTATCGAAATGTGTACTAAATTACCATTTAAGTTGTAAAAGGAAATTGCATTCTATTAAATCATAGGGCCTATGAGTGGTCCTCCCGAACTTTCACCTGTTTGGGATGCTTGGAAATTAGAGCTGGGTCATAACGTCTTTATCGAATAACGATACGAAACGTTTATTTTTCTAAAAAGAGACGCTTTTCCAAAGAAAAAACTAACTTCCCTTCGAATATACTTTTCCAGGCATAATTAAAACTGGTTGACGAAATATTCAGGCGGTCTAATTTGCATGGAAATATCAACTGACTGCATCAAGCATAAGATCCATTTTACAAAGAAGCAGTGAAACGGTTACGAACGGTTCCGAAACAGTTTCTTAAAACTGTTTTGAGGACTTTATTTTATAAAATGTAAGTTAATAAAATAAAGTATTTTGTTCTGTAACGCATCATTGGAACGAATCACGAACGAATGAACCGTTTTGTGCCCAGTCGCACACAAGTAACGCAGTAACGTAACGTATTTGCAGAACGTAACGCCATGGACAAATAACTATATACATACCTAACTTGCAGTGCGAGTCCGTTTCGTTTTCTTAAAATGTCGTTCCTTTAGTAACCGTTTCTAAAACCTACATGAAAGCGTTTTTTCGTTACATGGAAAGAAAGTGTTTCTTGAAACGCTTTCGGAAAATAACGAATAGTCCTATTGGAAATCGTCGGTCCTCATCATCGACCGTGAGACGATGAGCTGACATCGAATATGAGTGTGAATGTCAATCATGTATCTACGTCAATAAATGCCGTTGTTCATTTGGAGATTCAGGCGTCTTTCTTCGCCCTCGCTCGCTACGTATATACCCATTACAATCGTCATTGTCAATAATCATATTTCTACCTTGGGCTCTACGTCACCTGTCATACGCCAACTCTCCTAAAACCAGCACACTAAGTTCCTCAATTTGATATTACATATCTAAAATACATTTTTATTTTATCGTTCTTACAAAATTTACATAAAGCTCTCCTAATTGGGTTTTATATAAATTTAGCGAGAAAGATAACACGTTATTATCCCCACAAATTCGCATGGGAGACAATTGAAACAGACAGTTGAATAAACAACTGCGGCATTAATCCAGAATGCCTCGTTAAAGTGCCTCGGGAGCCGCGTTCGGCTGCGAACCGAAAACCAATAGCGTAAATATATAGCGGGTGTTATTTGATTCTCATTATGTTAATTGTGTATTTGATGTCACCCTATCTTAAAAATTATGAGGTCGGTCTTCAAACAACCAAAAGCTAAGTCGATGGTGGAGAGAGTTTGCCCACGAAATCTATTTGAAATACGATGAGAAAAGCTATATGTATAGTAAAGTGGTAGCTGTAGAGTTTGTGAAAGAGGTCGTCCAGGGAAGTACTAACACCTATGTCTGCCGCCAAGCTGCTGTAATGTGAGCAGTACTGCGTTCCCGTTTTGAGAGACAAGAGTGCTGTTGAAATTACGGGCAAATGGGACTTGTCAAATTATGTCTCAGGCGATTTAAGGCTCTGAGTAGTGATGCAACTATTATGGACAGACGTGTCGCTTGACAGCACACGACATCTTCGTCCTGTTACTTGGTAACATAAAAAAAAGTTTCCGCATGGCTTCCGTCTCGCATTCTTTAATAACCGACTTCAAAAAAGGAAGAGTTCTCAATTCGACTGTATGTTTGTTTCTGTATGTACTTATGTGTTGCGATAATTCCAACATTTGTGAACTAATTTTGATGATTCTTTTTTGTTGTAAACAAGGTGTCTCAGAAGTGGTACCATTTAAATTTGAAGAACATATTCCACCTCTAAGGGTGGCACACTAGGTGATGAATGACTTTTGAGGTCGTTTTTTCAGTACTCGATACTGATTGTATTTATGTTTAATTGAATAGAATCACATTCTGATGTAAAATTGGTAAGCTTATAAACTTTTATGGCAGTATAGCACAGTTGGAGTGAGGTTAGAACGGAGTATAAAAAGAACGACAAAATGGCGTGCGCATTTTGAATTAAGAATTTCGCTGGAATACGAAGCGTTAAGTATAAATATGTAAATAACTTACATTAGCACTGTATACGTCTGGATTCTTTTATAATATACACTTGGAAATACAGACACAGGCAGCGTCTTATATTCCCTGGTTGTGCGCATTAAGAAGAATGATAAGAAGCGGTTAGTCTTATGCCTAAGATATAGATAAACCTGGCCTATAAACGCATGATGCGAATGAAGCTTCATATTGGACATTGTCAGTTATAATTGTTTCGGACAAATGTCGAACAGAGAACGAGAGTACGCCCTCAACTACGGATGCAGTACTTTCTGGTAAAAGAAGATGGTGGAATTGAGTTTATCTATTTCTGCCGCCAAGCAGGTATGTGGGCATTATTGTGTTCCGGTTTTGAAGGGTACCGAAAACCAATAGCGTAAATATACAGCGGGTGTTACTTGATTCTCATTATGTTAATTGTGTATTTGATGTGACCCTATCTTAAAAATTATGAGGTCGGTCTTCAAACAACCAAAAGCTAAGTCGATGGTGGAGAGAGTTTGCCCAGGAAATCTATTTGAAATACGATGAGAAAAGCTATATGTATAGTAAAGTGGTAGCTGTAGAGCTTGTGAAAGAGGTCGTTCAGGGAAGTACTGACACCTGTCTGCCGCCAAGCAGTAATGTGAGCAGTACTGCGTTCCCGTTTTGAGAGACAAAAGTGCTGGTGAACTTACAGGCACATGGGACTTTTCCATTTGTCTCAGGGTGACGGGCGTAGTGGGAGTGCCCCTCCGAGCGTAAAGCTCCGAGTGGCACTGCAACTGTTATGAACAGACGTGTCGCTTTCCACCGGGCCCACGATTTGCTCGTCCCGTCACTTGGTATTATAAAAATAACATCGAACTACGCAATAACATTAAATGAAAATATTCGGTTTTTTTCTTTACGTCCATTACATTTCTGTGCCAGTTTAACTGTATGGTATTAATAAATGCTTATTGAATATGGCTTATTCCGTAGCGTCTGTTGAAACCTGATAAGAAAAGGCGTGTACGTAATAAATTTTCACTTGAAAACGATTGAAAATGCACCATACCACTATTGTTATAAGGTAGACTTTTAGCGAATGTTAATTTTGAATACTATATACATATATAGTATACAATTTTCATTATTATTATTGATTAAATAAAAACGATAAAAGATAGTAATGACACTTCATCTGGAATAATGTTTTTAAAACTCTTTCAAACCATGACATGAATTGCCTAGGTATTAGAGACGCTCGTGTCAAGAAGTGGGATATAATACTAATGTGCAAGACACCTACACCAATTACCTGGTGTCAAACAAGAGAATACTCTATGAGTACCAATGAAGTTCACTCCGAGACACCAATTTAAAAAAGTTTCATTCTCAAATTTTTCCTACCGGGATTCAAATCGAAGATCTTCTCCAGCGCCCATAGCGTAAACCATTGAACTACCAAGAACGTCAAATAAGCAAGAGTACAGAATTCCTAAAAGCTATAAATACTAACTATTAAGCTCAATTTACATTGCCGCTGACGGATTGTAATTTGAAATTGTAATTAAAAAAAACACAATTGACATAAAAACATTACGTTAAGTTTACAAATATTCGCTTCCACTCATGGGCTATACAGACACATGTCCCTCTACCACGAGGTTACTGTGACAGTTGTCGCTAGCGACCGCGTAAATTACTTCACAATGTTGTATGGTAAATTATACAGCGCCCCTAGCGGTCACAAGAAGAAATAACATTTTGTTTACAAATATTTTACTCGGTCGCTAGCGATAACTGTGACTGCAATTTCATGGCAGAAGTAGTCCTCTAGCAAAGATTTTTTACACAGGCTCGTTTATACTGATAATTACTTAACGTTATAATTTTCTAGACCAGCTGGTATTTTAATATTCCTCCAAGTAATATGCTCATATAATTTAATCTTCCTTCATACAAGCTTCTACTTAATACCGGATAACCTCTTTGCGTGCTGTAAAAGGTTTCATTAAGACTTATTAAACTCGGCATTTATGGTGGCTTTATTTTTCAATTAACGTTGGCGCAGAAATTAATACTCCTCCGCGACGGTCTGGTTATACATGTGTTTTATTTTGACAACATATAAATATTGTAGATAGTTATTGTTAGTAGCAGTCTCAAGTCTTGTAGTAGGGACATCCATACCGTCTGGTAGAGAAGGCAATTTAATCAAAACTTAGTGTTTTGATTATGAGCACTAAGTTTTGACTATAGTGCACAAGGACCTTATCAGTCAAGTCCCAACTCCAGATCAGCCCGTTGACACAGATTTCTTCCGGTTCTCAAAAGACAAGTCCTTGCGTTGAATGGTTTTATTAGCAGTAAAGCTCCTTGCGTAAACTTACTTTGTCTATTTCTGCCGATAAGCTGTAACGTGAGCATTGCTGCGTTTCAGTTTTGAAGGGTAAAGCTCTAAGTATCAGAATCAGAATCAGAATCATTTATTGTTTGAACTGGTAAAGAAGATGTTACATGTAATTTGAGTACAACAGTTCATACCCCTGTCGGGTGTACAATGTTATATTTATATATGATATGATTACAATTAGTCAATAAAATAAAAATAAAATTAAAATTAAAGTACAATTATTCAAATGTCAACAACTTAAACACTATAGGGTAAAATAATTCTAAGTAGCACTGCAACTGCTATGAAAAGGCGTTTCGCTTCCTACCAGGCTCACGACTTCTTCGTCCTGCCACTTGGTATCATAAAAAATGCATCAATCTTATTTTATGAGTCAGTTGTAGAATAACTCATCCTGTTCAATCAAGTTACTTTATTCATTTTTTTTTTTATCAGTGCAACAAAATAAATGAATAAAAAGCTCTCTCCAATAAAAGATAAACGGATAATGTGCTCATGTACGATCCCAAATCGGATGAATAATTAAATTTGTAATAATTTATTACTCACAATCCGTAACAGCGAAAGTAAATTATGCGTAAATTTTGGTGGACTGCACCTTTTTTGGTGCAAGTGTAAACAAATGAAAAAACTTGATCAATGACATTTTTGCAGTCGGCCTAAACAAATATTTTCAGTTAGTTCAATCAAAAGAGTATATTGAGCTGGCTCTAAAATATTTTTTTGGCCAAATGGTAAAATTTCTGGAGTACACTTCTTGTGTATCAACTCTTGGCTTCATACATTCTATCTTCTCCATCCTTGGGGTACATGTTGACCTGGGCAGTCATTGCCGTGTCTACATCTGCCTCTACTCAAAGGTTCGGTGGCTCCTTTCTCTGCCGCACGATTGACAAATGGAACTCCCTTCCGGCACATGTCTTCCCTCCCTCTTATGATATGGGGTCCTTCAAACGATGCGTGAAAAGGCATATTGTAGGCAGGCAGGGTGGAGGTGGCTAGTGCAGTGAGGATTTCATCGTTGCACTAGGTTCCTTCGCGTTTGGATACCACTTTCCACTTAACATCAGGTGGAGTGGAGTCATTTGCCTGTCATGTATAAAAATAAAAAAAACAAATATCGCCCCTATAGAGTGACAGTGACCCAATTATGATTGGGTAATTTTCCGAAAAATTTGGAAAAATTGAAACATTCGAAAAACAAAATCGGAGGCTTATATTTATATTCTTAATTTGAAAAAATATTTTAAAGTTTTATTTAGCATAAATTATAAAATAAAACTGAATAGTTAAAAGCAGGTCAGATAAAAATAAGATTTAAAATGATTGGATAATAGCAAAAAAATCTTTATAATGGCTCGATCGTTTTCAATGTCAATATCAAGTGTGGAAAAATATATAAAAACATTTTCCATCCCAACACTAGATGTAACACAAAATTCAAACATTTTGGAAACGCATAATTAGATTTTTCTTATTATTTTAATATTTATCAATAAAAAAATATAATTTACAACAACTAGTCGCTCTAAAGTCACTTTTTTTATTGAACATTTGACCCAACAAGAATTAAGTATGCTTCATTTTCACCAGCAAAGCCGTCATAACATTTTATTACCTTATCAAAATTAAGCCGTATTAATTTTTGGAACAAAAATAGCTCTATTGCTAATGTCTCACTTTTTCGCTCAACATTGTTGGCATGTTGTATTTGCAGGTGCAGGTTCAGTAATAAATGTGACGTTTACGTACCGACGCGGAAATAGAATTTCAAATATATGTAAGAGACCCTTATAGCGAGTCTGTGCCATTCCAAGTTATTCCAACCTTATGAACAATGATTTTTAAAATTCTTAGGTTTCCGCGATTGTTACACATAGAAATTGAAACTACATATTTGTTTTTTCAAACAAACCAACATTTCGGGTCCTTTAGAGGTCCCATGTTCATAGCTAACTGACCGTATCCGTGACAAATATACGCGATTTAGATATGTAAAACTAGTTTCTTTTCTGAATAATTTCTAATTTACTAATATTTGAAACAGGAATAAATGCGTTCATAGACGAATAGGTATTTTTCACACCTACTTAGTTTCCTGACGTTTCGGCCAGGTTGCATTGACTGGAGTCAGCCCGTGACCACGGCCAGTTCAATCTGTTAGTACAATCCAACGCGAAAGTTTAAAAGAATATAAACTCATTTTGCATACTTTTATAATTAGGAAACTTTTCTTCTAAAGGTGCGTTACAAATGTACGTTATTTGAAGGTAAAGTGCAGTAAATAGAAATCTATATTTTCCCGTTATCGTTAAATCATACGTGCCACTGCTGGACACGGGTATCCTCTAAAGGGGCTTTTAAGAAGGTCCAAGAAGTAATTTCTTTATTCGTACTTTTTTCTTCACATTCTTTAAGAAAACTTTATCTATACGTATCTTAGAAGAACATCGTCTTTCTAAACTCATATTGGTCCAATATTTGCTGTTTTGCGTTCTTTGTAATAACGTATTATTTTCCGGGCGATCGGATTTGCATTAAAGTCTATCAAGCTTCTCATGCATCCCTCGTATATTGAAAACTACGAACCAAGTATGGAATATCGAGAATGTTAGTAATTTCATCAATAGTCTAGACTTCGGGAAAGTATTTGTAATGTACGCTTCGATACATCGACTATATAACTAGAAATTGAGATGAAATAAGGGCCATCCATCCCTGGAAACTCATCAGGAAAATGGGCCTTACATCACTTTTAAATATCAACTCTCGTTTGCACTGAAATCGTAAATTAGAAAGCTGTAATAGTACAGCGCCAACAACTGACCTATATATACGTCTCCGTATATTCCAGAAAATATTCTGGATTTATTGTAATAAAGATAATATCTCTCACTATGGGACATGGACGGAACAACCCCTGTTCCATTCGGTGGTGTGGGAAAAACAGCAAAACATCTAATTACACAACAAACGGAATCACATTTCATCGGTAATGAAATATTAAATATGTATTTTTTTAATTTCGTCCATTGTAGCAAAGCTCAAGTTAAAGTGGTCGATTTGAAGTGAAACAATTGATGACATCCATCAATTGTTTCGAATTCGGGCTGGCCAATCGGAGCGCAGTTGTCGCCGTAATGATTTGGCTCAATAGTTTTTAAAACATTAAATGATATTTCGTCTCTATTTCTGGTTATATATCTACTCGATGTGTAAGTACCAGAGCAATGACGCCATTACAGACACTACAGACATTCGAGACACTCTTCTTAAAACAGCCCGAAAATAATAAATTTTGATAAATTAATTACCCCAAATTGGTCCTTCCTTGGTTACCAAACAATTAATTAATAAATCAATTATTGCAGTAAGGTTTGTCCTGTCACCCATTTTCATAACAATGGTATAAGAAAATTGCATTGTTTTAATTTTCAGAAAATTTAGCTTAAAAAACAATGGCGAACTCCCATTGACTTACAATTATATGGACGACGGATCCGCGCTAAAAAGTGTCCGCACTTGTAAGGCGCTAAAATCGTATACAGAGCGCGACACTCCGCTTTAGTCTTCATTTGTTCTACTGACAGCGCGATACTGCGATGACATTACAATTTAAATTTCGAATAGGTTGACTTGGGACATTTTTTTCGTGGTTTTTGTATTAGACCCGTCGTCCATTTATTTGTAAGTCAATGCGAACTCCCATTAAATTAGTTAAATTTTTATTGAATTGATATTCAATTATTTTTTGTGAAATTATTCCACTAGTTTGTTAAAATTATTAATACAAAGATCGAACACTCAGAAAAAATTCCTTCGATCCGGTCGGATTCGAACCGACGTCTTCTTGCATACCGTGCCAGACGCTGTACCAACTACGCCACGGAACGAACCAATGGACCTCACGAATTATTCTATGTGCTTGCGTCGTGTCTTTGTACCTGGTCTTTCAACGACTTTTTAGTCGTAGCACCATCTGTAAGAAATCTTATTACACTTATTATTAAAAAAAAAACACGTACACAAAAAAACACGTTCTTTGAATCGTGTAATTGTTGGCATGCTAGCCATTGATCCATATCGAACAGAATTCATCCAGTTTCATTTTTTCTTTATATTCAGTTTTGCTCGTAAATTTCAATATTTGAACTAAAATTTCAAGCGCAAGCAGGTAAAATTGGGTTTTGTTTGTGTTGAATTTTTATATGTGCTTGCGTCGTGTCTTTGTATTTGGTTTTTCAACGACTTTTTAGTCGTAGCGCCATTTATGAGAAATCTATGAAAGATTTATCACCCAGTTAGTACCTTTACAGCTACCAGTTCTGGAGAGAGATGTCGCTATTTACTGTATTATAACAAACTAGTGGAGTAATTTCACAAAAAAGAAATTGAATATCAATTCAATAAAACTTTAATTAATACAGTGAATAGCGACATCTCTCGCCAGGATTGGTAGCTGTAAAGGTACTAACTGGGTGATAAATCTTTCATAGATTTCTCATAGATGGTGCTACGACTAAAAAGTCGTTGAAAAACCAAATACAAAGATACGACGCAAGCACATAGAAAAATTCGTGAGGTCCGTTGGTTCGTTCCGTGGCTTAGTTTGTATAGCGTCTGCCACGGTATGCAAGAAGACGTCGGTTCGAATCCGACCGGATCGAAGGATTTTTTCTGAGAGTTCGATCTTTGTATTAATAATTATAACATTCCATTAAATTTTTATTGCGTCCGTATATGAAAAAACAATTCAATGTATAGAGTTTCAATTATTGAACAAATTACTCTTGAGTTTATAATTTTAAGAAGTGTGGAACTAAAGATATTCCAGTTTGGAGTTTTGAAGGCTTTATGTCTTGGATTATTGTGCTTCAAATTTACTTAAGTAGGTATAATTTAATATTCTTGTGTTTGTTGTTCACAGTCATTCTAAGGTTTAAATACATTTTAATGTGTGCGAGACATGCAAAGAACTATGAAATAACTAGAAGAGACTAATTTCATAGGTCTTTGCAAGTCTTTTCAACCACATTTTCCACAATAGTTGCATCACCGCTCAGAGCTTTAAATCGCAAAGATTTTAGGGGCACTGGCACTGTGCCCATCTAAGACGAAAGTACTGAAGTGGCAGTATTTTCCTGGACGATCTCTTTCACAATGAGTTCTACTGCTACTGAATTACATACCAATTAACCATTTTGTGTTTCATTTAATTTTTTTTGAATTTCTTTACTTCAATCTTTCATAAACCATATCACAAATGCGGTCTTTTTAGTCATGAACTACATTCTTAAATTGTCTATGGGACTTGCTACTGCACTGAAAATTTTAAAAAAAAGAACGTTGTATCTTTGCTAATATCAAATATAAACGTTCTACTGCCTCTTGATTGGTTAAAACAAAGCGGTACTTGGCCAATCACGGGCACTTCTTTGCGTTGTTTGGCTTTCGCTTTCGGTTGAGTTTGTTGCCGTGGACTATTAACAAAACAAACAATAAAAATTGGTTATGTTTCATTATTTTAATTTACTCTTTTTTTACTTAGGCCACTCGGCAAATCCTAGTAGCCTAAGCACGATAATCGACTTTAAGAAAATGAAGGTTAATGTAATGATTGCTTAAAATACTATTTTCGATATAAATTGCGAATATTAGTTTTTTTTCCAAACAAACCAACGTTTCGGGCTGTTAACAAGTCCGTATCGTGGCTGACTGACTTAGATTCAATCCAACGCGATTTAGTAACGAAAAAATATAGTTTCATTTTTAATGTGTAGTAACCGTGAAAATCTAAGAACTCGATATGAATAGTAAAGCGTCTCTTGAATTTAATCACTATGTGGATCACGTAAAGCACAATTTTCGACAAAGGATTTTCATACATTGTATCATCTTTATGTGTGATCCACGGTGGTTACTGAGAATATAAGCTGTATCTATGCATAATTATTACGTCATAATTTCCACAATATAATAAATTCCAGGAAGGAAAGGGCATGCTCCTAAGGAAGCCAGGGTTATTTGCATAGACAAATTTATAGCAGCGACCTACATTTAGCCGTGTGTTAGTCATGGTCTAAAAGTTTTTTCGTAATAATAATATTATTAACCGACTTCAAAAACGAAAGGAGGTTCTCAATTCGACTGTTCTTCGGAAAGAAGGCGTCTGAATAGTGGTCCCACTTGAAGAATTCCACCTCTAAGGGTGGCAAACTAGGGATGAATCCGGTTTCGCGCACTTTTCAGTAACCGATTTTAATAAAACTTGGCAAATAGATCTAATTCCACTAACTTTTGGGGTCGGTTTTTGTATATAAAAACTATATTATCGAGTTCTTAGGTTTTCGCGATTGTTACACAAAGGAAATGAAACTATTTTTCCGGATTTAAATCGCGTATATTTGTTTTTTCAAACAAACCGACGTTTCGGGCCCTTTACAGGTCCCATGGTCACGGTTACTATATTATTTTAACAAGGCTTGTACTCTCGGATTCAGTTTATTATTTTTATTATATTATGTTTATGGCTCATTTAAATTTGTAGGAAATATTCCACTTCTATAGTCCATTTGTTTAGGCACTTAACTAAATGTAAAAACAATCTTGTGATGTCTATTTAACGAAATATATATTTTTAAAATGATTTTTACTTACCTTCAAATACAAAATACAAATACTTAGCTTCATATGAAATTACATGCCTATTTTTATATCTATTGATTTGTAAAGTGTACGTTTCAATAAAAAAATGTATCAAGATTGTTTACATTTAGGTAAGTACCTAAAGAAATAGACTATAAGTGTGGCAAACTAGGGGATTAACGACTTTTGAGGTCTGTTTGTTCAGTACTCTGTACTGAGATTATATTGTATGATGAATCTGTAAAGGTGGTGTTGTAGTGTAATGATTTTAGTTTGTAAACACGGTATTGTTTTGGAAATTAAACTAGTTTCGGATCTAGATCGCTTACATTTGTTCTTTTCAAACCAACCAACTTTCCGGGCGCTATAAAGGTCCCATGGTGCTGTCTGACTGACTTTTTCTTTGATCTTTCTTTACAAGTGCGTTCAGAGTCAACTGGCGTCTTTTAGGTTCCCATCTTCGTCTTATTTTTTAAATCATTTGTGTCTT
The DNA here is from genome assembly GCF_003589595.1 of Hyposmocoma kahamanoa. Taxonomy (NCBI): domain Eukaryota; kingdom Metazoa; phylum Arthropoda; class Insecta; order Lepidoptera; family Cosmopterigidae; genus Hyposmocoma; species Hyposmocoma kahamanoa. Next base: position 4,185,006 of record NW_020653850.1, read on the forward strand.
TGCGATACAGCGGTTATAAAGTTGTTATAAGAATGAGTTTTCTTAGTTTTTATGTAATTTTCATTCAATAATTTGTAATATAATCCTATCACCCTAATACTAATAAAACATCATAAGAATGGTACAATATAACTGCAACAGATTTGTCATAATTATTAATACAAAGATCGAAGAAAAAATCCTTAGATCCGCTTAGTGGGAAAAACGTCTGTCACGGTCTGCTGGAAGACGTAGGTTCGAATCCAGCCGAAACGAAGAATATTTCTTAGTGTTTGATCTTTGTATTAATAATTATAACAAACTAGTGGAGTAATTTCACAAAAAACAATTGAATATCATGGTAATCAAACTTGACATTTAATAAACTTAAAAATTACAATAACAGATTTAATAAGTAATATGAAATCTCATATCATTCGGGTACCGAATTAAATAGTAATTTCTTAAATTCTTTACAATCATTGCAATTCCAAATTTCACGTGGAAGTTTATTTTAGACCTCCGTGGCCATTACTGTTACACTCTTTTGAAGTAGAGCAGATTTACATGATCCACTTTTCAATTGATCAGAACGGCGCGCCCGTTTGACGAATTCAAATATATTAGAATGATGAAGAGTGAAATTTCAAATATATTTATGGATGGTAGAGTCAGTATTTTCAAATTTTTAAAATCTGGTTGACAACTTTCTATTTTTTTCAATCCGCATATAGCCCGAAAATATCTCTTTTGAGCTTTGAATGTACCTTCAATGTACGGTACATTTTCCCAAAAAAGTGATTCCATACCTAAGTTTGGTTGCTACATAACCTCGGTAGGCGTATTTAAGAGCTAATTCCTTATTGGTGGAGTAATTTTAAACTTTACCATATTACTTAAGGAAGCACAGTTAGTGTACACATAACCTTGGTGCAGCAAGCAAACAGTTATAGGTGAAGATTGAAAGTCAGCAATGTTTCTAATCTTTTTGTTAAGAGGGCACCGAGCTTCTGGCGCTAATTGATTTTTGGTATTCTATGCGCTCCGTGTGGCATTCGTTTTTAAAGACATGTGTAAGCCCAAGCGACACTACTCCACGTCCGATGGTCGAAGCAAGACTAAAGCGGACAGGGCGCCCCGGCTCTTGCTAGTATTGGCGGACGGCGTACTAATTTAGGTATTTCCTTCGTATTATTAAAAACACATTTTGAAAATTTACGGAGTATACGTTATAGAAAAGAAATAGTTTTGTTATTATTCAAAAAACTGATGAGCTTTCATAAAATATTTACGCCGTACGTAATGGTTTATTTTGTTTTTTAGAGATAATTTCGATTTTTTTTCTATCGAGGAAACTACAAGTAATCGTGTTTCCAAAGAGTGTGATTTACAGAGTGAATCCTTTAATATCTTATACACTGATTTCATAATTAAAGCTTTAGTAAAAATTATACAATAATTTTTTTTTTTTACTTAAAAAATTACGTAACGCCGCCTCGGGGCGCAATCTATTAGTCTACAATTATTGTGACTTTTATGTTTTGTGGGTAAGTTTTTCATTTTCATTTTATTGGATTTTTCATGTTAATCGCCTCGTACATATTTCTATTCAGCGCGCTGATTTTGAGTTCCTAACACGATATTAACTTTTTTCCTTTTCTGAATAACTTTGTCTAAGTCTACCCTAGCATCTCCTTCCATAGTTTACACATTTCTAAGAAAACTGTAGTTACATATTATGCCTTTCGGGTCACTACTGCCTTAAATAACCTTCAAGTTTACGTTTATGAATACAAAGATCGAACACGGAAAAATTTCGTTGACCAAGTGGGACTCGAACCCACGTCCATGTTGCACTGTAGCATTGCTCTAACCATCTGAGCCACGGATCCCGTTACCGAGTCGTCGAAATTCTCCAATGTGTTTCTGTTACAGATCTTTGTACTGGCTTTAGGCATTCGTCGCCGCTAGTATGTCACTAGTGAGAGATTTTTGAATAACCTTGTCACCGCAGCCGATACCTTTACATGTATCACAAGAATCACAACTGACGCAGTTGCGATTCCTGTAAAGGTTAAACGATTTTTTTCTGTGTTATTTCTTTTTGTCTTACCTATTCTTTCTTATAATCTACGTGTACCTCATACGTACCAATTGAGACGTGGCATACAATGTCCCAATTCAACTGGCACGTACGATATAAATGCAATGCTCTTGAAGCAATGCTGCGGTTAATCCAGATGATCTGAGAATGGCCAGTTCGACTTTGAAATTCATAAATAAACCGAATGTCGGACCTAAGCGGGTCTTACACAACAACAACAATATCAACCTATTGATACATTCCACTGCTGGTCATGGGTTTCTTCTCAGGCGAGGAATTTAGCCATGGTCCACCACGCTGGTCCAATGCGCTGTGAACCTTCTTCGACGCCGAAAACGTCATGATAAGTTTCAAATTAAATTTCGCACATAAATTCTGAAAAACTCAGAAGTGCGAGCCCGGATTCGAACCCACGGCCGCTGGTTGGGAGGCGGTAGGTCTGGTTGAGAGAAGGTCAAACCATTAGGTTATCACAACTTCTTATAAACTGCTACCTCACGGGTATTATAAACGCTAGTTAAATATCTATAACAAATAAAAACTTCGTAAAAAAAATTCGTTGTAACAATTTTTTTTATAATATCGAGTGACAGGACTGCACAACAGGTGCATTGCCACTCAGAATTTTAAATCGCAAAAATTTGAGGGGCACTGCCACTGCGTCATTCTGAGACAAGTTGAAGAGTTGAAGTTCAAGTCTCATGTGCTTGTAATTTCACCAGCATCCATAGCCTTCGAAACCGGAACACAGCAATGCTGACTTTATGCTTGGCGGCAGAAATAGGTAAGGTGGCAGAATTCCCTGGTGGAGTTCTACTGCTACTAAATTTGCTGTAATTTGAAATAAAAATTTAAAATCTCAACCTTATAAACCTTAGCTATCTCAAAAAAAATACTACCAGGGTTCTGGGCACAATACCCTAGGGTGTTTCCTCGGTAAAATTTTTTACCTTTTAATTTTCTGCCATTTTCATCAGCATAATATAATAACATAGGTATTTATTTTATAATTTTCTATATTTAATAATTCTATTTATTTTGCTATAATGCATATTTTGGTTTATTTATAACATCAGTAGCTCTGTGGGAATCATTCTCCCGTGCTTCTCAATTTAGAGGTCTATGGTTCGATTTCCTGTTTCATTTTTTCTAGTTTTTTTATATATGTGTAACAAACCTACTTTATGTATTAGACGGCCTTAAGCCAGATTGTTCACTTTTAGTTCCCTAGGAATACGCTAGATGGCATTGACCCATTTGGCGTTATTTCTGAATTGCGGTGTTAAGATTTGCCCTCGAATGGTGACTACTCGAACACAATTTTGTTAACGGGAAGAGAAATCTGAAAATACCGAGAGCTCAGTAAGGCTAACAGGAGTTGAGTCCCTTCTTGGGAACAACTGCCCGGACCTTCTGCATATAAGATGAAAGTGTATTGGCGACATACAAGGTGAAAAATAAATCTTCTGAACAACAATTTGGAGTTTTCACTTGGCTGTATTGGTAACCTCATGCTACGGTAAAAGTGATTACATCCTTTACATATGTAGATATACACACATTTATTTGATTATATAAGATGTAGTACAATCTATGACATAGGATTATGCACACATAGCACACAATGATAAACTTAAAGGTAGGCAGAGAAATATTGATTAGAGTCAGGCTTTTTTTACGGTACCAAGTGACGGGACAAACAAGTCGTGCGCCTGATGGTAAGCGACACGCCTGTCCATAGCAGTTGCAGTGCCACTAACAGCTTTAAATCGTAAAGATCTGAAGGTCACTGCCACTGCGCCCATCACCTTGAGACATATGTTGACAAGTCCTATGTGCTTGTAATGTCACCAGCACACTTACCCTTCAAAATCGGAACGCAGTAATGCTCACATTACTGCTTGGCGGCAATAATAGGTGAGGTGGCAGTACTTAGGTTCTAGGCGATATCTGAATATCAATGTGCTGCTTTTGGGTAACACCCGCACTGAGCCTTCACAACTTGATATTCTTTCATTTAACAGTTATAACTTGATTATTATTATGAATATTTATTTGTCTTTCTTTTAATCATTTTGCTCGTTTTGTTTCGAATGATTTTCCTTGTTTTAAAATGAATGAATGAAATATTCTTTATTGCACATAAAATTACAATTAAAATACAATACAATAGTTGAAGTATAATAGTAGTAGTAAGTCAATGTGCAACAGGCGGATATTGCTATGTAGCAATTTCTTCCAGGCAACCTTAAGATAGACATTTCGGATATGCAAAAGGGGTGCAACCAAAGAACATCATCATAAGTATACTACATAATAAGTAATAATAAAAATATATACTTACCCATAGATAGATATACATAACAACAAATACACAATAATAATAAATGTTTATATACTTTTAAAGGAAAAAGAAAAATGATGTATAAATGTAGGAAATAAATGAAAGGATAGTAGAGGACAGACGAAATTTAGGAGTTGAGGAAGTAATCCTTGACACGTCGTTTGAAGGAATCAAGAGAACACCTTCTCGTCTTCGTGGAATCGATTCAGGGAGAGAATTCCACAATCTGATCGCAGAAATGGTAAAAGAGTTGGAATAAAAGTTAGAGGTACGAGAGCAAGTTAAGGCAAGTTAAGTAAGAGAGTATCAGAAGAGCGAAGGGGACGACAGAGTGTAGAAGAGTGGAAAGTAAAACGATCTTTAAGATAAGAAGGCGTAAAGGGATAGAACAGAATTGAATAATGTTTCAGAAAGTTTTTCTTACTTATTAATTCATGACGTTAATTTTTAATGTACTTAAGTGATTTCCCGAATCCCGAATAGATCCGGGACAATAAAATGTTATCTCTGCTTCTTGAAGTTTAGCCAACGAGTATATAACCAGAGTTTCGCTAAGAAACCGCTACCTATTCCAATCGCTGCATTATGTCATATTGTTATGTGTGCTTGTGGAAAGTAAATAAACGGGTTTTATCTATCTATCTACCTGGACTACTTGCTAATGGCGAAGGAAAATATCGCGATAAAACCTGCACCACCAATCTGCACTGGATTATCGTAGCGGATCGCACGGTTCGTTCGTAAGCTACACGCCTGTCCACAGTTACAGTGAAACTCAGAGCTTTAAATCGCAAAGATCTGAGGGGCACTGAGCCTGTCACTCTGAGACATAAGTTGATAAGTCCCATGTGCCTGTAATATCACTAGCACCTTTACCTTACAAAACCGGAACGCAGTAATGGTGATATTACTGCTTGGCGACAGAAATAGGCAAAGTGGCAGTACTTCCCAGGACGAAATCTTTCACAAGGTGCTCTACTGCTGCTGCGGGAAATCTCCCACCTTGCCGTTTCACTCATAGTGGCTCCACATGGAAAGGAAGGGAGGAACTTTTTCTTCGGTTCACTAAATGCTTTTTGTGAGCACCAAATTACTAAATGTATAATAAATACCTAGATACGGATACTGAACTACGCAGAGCAGATCTGAAGTATCACTTTCCCCATACAAAGTCACGGAAACAAAAAACTAAGATGACCCGTCACCACACACCCACACATTCATAGTACGAACACCCGTCGTACTATGAATTTCTTTATCTGACTGATATTAAACGAATGTCGGATCGGATTAGTACGGAAACGACCTTTCACAACCTTCAAAGTCCCGGAAAATGTAAGCACGTTGCTTCTCTCTCTTTGTTCTGAATTATCATTACAATTATCAGCTGTTCGCTCCCAATTCTTTCGACATAGATTGATACAAAAAACGCAAAACTAAAATCTTGCTCTTGATCTACTGCTCATTCGTAAGGCAGATTCCCCTGAAAAGAATAAGCAAGAAACTCTAGGGATTGCTCTTTGTAAATATACATTTATGAATTCAATATTTAATTTAAACATTTTAGATTGAGATTATCCGCAGGAGCTAAACGAATTGAGAACGTACAAGATGTAACTACTCTTGATATGTTTTTTTATAATATCAAGTGACAGAACGAACAAGTCGTGCACCTGGTGTCAAATAACACGCCCGTACATAAGAGTTGTAGTGGCACTCACAGCCCTAAATTATATATAATAAAAAACAAAGACCTCAGAGATATAACACTCGTTGGACCACTGCAGTCGTCAACCAGTTATTTAAGTACATTTAATTATTATAAGTTAAAATATAGCCCGGGTAGCCTAATGGTTTGGCCTACAGTTACTGCAAGTTCTGGGATGGAATCCGAACTTGCAGCTCAAGACACCTGTAAGAATAAAAGTTTTAAATTGCAAAGACCTCAGAGGCTCTGCCACTGCGCCCGTCACCCTGACATATCTAAGTTAACAAGTTCCATGTGCCTGTAATTTCACCAGCAACCTTACCTTATTGTCTACAAAACGCGATGTTTCTAAGCATTTTTTTCTTTTGACAGTAGTACAAAACCTTTATAGGGTTGTACGAAAAAATGAGCGCTTTATGCAATAAAAAACTTTTCAAAACATTAGGTCAAAAAAACAATTGGAAAAAATCCAATTTGTCGCAAAAAAACGTTATTCTGCATAATTATATGGAATGTGTTATAATATGACTAGAAAGGTGGATAAATTTACTATCATTTAATTATAAGGAATATTTTAATGACATACCTAACTTATGTTGGAAGAAATAAAATTTTCATTACAAAATTGAGGTTATTTTTTCACGCCAACCACATTTCACATAATGATTTCACTGTATTCTATTGATAAAAGGCACAATACTCATACACAACATTGAAGTACAGTAGTTTAGGCGCTCATTTCAATTGTTTTTATCATTTCACAACACGGAATTACTTCACAATGTTTATATGTATTTGTCAACAAACAAATACCGGCCATGACCGGCCCGAGCGCGATTTACGACTATTGTATCCAGCGTTGCCAATTTGTAGAGCATTCCCCAAATTGTGGGGAGTTTCAACTAGATTGGGGATTTTGTGGAGATTGGAGCTATGTGAGGAAAATGTGGGGATTCTAACATTTTATAATTTTGTTTAATCTATCAATTGCTGATGCATCGCTACTTTGATCATTACTGTTAGAAACAGTGTGATGGACTATATCGACGTGTTATTCAACATCGCACATCCCTCATATTATTAACAAGCAGCTTAAATAGAATTATTATTAGAGCATTTGGTTCTGAATTATTAAATTACCAGTGGGTGCATGTTGAGTTCGCGATTCTTTCTCCCGCTTAGGACAGTCCCCGGTATGAAGCAAAACGAAATCAGCTATTAATAAATAAAGCCAAGCAGTTAATACTTCCACACCACAACTTACCACTCGTCAATTTTAAATCTTAAATATAGGTCGAAACTTATTGACTATTTCTAACGTTAGCATAGTATCACCAAATGCACAACAAATAATATCAACATAGCCCCGCACTAGGGAAACCCTGTGTCGCGGGTGCCATGGACACACAATTAGACAACCACAAATTACACCCAAACTCACGAGAGAAATAAATGTAGGCCATACAAATATTTCTCCCGGCCCGGGAATCGAACCTGGGACCTCTGCGTGGCAGTCCGGCATGGTAACCGTTCGGCCACGGAGGCAGTTCAAAATAATCAATTTACTTAATTTTGTAAGGCAAAGAAAAATATTTTTTTGTTCAGACTGATTACAGGATAATGTTGGATCTAATTTAAATTATAATTAATATAACTGTCTCCGTGGCCGAACGGTTACCATGCAGAGGTCCCAGGTTCAATTCTCGGGTCGGGAGAAATATTTGTATGGCCTACATTTATTTCTCTCGTGAGTTTGGATGTAATTTGTGGTTGTGTACGTGTGTGTCGTTGGCACCCGCGACACAGGGTTTCCCTAGTGCGGGGCTATGTTGAGTGTGTACGTTATTATTATTATAGTGATTTTTGGGGATTTTGAACAAATTGGCATTGGCAACGCTGATTGTATCGAATGATGTGACTTAATAATCCAAGGTTCACCACCTCCACCAGATATTTTAATATTCTTTACTTTATCCATTTTGCATGAACTCTTACAACGTCCAATAGAGTAAAAACCCTAATTGTAGTATTTTTTAAAATAAAATCTACTGAAGACGCGCTATAACGTGTTTGTCAATAAGTACAAACACTACAGAATGTCTATAAATTAAATATATCTAGAATATACTTAAAAACACTAGTTTTTAGAGTGTTAATAGGCTTTACTGGATGTCTATAAAACAATTTTACTAAAAATAATCAGTTGTTCTACAGATGAACTTAAAATAATGACTATAAGATTAAATCTTAAGAGAGATTACACTTAATTAAGTTGTTTGGTATTGAGAAGGTTTTAAAATTTGAACTTGAGTGAAATAAGTCTACAAGAACAACTTCTGTTTTCTGAAACCATTTATAGAGAACTATTATCTAAATCTATACCATATTAAGACTGTTTATAGATATAACAGTTTAAAGGCGTTTAAAGTGTGCTCCTTGGGTTCCATAGTATTAGGGGTTAAAGTATGAAATTGCCGTTTTATTGCAATAGGTTCTTTGAATTTTCATAGAATCTTCATGGTTTGAGGTTTTCGAATGAAACTTTTTTCAAATGGTTTCTGTGATTTTTTTTTTAAATTTGAAACATTTGAATATCGACTTTCAATTGTTTTTGTTATTCAATTTAGACAAGAAAGATGGATACTGCGAAAATTCGAGTGATTTTTGAATACGAGTTCCGACGCGGAACTAACGCAGCAGAAACAGCCCGCAATATCAATGCTGCGTTTGAAGAGGGGTCTACTAATGAACGCACCGTGCGATTTTGGTTTAAACGCTTTCGTGATGGAAATTTCGACTTAAAGAACGAGCCACGAGGAAGACCGCCCACACAGGTGAATAACGATGAATTAAGAGAGATAGTGGAAGCCGATCCTAGTCAAACTACCCAGGAATTAGCGGCATGGTTTAACGTTACCTTACCCACAATATTGACTCACTTGCGTCAAATCAATAAAATAAAAAAATACGAAAAATGGGTGCCTCATGATTTGACTGATCTGCAGAAAGAAACGCGTGTTGAAACTTGTGTTGCCTTGTTGAACCGGCACAGAAATGAAGGAATATTGGATTACAACTCGATCCAATATTCCTTAATTTCACATGTGATGAAAAGTGGATTCTTTATGATAACCGGAAAAGAAAAATGCAATGGCTGTCCCCAGGTCAAATGCCACAACAGTGTCCTAAAGCAAAACTTACCAATAAAAAGGTAATGGTTACTGTTTGGTGGTCTCAGCATGGTGTTATTCACTATAGTTGTCTCCGATCTAGTCAAGCAATAACGGCAGATGTCTATTGTGCCGAACTCCGAACCATGTTGACAAAACTAGCAGTACAACAGCCCCGAATCATGAATCGATCTTCACCATTATTGCTCCACGACAACGCGAGACCTCACACAGCACGAGAAACCATTTTGACCCTTCAGGAACTGCAGTTAGAAACCATTCGTCATCCTCCGTATTCACCAGACCTTGCTCCAACGGACTACCATTTTTTTCGTGATTTGGACAATTATCTACGTGACAAGAAGTTTTCTTCCCAGGAGGCAGTACAAAATGCTTTCACACAGTTTGTGCAGTCTAGATCGTCGGAGTTCTATCGCAAAGGCATTAATAACCTTCCCATTAGATGGCAGCAATGTATAGATAATAATGGCAACTATTTTGATTAAATAAATTTGTTAAAAATTTTAAAAATAAACAATTTAGATTTTCAGTACAAATCGGCAATTTCATACTTTAACCCCTATTATAATGTCCTACGGGATTCTCATGTGGGGTAAAGCGGCAGATATTCAAACCATATTTGTATTGCAAAAACGAGCGATTCGTTCTGTGTACCGTCTAGGCTCTCGGGTATCTCTCAGAAAAATTAAAGGAGACTGGTATCATGACTGTGGCATCACAGTACATTTACTCAAATATTTTATATGCCCGTAAAAATATACATAATTTCAATAAGAAAGAAGATATCCATAATATTAACCTTAGAGCTAAGTCCAAACTCATGGTACCACGATTTCGTTTAACCAAGGTAAACAACTCTTTCATGGGGAACTGTATACGTTTTTACAATAAGATTCCGGAGCATATATTAAGTTTATCATTTCCTAAGTTTAAAAACTACATTAAAAATATTTTGATCGCAAAATCATATTACAAAATTGAAGACTACGTGTTAGATAAAGATGTATGGAAAGACGACATGGCTCCAGAATCCACACAAATTTGATTCAAAGTGTATTCCATAACATTTAAGTTTATTTGAAAAGAGCAATCCCTAGAGTTTCTTGCTCGTTCTTCTCAGGGAGGTCAGCGTAGTGAACGATCAGTAGCTTAAATGTGACGTTTTCAAGTGTAAATTTATTTTACCTATGGAATAAATAATCTTTGACTTTGACTTTGACTTTGAGATAACGGACTTTTTTTGAAAATTAGCATTTTTCAATTACAATTTTACAAGACATCCAGTTTTCAGTTACATAATAAGATATAGAACATAACACACTAGAAATCATACGTTCAGAAGAATATACACTCTATGTATGAAATTCAGGAAAATATACTCAGCTTGATGATTGTGTGTGTCTTGAGAAAGTATACGTATATGTACGTATTACGTAACCGTCATATAATGAAACCACATGCAAACGTAAGATCATAAGCGCTTTATATATTATCTATATGTAAAATTTTATAACTCTCGTAGTTAAGCCTAAAAAGGTAACAACTAATTTCGTTCATAGAATCTTTGAACCTAACTCCTGAAAAGTAGATTTTTTTTAATTATCAGAAAAATTGTAATATTGATTGTAATTAATATTATATTTTGCTACTATGATATTTATTTATTTTTTGTGAAATTACATCTTTAAATTGTTACAATTATGAGTTATTCCCATCTGACATCTACAACTGATCCACCGCGAAATTTAAATCCGAAAATGTACTCTATATTTTGCAACTCCCAATGATCTCCTCATTGTATTTGTAAGGTAAGTACAGTCAAAAGAAAAAGAAGTTTTAAAATTAAATATATTGAGTAATTGAGATCAAAAGTTATAATTATCACAGACATTAAATTTTCTTTTGCAATTCAATAACAAAAAGATTTATAGGAAAACGAAGTTGTGCGGTTCGTGTCGGCGATCCGAGAGGAAGCGAAACGCAACGTTTTTTTCGTTCTTATTGCAAGGATATGAAGGTTTTTCTGATCAGCTCAACATGATTCCGTATCGATAAGTGTGATGACTCCCTGAGACTGCATTTTTGTTACGTGTGATAAATGTGGCGAGTCCCCTAAGTAATATTTAAAATCTAAGTTTTACTTTGAACTTTTCAATCGATGAACAATGTACACCACTTGTTATTTTTTGCTCAAATTGTATTTTTTTATGAAATTACAAAGGGTTACAGACACATTTACATTTGTTGTTGTTTCTAATAAACTAAATAAAATACAGTAAAACACTCAAATACATTTTCTTGTTGCCTGTACGCTTACGACTTACGACTGTAAGCTTATTTTTGGGAGGTCCCGTAGAAGTCCCAAAAATAAGCTTAATTACCAGGGTATTTGGTGGGAATAAAATATTAATATTAATTCTTGATCCCCTGCATACCCCTATGAAACCCCATTCTATGGGAATAGAATATAATATAAAATAAAACGGATCCACCATGGGGATCGGTTTTAGGGGATCAGATGGGAATAATTCAAAATAATTAAATACAAAGATAGCACACAAAGAAAAATTGCTTCCACCTGATAGGACCATGATAGAACTCAAATAGACCTTATGAATTTTTTCGTGTTGTTACAGATATTTGTTTTTGGTTTTAAAGCACAGACACAGGTTCAAGTCTTGTCTTGTCGGGAAGGATTTTTTCTTTGTTTGCTCTTTATATTAATAATTATACCCAGAGAAATATTACTTTTCCCTGAAATCAATCGCATAGTGCGTTGCATCAAACTACTTAACTCAAATTCAAACTACTTACTTACTACTAAAGTTGTAAATAATTTCGCGATTTATACACTAGTTGAAATATGATTGGAGATTTTTTTGCACCCTGTATACCAAACTAGCGTACGTTTGTTACCTCCATCATCAGCCGAGCAAATTGTAAAACGGTTTGCTCCCGTGGCCCCGAATTTCGCCAAACCGAATATTAACACGAAAAAGAGGTCGCCGCCGTATTAAAACCGCGTATTTAGTTTGTTTCAATTTCGTTACATTTACATTTCAACGTTTCAAATTTTCAATGTCCAGCAACATTACGTGTTGCAGAACGTTTGAATATAAAGTTTGTGAATGAAAAGTATTTCAATTTACTCTAGGATTCATTCATTGCATGAGGATAATACAAAATGCATGAAAGTTTAGACTGTATACATCTATGCATTTTGTATTGTCTTCATGCATTAGGTACATTAAATAAGCAAGTGCTAATTAAGATTGAGACTGATTGACTTTTAAGACTGCTATGGCATTCAACGTATCAAAGAACCACACCACTGGTCTCAAACTAGGGAATTTCCTGTAGAGAAAGAAGAATAATCATTACAGAGAACAAAAAAACCGACCTCAAAAGTTCGTGGAATTACGTCTATTTGCTAAGTTTTATTGAAATATCCTTAAATTCGCCACTATACAGGACTTGACTCTGCAGATAATAAAAATAGATTCTCACTACGACACTACACAAAGTATATTGAGAGAAAAACGCCTTGAATTGGAGAAATAGCATAATCAACCATTAAAGTAATTGCTCCGAAATTGAAGTTAGGTGCTATTATATATAATCGAGGTGGATGATTTTCTTCAAAATAAAATGGGACCACTATGGAAGTACCCCCTTTCCAACAAAAAAAGAATCATGAAAATCGGTTCACAAATACCGGAGTTATCGCGTAACATACATACAAAAATAAGAAAAAAAGAACATACAGTCGAATTGAGAACCTCCTCCTTTTTTGAAGTCGGTTAAAAAAATGAAGGGAAAGAATCAGAGATACGGGATTCACTGCCCAGAACAATCAGATCTGAACCAATTTAGAAAAGTTTTTAGGTTTTCGCGATTGTTACACATAGAATATGAAACTATTTTTTTTTTCGGAGTTAACAGCTGACAGTCGTGATTATGGGACCTGTAAAGGGCCCGACACGGTACAACAAACTCCCACACCCTATACAATGTAGAACAGTTAGTTTCTACACTGAGCCGGCTGGGGATCGATCCCAGGACCTCAGAGATGGCGACACAATGAAAACCGATGTACCAACCACTCTACCACCGAGGTTGTCCAACATATCCAGTATATTTCTACAAGATTAAAAGTCCAAATTCCATTATAATTGTAGAGTCGTTCGTCGGCTTAGATCCGAAAAAATAGTTTCATTTCCAATTTGGAAAAGTTTATTTGGTCTTACAGGGTACCAAACCCGGGACTTTCTCATAGGTATAACACTCGTTGGTCCACTGAAGTCGTCAGTCAGTTTTTTAGGTACATTTAATTATTATAAGTTAAAATATAGCCGGGGAAGCCTAATGGTTTGGCCTACAGTTTCTTACGCAAAGGGTCCTGGGATCGAATCCGAACTTACAGCTCAAGACACCTGTAAGAATAAAAAGTTGTAGTCCGATCGCAGTACAATAGAGGGAAACATTAAAGAAGCCGACGATAAGAAGCCCTAGCGGCATGTAAGTACTTATGACTCTAATTTGTAAGATACGTACGTTGAAGGTTTAGTAGCAATATTTGATGTTTAGACTTTCGTGGTTATTCACTAAATGAGTAATTTTCATGTTAGACTTCTCTACCTAATTTAGGAGACAGTGCTTATTATTTAAGCATTCGAATAGGTATAAATTATTATGAAATATTAAATAATATTTCAGATTATTACACTCGAATATTAAATAATAAAAATTGCCACCGAAATTAGGCAGAGAACACTAAACAGAAAATTACCCAAATGGTTTGGTACCACTAAATTTAAAACATTTATCACTGTGGTTTGTCGGAAAAAAGTGGATGACATTGGTAACACCTCAAGTAATAAAGATGAAGGTAGTCGATGACATCGAAAGAGGGTAGACTGATATGTCTTTTCTTAAAGGTATCACCTACCGTTGTCTAGTCAACCCGTGACCACGGAGCGTGTAACGGTGTAAAAATCAGGAAAATCAGAATAAGTGATACCGTGGTAAGAAACCTGTACTTAGTGATAATCATTTAGCAGAAATACTTCTCGCTACCGATGAAGGAAGATATGTTTGTGATGAAGAACGTGTGAAGTCTCTAACCCGCATCGAGCCAGCGTTAGCGGACTATGATCTTCCTTATTCATCTCCATAAGATGACCCGTTCAGGGAAGTACCGCTACCTTACCTGTTTCTGACGCCAAGCAATGATGTGACTACAAGATTATTGCATTTCGGTTTAAAAGGGTAAGGTTGCTGGTGAAATTACAGACGCATGGGACTTCTTGACTTATGTCTCAGGGTGACGGGCGCAAAGGCAGTAACCCCTTGGATCTTGTCGATTAAAAGCTCATAGTGGCCTGCAACTGATATGGATAGGCATGTCGCTTATCACCACGCACGACTTATTCATTTCGTCACCTGGTGTCATAAAATTTTTTTAAAAATTTGACTATTTTTATTTTACTTATATTTTTAATGTAACATTACTTAGAATATATAGAAATCAGTGTAGTATCTTCCCTTTTCAAAGTGTTCTGGAAATAAGAATATTTGCGCATTCTTTAATAGGTATTAGGCGAACATCAGATCGCACACACAATACCTAACTCGCACTAGAAAAGTCGTTGACCGACAAGTTTATTTGTATTAAAAGTTTCGTTCGCAAACAAAACATGATAATAAAACGTCACATTTAGAAACAGACACGTGTCTTATTCGCAGAAGTGCAAAAGAAAGAATAGCATTTCTGTTTCAATTAAAGTATCTACGTTAAACGTAGATGCTGAAATTGAAGGTGTAATATTTGTTTCAATTATTTATTAAATAATTTACAACGGAATCCCTTTTTTAAAATGGAAAAGGTAACTTACAAAATAAAAGTTGACACTCCAAATTGAAATATTGCACAGAAAGAACACTTTTGCACATCCGTTAAAAAATACTTTCGAATATAGACACTAATGGCACTCAACACCAATTTTGAGAGCGAACGGGATTCGTAGTTCGAAATTTGAAAAATCCGCTTCCGGAATGGGTGCGCCCGCGCCGGCGCGCCGACCGACACTGACTCATGCGCATCCCTTCAGTTCTATTTTTTGAAATTCGAAATAGGAACAAAAGAAGAGGGGAGGCGAGCGCCCTCAGTCGGCGTTTTGGTTAAATTTAGAACGGCGCAAGCCACGACACGTCTCTGCGAGTTCGTTCACTCAGGAAAGCGCACCCGAAAGGGAAAAATGCCATTTATTGTCTTAGGTAAATCACATGGAATACATTCTAAAACACTTCAACCAAGTATTTCTTGTCTCCCAGAATTGAGCCTAATTTTGTCACTTTTATGAATAGCTCAACTTTAATCGTCATTCAATAGACACAACTCTAGCAAGATGTATTACTTCACAATTGATAACTAGCCTAAAATGAAGAAATTGAGATAACTTTAAAAAAATCGTCTTTAATGCTCTCTCCATTAGATTATATATTTTCACCCCTACATTCCTAGTTAAGATAATACGTTTAAAAATAGATGTCCGCCGGCGTTTAATTACGCCTATTCCGGCAGGGTGCTGAGTGATAGTTCCCATTCTCATTACCGGTGGCACAATCGATTGGGATTACATATCGTAGCTCTCCTCACTAACTCGCACTCCTGGTGACGTGGGGTTTGTCGAACTTGATTCAATGTGTAGGTTTATCCATGACATGTTCGCACACTGCAGACTTGCTGACTCGTTCTGCCGGCTCGTTGCAAACTCGATATATTAATACATTCATTACACTTATACACACATATGCGTCACGCTCTTTTCCCAATAATACTGGTAGATGCCACAGCCTTTGACTTGCTATGATTCTGAAACAAATCTTTTGTCGTACCAAAAATATTACTCATATTTATTAATACTTTTTGTATTAATTGTATATATTTGATTGCGAATATAAAAATGTCAGTGCTTCGTGAGTGGTGTTTGTTGAGTCGAGTGTGAGAGTGGAGTGGACTCCATGGGCTCCACCTAATACCAGCGCCGCGGCTGTTCTCAGCTACAGCATGTGCTGAGTGACGCCCATTCAGTATCCGTAATTTTATTTTTATTTATTTTTTAATTTATTAGTACAATTTAAAATGTGTATATTTGTTTTTTTCACCTAATGATTCGAAAACTCAATCTTTTTCAGACTCTCGGTAATTCTTCGCTTAACTTCAAAATATGTATTTTGTAATTACCACAGACCCCTTCGATGATGCTATCACAGTCTAACTAATGTGGTCCTGTAGTCCTCCAATGATCCGTACAGACTTTAGGAAACTTGGATTTAGGCGATGGGCCCATTACGGTTTCTGTACTTCAAACTTTTTTCAAGGATTGTGAACCTTTTTCGACTTGCATATTTGATCTCGACGTTTTGTCTTCAGCGTTAGCAAGAGGAAATGTACGTAAATCAGAAATTACAATCATAGAAGCACCACAACATCGCCCTACAATATTATGCGAACAATAATTTATCCCAAGGATATTATAGCGTTCTAGCAACTGTCTGATCAACTCCTAATATAACTGACACCACTCCTACCAGGGATGATATATCGAAGGGACATACCTTCCACTCACAAATGCTAATAAAATTCTTGAAAGGACCTTCACGTGTTGAACCCATATCCACATGCAAGCATTCAAAAGGCCGAGCCGTATTTGTAATAATATGCTTAGAGATACATTATAATAACATACCTTCAGTAGATATCTACAATGTGGAGGAAATGATAACATTTATGGGTCAAAATCGCTTAGCAAGTACATAGTCAAACATTTCAGAACTCGTAAAACCGGGATCTCGGAATCGTGTGGGCCGACCATTAAAACTGAGATTATTCACAGATGAAAGGTTTTTATTATGATTAGCCATTAATACGTTTTCATTACGTACATTTGTTACTGAGATTGGGCGTTTTTTATTAGGACGAGGAAAATGAAGAACAGGATTGTAACGAACTTTGTATTTGACGTAAAAAATAATTGTTTTTTACGTCAAATAAATTAATATGAAATATTAAAAACTGTTCTTAGTTTGAAGTGTAACAAATATGTATCATTCCCATATTACAGCAACAATTTCAGCAATTTGGGATCTTTTCATACAAGATCAGTCGAATACGGGTATAATACTGTTCAAATTTGATACCTACTTAGACACTTTGACGCATCATCTCAAGACAGCTTATCCTCTCCCACGTCTAGGTTTACATTTAGACCTGACTAAGTCCATATAGACGGATCTGGCTGACATTCTCGACTGTCGGCGTCAGCTGATACTGTAAACTATTTCAAACGTCCTGTCTCCTTGTTGGCGTCTATTTTGGGAGTTTTATTTGAGTTATGAGATTCTTGTGAACAATTTTTCTAAGACTTACTTTGGATTTCATTATTTTGTGTATTTGTCAAAATGTACGGTGTAAAATGTAAGAAATATTTTGATAAGAAATACATCTACACAATAATGCTAATTGATAAATAGTCTGGAGATATTTCATCCATAACTGTCAATTAGCCTGAATGATGACTCGATGACTCTGGGGTTTAAACTTTCTCTCTCGGCCAATTCTAATTACTATTATTACTTAATAATAAAATTTATTAAATTATATTGTTAAAATAAAATAATTTAGTAAAACACATGTAGTGTAAATTGGAAAGTATCTTTTAAATATTTAAAATAAGGTATTTAATTAATAACTTTTGTAACAATAGTAAAAAATAGGGTGGTTTGCATTAATATTAGACATAACTGGTATCAACCAGTTTGGTCGTCAACTTTAGCATCACAGTCAGCGGTGACCATGGGACCTGTAAAGGGTCCCGAAAAAAATTGTTTCATTTCCTATGTGTAACAATCGCGAAAACCTAAGAACTTGCTTTACTTGGAGTTAATTTAGTAACTTTCAACGAGTTCCTACTCAATGAGTACCAATTCCCAGATAATTGGTTGCATTGTTTAGTAAATGTACCACAACGATGTTCGGGTATCTCACCGAGTTACTTCCTTATCTATAAAATTACATCTGTCATAACATTAGTATAGACATTATCGTCAATCCAATATACTTCCCGCGGTTACGGGTCTCGTATACGCAGAACGTTTACGTCATAGACTATAACGCTGACCCAAAACCGGTTGGAGACTACAGGTTTCCCAGGGGTTCTGCACATTTTTCAACACGATGTTTTCCCTCACTGTTTAATAACATATACTAGTTTAGTTTATTTATCTCAACATTACGAATTTCACACAAATAAAATTACATGTCATTTTATACTACTCTTTGAAAAGTGAACGTCAGTTTACAAAATAATGAAGAAATAATTATACATATAATAGTAAGTCATAAGTACACAATAGTGGACATATATAAATCAACATAATTAATGAAACTAAATACACAATTGAATTAAACTAACAATGTCAAGCGTATACAGGAAATGTCAATACGGATTCTTAACAACTAATAAATGTTTGTTATAGTATAACAATACGGTGAATGTCAAATTCATTAATTAATATAATAATTTAATTATTTATTAATAGCTGCCTCCGTGGCCGAACGGTTACCATGCCGGACTGCCATGCAGAGGTCACAGGTTCGACTTTCGGGCCGGGAGAAATATTTGTATGGCCTACATTTATTACTCTCGTGATTTTGAGTGTAATTTGTGTTTGTCTATTTATGTGTCCATGGCACCCGCGACACAGGGTTTCCCTAGTGCGGGGCTATGTTGAGCCCCGCACTAGGGAAACCCTGAGTCGTGTAATATTATTTTAAAATAACTGAAATACTGTGAAAATCTTTCCATGGCATCGTAATCGACATAGTTAAGGTAGTAATAACTTCAACAGAACCGCGGGATATTATTCACAAGATCCAGACATACCATTAAAATAGATAATTGTACTCAAAATTACCTCCTAAATAGACTTAGTAACCGGCGCCAAAATAGTATCGGCTAACAATTGAACTTCCAGTCCGTAAATGTCAGAGTGTGTCCCGTAACAAATTTAGAATCCGGATATCGAAGGGGATTGTTTTTTATAGTTTTTTTTTGGCGGCGTTGTGACTAGTGCTAGCGATGGCTCGTGGCTTACACGGACGTCAAATATTGTCGATAATGTACTGGATGTGTAACAAAGATTTTGATTGCTTTTATTGAGTGAAGACTGGGAGGACAAGTGGAATGTATGATGAACATTTTTGTCTAAAGTAACTTCTTAAAAGTTTTCTAGTGGTAGATTGAAAACTTGAAATCGATTTCCCTCAAAATTATTTACGTATCGACTCGGTCAAAAGCTATTAGCGTGATATGAATACAATTAGTCCAACTCATTTTAAATTACCCCAAACAAATTATAAAGTATAGTAGATTGCTATAACAAAAAATTAGAATTATAATTAAATTGAAAAGCATTCTATTAGAAAAAAAAATTAAGATACTACAACAGACATCTACATTTTTGGCATTGTTATTCTTAGTAACTTTTTTATGCTACCAAATGACGTGATAGACAATTCTTAAGCTTGGTGATAGACAACACGGCTAGTGGCTACCCATTACACTTACAGTGCTACTCAGAGCTTTAAATTGCAATAAACTGAGGGACACTGCCACTGCACCTGTCAGCCTGAGACATAAAGTTGACAAGTCCCATTTGCTGTAGTTACACCAGTACCACTTTAAAATGGGAACGCAATAATACTCACATTGTTGCTTGGCTGCTTTTATATTGCTGCTTTGCGTATAGAAAATTAGTGATGAATATAAATATACATAAATATGTCACATCTAGTATTTTATGTTTTTAATCCCTATCCATATCCGATAGGGCTTTTTTCATCCCCTTTTTCTCTTTTTAGTCACGCCTCTTGTATTAGAGTGTTTAATTTGTTTCCTATGATGGCTTTAAGATAAATGGCATTGTTGAGAAAGAGAAAAACTAGTACGTCATCACTGTTACTCATTTGAGAATAGTTGTTCACAAGAATGTTATAAATTGAAAATTGCCACAGGTACCTCTTTGTTATGTTTGTAAGTAAACAGAAGAGAGGTATATTTAATAGGCTTAACACATTAGTTTTCAGTTTGAGTAATTAAGCAAAAATTTAAAATAAATGTTGGTCTGAATATCATTTTACCGTAAATAAGAAATATTCCATATTCAAGCCGGGGGGTGAGAAAGTAGGACTGTCTGACCCTTTAAATTTAAGAATTTGAAAAGCTTTGAAATTTAACGTAAAAGGAGTTTCCTCTTTTTATGTTAAACTACATAACTATCGTTATTTTGAGCAAAAGCGACAGCAGGTAGGTACTGGGTTGTGACGTAAATATACTTGTTATATTTGTCTCACATCACTAGTTACCTTACTGTTGATACACACCCATTGCAGTGATGGATCATGTTTTGAAGAAAGGAGACTGATTGACACGCAGCCAAAGCCAAGTAAAAACGTCGTTTTGTGTGATCTGTGGAGGGTGTGTGTTCATTAATATTGAGTTGCATACAAATATAATTAAAACATCTAATACCTTTAATTAACATTTTTCATATTACTTATTTATATGACAAAGCAATAACAAATATTAATGGCCCAAGTATTGCACCCTGTGCAAACTCGTGCCGACAGAAGATGCCAAGGAAGTGCTTTATTCATTAATCTTTAAAACTGTTCAACTAATTTCGTGAAGATTATGGTAATAAAATTAACAGTGCCTTCTATCAATGCCATCATAATCTGTAGTCTGATAATAAAAGGCTTGACGCAATCAAAAGCTTTTGAAAGATTCATAATTACTCATGTGAAATGATCTTTCAATAGATTTTAATTACGATTTCCATCATCACCAGTTTCTTTGAAACCGTTACTTCGTCAAAACTTCTGTATGTTGATTAATATATGCAAGCATATTACTGCTTTTAATTAATTTATCATTATTATGTTTCCATTTTCCGTTACTTTAATATTATAAAATAAACAACCGCTCAAGGTATGTTTAATTAAAATTTTCATTACACCAAAAAAAACAACTTCCTTAACGTTTCGTCGGATATCCTCGTATAAATTAATGGTCTCAATTAGAAAAACGTTTTATATAAATTGTTTGATTTGATTTTTTTAATGAATTTATAGGATTAATTGTTTTGTTTTATCGAAATACATTAATAAGAATAGCACCATATATCATATACAATACCTTATATCAGAAATCATTGTGTCCTACTGTTTTTATTTAAGAAAAGCTAAACTTTTATTCATACTGGTAACCTTATCAGTGATGGGTTGACGAAAATCTAATCAAACAAAAACCATGTGGACTTTACACCATGTGCATTTTACATTTAATTCCTAATTACCTACGTCTATTTCGACCAATATAACATCGACAGAAGAATTCGTTTACGCTGGGCGGCACTCGAGAAGCTCAGCCGAAGCTTCAGGTCGTCAGAACAAAACAAAGACATTGAACCAAAACGTCCTACCAGCTATAACAAAGCTGAGACCACTATCATAAGTTTCATCCACAAATTAGAAATCGCTCCACGTGCGATTGAATAAGCCATGATTATTGTCTCTGATGGTCCGAATTCATAATGAAGACATAAGTCAGAAAACTAAAGTTGCCGATGTAGTTTACAAAATTAGTAAATCTGGAAGAAGGCTGATGACCAACGCAGTACGCTGTTCTGAAGTGGTGATCACGTGAAAGTAAACATAAGACGCCCAGCAGCAAGACGGTTGTACGATCTGGTGGGAATGTTTGGATATGGGCGGCACAAGATCGGGAAAGTTGATGTTCTTAAGTGTAGCGGTTTAATTTAAATAGTAGACTTATTTATAGTTGTATTTATGGTTGTTTGAACAAGAGTGCCTCAAATTCAATATTGTTCGGCATTTGATCACTATTTCATAATCAAACTCCCGTAACCGAAATACCAATCTGCGACGTTGGTTACAAAAGCATCAATTGGTAAGTATCTACTGTATTTAGAACGCATTCGCACTGGAAAGCTCGTAGTTGGTTTTTTGAGATCCGTATAGCGAAACGGGATACCCCGTGTTATCACATTCTAATATTAAATTTTCGGTAAACACTGATACTGCTCATGAACGGGTTACATAAAAAGCGTTCTTTGCCTTTAGAAATTAAACTTGAGTTCGCTACACAATTATGCCTAGTTTACAGTTTAGTAAAAAAGAACAAACTTCCTGTAGATCATTCAAAACTTTTCCAATCATCACAATTTTTGTTTTTAGTAGCTGGACGGTTAGACATTGATGGATAGCGTGGAAATGTGAAAAAGAAGCGCCGTTCTATTGCAATGCGCTTTTTGCATGCAACAGACGTTTGATTGATTGAGTTTGAGTTTATATTGCTTTGCGCGCTGTTTAGAATGAATTTAAATATTTACTGCGAAATTTTGAAATGCGGTTTAATCTTAAGAATATTGTACGTAAAGGTAATCTGATGATAGCATTTACAATCTGATTCAGCTACGAATGCTCAATAGTGCAAAAAAACGATATTTAAAAAATCTATTTCAGATAATCAAAAGGATCAAGTATCAGAATCACGCTTAGCTTGGGGACAAAAAGGGGTGCAAAATTTAATCTCGAATTTAATGTAAACAAAAAGTCTAAACAAAAACAATGCACTGGACCGTTAGACCTGCAAAGCTATAATTAAAACGTCCTAGTTAAAATTCCATTCAAAACCCTTGTCTACACTGGCCGGCAGTGAAAAGGTAGTCTCCTAAGGGTACAATGTAACGGTTCGTTTAGCAACAATTGCAATTAATTAGGCACGCTTGTTCCCAGGACGGGCAACCTGAGGATTTTCTTCGCCCACCCTCCGATAAATATCTTGTTAAGAAATTAACAGGACTCTCATGTTGTACAGGGCTTTGTGGCTTAATTGGCTTTTCTTGGGTTGTATTACAATAGAATACACGATATACTGAACTAATTGAAACAAAATAAAGGAATTACGTAATATGGTGCACCATATAATGTGCAGACACGTCTCCCAGTATATTAGTTTACAATTACTTTTTCCAATACTTAGTTTTAACCCAGATGCAAAAAGTGGGGAGTCTTCTTCTAATCTTATCGATGGAATACACTATAATGCTTTTCATCGTGTTGAAAGGATTGCCAATCGACGTAAGGTACTCTACGATGTTACCAAGAGTACGCCAGACGTACAGGAAAGGAACGGTACTACGTTCGGGAGGCTTCTTTCGTACACCCCAACCCAAGTGGGTAGTTTAAGATTCAAGATTCAATTTTAAAACAGACAGACATGACACTAACTATGACCGTATTATTTATACCTTGTTAATAAAGCAGTCTTCTTGGGAGTGACCTTAGATAGTAAACTTCAGTGGTTTCCACATATATCGTCCCTGGTCAGCAGATTAAGCTCCGCTGCATACGCAGTCCGCAGAATACGTGAGCTTACCGATGTTAGTACTGCTAGACTAGTTTACTTTAGTTACTTCCATAGTATAATGTCCTACGGGATTCTCATGTGGGGTAAAGCGGCAGATATTCAAACCATATTTGTATTGCAAAAACGAGCGATTCGTTCTGTGTACCGTCTAGGCTCTCGGGTTTCTCTCAGAGAAAAGTTTAAAGAGACTGGTATCATGACTGTGGCATCACAGTACATATACTCAAATATTTTATATGCCCGTAAAAATATACATAATTTCAATAAGAAAGAAGATATCCATAATATTAACCTTAGAGCTAAATCCAAGCTCATTTTTACCACGATTTCGTTTAACCAAGGTAAACAACTCTTTTATGGGGAACTGTATACGTTTTTACAATAAGATTCCGGAGCATATATTAAGTTTATCATTTCCTAAGTTTAAAAACTACATTAAAAATATTTTGATCGAAAAATCATATTACAAAATTGAAGACTACGTGTTAGATAAAGATGTATGGAAAGACGACATGGCTCCAGAATCCACACAAATTTGATTCAAAGTGTATTCCATAGCATTTAAGTTTATTTGAAAAGAGCAATCCCTAGAGTTTCTTGCTCGTTCTTCTCAGGGAGGTCAGCGTAGTGAACGAGCAGTAACTTAAATGTGACGTTTTCAAGTGTAAATTTATTTTACCTATGGAATAAATAATTTTTGACTTTGACTTTGACTTTGACTTTGACTTTGTGTCTGCATGTCTGGCTGTATCATCGTACATCCTTAATGAATGGTCTGATCTCAAAGCGGTTATTTTTATTTAAGAGTCGATACTATATCAGCTCGAATTCAATTTTTTCCCGAACTGAATCGGTTCTAAGGCGCGGCTCGAGCGGCTGAGACACTGGCTTTATTTCAGGATTTATTTTTTTACAAACTAAATTAAAGCTATTTTAAAAATGTGTATCGTATGTATACGTGTTCTATTTAGTTCAGCTGATATAGAAGAAATCATTCATATACATATGTAAAGTACCTATTGAATACAGGGGGTTTCTTGTAAAATTTCGAGACAAGTTTGTGTTTTTTTTTCTATCGTAATATTTTTTTGAAATCGTATTTACACACCGTATATTACTAATCAGTGTATATTATCAATTTTGCTACACATATATTTTTTTCCAAAGTGAATGATTCCACACTTCCACTGTTAAGCGGAATCAAGCAAAGCCATCTGAGATAGCATCAACTCTTAAAGGCTTTATTAATCGAGATGGTTTTTGACTATGTTTATGAACAACAGTTCAGGACGTTTAATGATCATTCGAATTCTCAGCCATAAAACGAAATTTTATTTCTACTATAAAAGAACCAATGACATTACAATAATATAATAAACTTGGTTTTATGCTACAACCAAGATAATCTGCAGACAACTCAACTCCATCATGTTTGGTCTTAATGCATTATTCTCAACGAGGCTTTCAGATAATGACTTTAGTGATTGCTTGGAGTGCGCTGCTTTGTATCGGGTTTTTATTGTTATTCAAACAACTCATTGGATTCAATTGAAAAGCGTATCAAGAGGCTTATAGGTGACTCGGATTAGTAGAGGTGAAGCTACAGAGCCTTGAAGCCTTATCGGTGTTCTATATCACGGAGATCGTGCGATGGAATTGCACGATTTAATTCCTCCTTCCCCTTTCTATCCTCGGCGGACTAAACCACGAAGCGTTTCGTTTCCACATTTATATGACGAACATCTTTCTATGGCGCTGAATTCCCTGCCTGCAGACTTGTTCCCTGAACTGTATAACTTAGGCCTTTTCAAGGCGAGAGTGAATAGGCATTATTTGTGTGCATGCTCCATCGTTGATCTAATCGTTACTTTTCACCAAGTGAGATGGAGATCAAATGCGCACTGAATATTTAATAAAAAAAGAAGTCTCTGCCTAGTTTTGGACTGCAAAAACGCTGATATAATGATCATCATCATCAGCCTATTGCAGTCCACTGCTGGACATAGGCCTCCCCTAATGCACGCCATTTCGCCCTGTTCTCGGCTTGACGCATCCATTTCCTGCCAGCAATCTTCCGCAGATCGTCACTCCATCTGGCTGGAGGACGCCCTCCAGCCCACACTACGTTTGCCAAGTCATGGTCTCCACTCAAGAACTCGTTTACCCCAGCGGTTGTCGGTTCTTCGGCAGATATGTCCAGCCCACTGCCACTTCAGCTTGCTTATCCGGAGAGCTATGTCGATCACTTTGGTTCTCTGTCTGATAACCTCATTACGGAGTTTATCTTTCAGAGAAACTCCGAGCATAGCTCGTTCCATAGCTCGCTGAGCGACTTTAAACTGGTGGACTAGCCGTATCGTGAGTGTCCACGACTCAGCTCCGTACGTTAGAACTGGTAGGACGCACTGGTTGAAAACCTTTGTTTTCAAGCTCTGCGGGATGGGCGACGAAAAGACTCGACGTAGCTTCCCAAACGCTGCCCAGCCAAGCTGAATCCTCCTCCTGGCCTCCTTCTCGAAGTTATTTCTACCTAACTGCAGAATCTGCCCGAGGTAAGTGTATTCGGAAACAACTTCAAGAAGGTGGCCATTGACGCAGATGGGTCTCGGATCAATGTGGTCATTGATCATGACTTTGGTTTTATCAAAGTTCATGCTGAGACCAATCCGCCGCGAGGCGGATGCTAGGCTGTTCAGCATCTGATCCAGTTCCTCCAGCGATTCTGCCATTAGGACTATGTCATCTGCAAATCGCAAGTGTGAGATGTACTCGCCGTTTATGTTAATGCCCATCCTTTTCCAGTCCAGCGTCTTAAACATATCCTCCAATGCAGCGGTGAACAGTTTCGGGGATATGACATCCCCCTGTCTCACCCCTCTGCGTAATTGGATAGGTTCAGACTGCTGGTCCTGTACTTGGACACTCATGGTAGCAGCATCGTAAAGACATCTCAACACTTGTATATAACGATAGTCCACTTGGCACCGCTGTAAGGATTCCAGGACAGCCCAGGTTTCGACAGATATAATGATGATGAAGAATGATAATGTACTATAATTTTATTTTGAGTGTAATTAACAGTAATTATCATGAACTAATATTAGGTATCAAAGTGTAAATAAAGATTACAAAAGTAAATATTGTCACTGGAAAGACGAAATTACTAACCTCCGAAAACCCAAAATGGCGCTTTAGTACTGTTGCCTTTCCAGCGACGAATCAAATTTTAATCAATTACGCATTGATAATATTCTGATTCATCATCATTATCATTGCTGCCGTTTAATTATCCAGTCTTGGATGTAGGCCTCTTCCCTTTTCTTCCACTCTTGGCGATCTCGTGCCCGACTAATCCAGTCCCGCCTCCATGTCGTCAGATGTCGTCCAACCAGCGCTGCGATGGTCTGCCGCGCCCTCTGATCATACTGATTAGGGTACATAAAATGAACGTCTCCGCATGATATATCATTCCATTGCTGGCGTACCCTGGGCAACAATCGGCGAATGCCTTACATCGATCAGCAAATCCTTTCACCACCATGGCAAGCATTACAGTGTACGCCATCGACACGATAAGAAGAAGTAGAATGTTGATTTACAATCTTTTGCTATCTTTCGGGTAATTTTAGAATTCCCCTTTCGTAAAAATATCTAATTTTATTATAATTATTAGTACAAAGATCGAATACTTAGGAAAAATTCCTTCAATCCGGTTGAATTCAAACCGACGTCTTCTAGCAAACCGTGCCAGACGCTATTCCAACTAAGCCACAGAACGAACCTGCGGATGTCACGAATTTTTCCATGTGCTTGTTTGCCGGATCTTTTTTGTATTTGGTTTTCAACGACTTTTTAACCGTAGCGCGTCGCGTCCGCTCAAAGAATTTTCTAAATATCGAGACAAGCGAAAATCTGAAAGGCCTATGTCCGGCGAACACGGTGGATGAGGTAACACATACCAACCTAACCGCAATGGTTTTTGACGGCTTTATAACGAAGTTTGTGATTTGGTATTTTCACGATGATAGATGTACTTTTACGATTTACCAGTTCTGGGCGTTTTGTCATGAATTGTAAACTTAGAACGTATTCTTAAAATGCGCTCTAAGATATTATTTTTAAAATGGTCAATAGACAATGTAACATTTAAGGAAAAAAAAATTTTTTGCTTTTTGGGCACTTATTAATTTAAATTTAATAATTCCCTTTCTTTTGTCATATATGTGTAAGGTACTAACTACATCAGTGCTTAGTATACCTAGATGAGATTTTAGAAAGTGACACTGTTAGTGTACTGTGCAATCTTGCGACTTTAATAAAGATGAAGCTAACGTTGCTCGTCGTGTGCAGTCGTACGAAACCGAATCTCATGAATGCGCCAACGTCGACGCCCTGAGCAGTATCGCGTAATTTTGAGCGAGTGATGGAGTCCTGCTTTGGCGCGCAGTTTCCGTCGAGTCACAGTGGCGATTAGTATGTTTAAGGACGACGGACTGCTTCGAAATATATCGAGCAAAATTGTTCCTTTAGCGTAGTCATTCAGCTACACATACACAGCTCAAGTCCCCACTCGATCTCGATGAGGATATACAACGTGCCCATTATTAAAAACGAGGAAAGGTATTCACTGTTTGTAAATTAATTAAAATTACGTCTTATTAATAAATGTTATTACAATTTAAATGAATATTTTGATGACAAATAAAAATAATAATATTATAATAAATTTGAATAACAAATAAATCATAATTATATACTATAATATAAACTTATGCTATTGTAATCTAATTAAATTCAAACTTTCAAGTGACATAATTCGGCTTGTTATATGACGTATTTTTTATTATATGACATGTTTTTTTATTTTATTATATTATATTTTATTTTTTATATTATTATTTGATAAATAAGAATTCAAATTAAGAATTGCAACCTCGGCCTACCTCTGCTCTTATTGTAATTCCCAATAAACGGTTCATATGTGTAGTTTTAATTTTAGCACAGTCATGTTCCATATGAATGCAATAAATATATTGAGTATCGAGTATTGAGTATTAAGCTCTTAAGCTTTAGTATTTACGTTATTTATTGTATAGTGTTTTCTAGGTGGAATATTGTAAATAAAAGTATACTTATTCCATTATAATTAACGTCAAGAAACTCTATTGTAAATTCGACTAGCAACCAAAGCTTTACGGCTTCCATAATCCCATAAACGATATTCACGTAATTCTGTAATTCATAGATGTATCTACCATACCACATATGCAATGGTAATGACTTCCTAGTTTATAGTCCAAGCATAGACGTGTTTGATTAACAATCCTTTGTGTTAATGTAGCTTCTTGGGTCGGTAATAAAGATTACCAGAGTAACTATAATAGGTTGAGTGTTTGGTTTCCGATGACAATGTTCCCTATATTTCTGAAATGTCTCGAATGTATTGACGTACGCAAATGTAGATATTAATTATGAAATGGTAGCGCTCTTCTCACCATGTAACACATTTGTTTCTGGGTTATCAATATCTTTTTCTTAATTGGTTCTAACATAAAAAAAGTTTCTTCCCATGAAAAATTTTGCTTTTGTGGTAATACAACAATGATAAGTTGAAATTCGCGTACTAAACAGAAAACTAAGAATTTTTTGATTTTCTGTACGTTATATATTTAAAATTTATAGTACATTTCAAACAAAATTCTATAAATGACAAAGAACCTAGAAATATGTAGTTTTGCGTGATTATGTCAATACGGTAGATATCATGGGGTATCATATAAACAAATGAAGTTTATGATAACTTAAAAAAATATATAAATAAGAATAATAAAATACAAAAAGAAGTGCAAAACTATTTAAACAACCTTTTAGAAATTTCCAATTAAAATTCTATTCCAATTATGATAATTGGTGAAAATAGTAAACTCATTGAAAAGTAAACAAATCGTAGGCTTTTCAGTGGTAATTATACTTTTTGAGTTTTTGTTAGCTTGCAACTCATTTTTGGCAAGGACACACATACATAGACAACCACAAATTACACCAAAAATCACGAGAGAAGTAAATAAAAACATACCAATATTTCTCGCGGCCCGGGAATCGAACCCGGGACCTCTAAGTGGCAGACGCATGAATTTTCTGACATTTCTGTTTACCCGCTCACGCGATGCGCTCATCCTACCGCAAAATGGCGGCTATTTGGTTTCGCAAATTAGAAAGCATTCAGTTTAAATACAAGTTTTTATAAATAAAAATTATTATTCTGCATTGCTAAATAAATACCCTCCGTACTACAAAAAAAACATCTCAAATAAAATGCAGTAATACACCACAAATCCTGCACTTAAAAAGCACTAATGAAATTTTTGGTGTACTTGGGTAAATATGATAATATTCCATTTGAGTGGTTTTAACGTTTACCATGAAATTACTCCTTAAAGTATAGTTTATAAACATTTATATTCAGGGTAAACTTAAAAAACGTTACTTACGGTATGTTTTCAATAAATAAACACCGAAATCACCAACCTAAACAACAACACACACGATTGTCGTGACGTATTTTTGAAGTTGTTAACTTTTTTAAATGACAGACCCAGGCATTAAAAACTTTATGGTTTGCTAGAGTAGTTACCAAAATAGCAATTAGTATTAGTTCTTTTACCTGTTATAACTTCGATATCCAATAAATCGATATAAAATCATCACCGGCACCTCTAGGTGTGGTATGCGTCTACGGCTGCATGTATCGCGTGAGCGGGTATGCGATTTAGTATCTCTACTAACATATTATTTTATTATCTGTACTACTATTGTGTAGCTATGTATAAATAAACTGCTACGTAAAAACCACTGTGATAGCCACGATAACATGGTTTCAAAGGTGCAGAGCTACGCTTTTCTACATACTTATCTAGAGCTAGCAAGAGCTTGGATAGTGTGCTCAGAAATCACGGCCCGGATGTTAAGATTTTCAATTCTAACGTTGATGCACTAAAGCGTAAACTCACGGACATTCTATTTAATTTTATTGAATAATTTGTGATTAAAGCAGGTATCGGATTGTTATATTTATGTAAGTGCATGTTGTACATACTGTTTATTGTTCATTTGTTTAATACTCGTGTTTGATTTGTCTGAAGCCATATGCGGGAAGCCTGTAATTGGCTATATGTTTCTATTCCTGTTTTTATTAAATGTAAGAAGCTGTTGACTTACCATGAATAAATAAATAAATTCTTGCAATTCATTTAAACAGAAACCGATACTGTCAAATAAGAAACAAAGGGTTTTTCTGGATTACCATCGCTTTCTAGTGAAATAATAGGTTTTTTTGTTATTTTTGATGAAAAGGGGAAATC
Source organism: Hyposmocoma kahamanoa (assembly GCF_003589595.1). Taxonomy (NCBI): domain Eukaryota; kingdom Metazoa; phylum Arthropoda; class Insecta; order Lepidoptera; family Cosmopterigidae; genus Hyposmocoma; species Hyposmocoma kahamanoa. Next base: position 4,216,209 of record NW_020653850.1, read on the forward strand.
AAAGGCAAGCTCTTGTTTACATTCCAAAACACTTGTTACTTTTGTGTTCTTTCCAAGAATTGACTTTTAAAAACGGGAAAAAGAAATGAAATTATTTACTTCGCTACCAAAAAAAAAAATACTTTCAAAATTTCTATGTTGAAATATTCAATGGTAAGTATAGAAACGAATACTGTTCCATACAATTCAACTGTTCATGAAAGCAAAGCGTGAGATTGAAATTTGAGAGTCGACCGTTTGCTTTGTTTTTGTTTTATTTGCGAGGTCTACAAAACCTAATTTTACCTGCTCTCGCTTGTAATTTTAGTTCAAATATTGAAATTTACGAGCAAAACTGAATATAAAGAAAAAATGAAACTGGATGGATTCTGTTCGATATGGATCAATGGCTAGCATCCAAACAATTACACGATTCAAAGAAGGTATTTTTTTGTGTGCGTGTTTTTTTTTAAATAAAACATAAGTGTAATAAGATTTCTCATAGATGGCGCTACGACTAAAAAGTCGTTGAAAGACCAAGTACAAAGACACGACGCAAGCACATAGAAAAATTCGCGACGTCCGTTGATTCGTTCCGTGGCTTAGTTGATATAGCGTCTGGCACGGTATGCAAGAAGACGTCGGTTCGAACCCGACCGGATCGAAGGAATTTTTTCTGAGTGTTTTTTCTGAGTGTTCGATCTTTGTATTAATAATTAAAACAAACTAGTGGAGTAATTTCACAAAAAATAATTGAATATCAATTCAATAAAAATTTAATTAAAACATAAGTGTGCTTTTGACCTCCATCTCACCTGATGGAAAGTGACGATGAGGTCGACGATGGAGCTTGCACACCTAAATAATGTCTATTCACTCTTGCCTTGAGAAGGCCCAAGTTATGACATTCAGGGAACAAATTGGCAGGCAAGGAATTCCACTCCATAGCCGTTCGTCATATAAATGTGGCTCTTGGTAAAACGCTTAGTGGGAATCTTTATCCACAACATAAGGGTGGAACCCAAGCCTACGCCTAGTCCCCCGGTTATGGAAAGGGAAGACGGAATTAAATCGTGTTATTCCATCGCACACTCGCCGTAATATATCCTGTTTATTTTCTATCAGTTTCAAACTATAAGCAAATGTGTGGGATAGTAAGTTCCACATGTCGAGCGTGTCCTTCATTATGGGCCACTACTCTTTAAACGGTGTCGTCTCTACGTGACAGAATGTCTCTCCGGTTTTCACAGCTTTGCGTTTTCAGCGTTGCTGCCAGTTTGTTAGGGTGCTTTTCTAGCCTTTTTTGGTATTTGACACTAGCATTGTGGATTTCATCCGGAACTCCGTTCATCTCCAAGTAGCTGTGGATCTCATTGTTGATTAGGAGCCATGGTGCGTTAGAAAGTGATCGTAAGATAACTTTCTGTATACGCTGTATGATTAAGATATTGGAATTGCTTGCGCTAACCCAGAGTTGGATTTCGCACATCCATGTAGGTTTCGGAATTGTTTTATAAATGAGAAGGTTGTTATTTA